>NW_017306366.1:494668-579837 GCF_000935625.1 Nanorana parkeri
CCCATACAAGTGATCTTGGCGGCATTGACAAAACCAGCGGCGGCTTCCCCGCTATACATTTAGCTCTGCTTGCCCAAAGTAGAAGAAACTACCCGCCCAGCGCCCAGGATTGCATGTCCCGGGCGTCGGGAGATAGGAATTCCACACCCCTGTCGCCGAAAGGCCGGGCCCCAGTGGCCTTGTGGAAAATCCGGCCCTGTTTGCCTGTTATCAACAGCCATGCTTTTTCATGCGCTTGTCGTCAATAGCACTAGTACTGTGTAAACAGCATACTGGGCAGAACTTTCATTAATGAACCCCTTAGTGTCGCTGAGTCCAGCAGGTACGGTCACTGCCTCCAGGGCTGGGGAGATAGATAATTGTGCATTTTGCTCAGTCCGTCATTTTCACCAACAGATATGAGGATCTGAGAAGAAGGAGTGCATAAGTGATAGAAGAAGGAGCAGTCCACAATGAGGTGCCACATGGTGTGGAGATCAGGATCTGAGAAGAAGGAGTGCATAAGTGATAGAAGAAGGAGCAGTCCACAATGAGGTGCCACATGGTGTGGAGATCAGGATCTGAGAAGGAGTGCAGAAGTGATAGAAGAAGGAGCAGTCCACAATGAGGTGCCACATGGTGTGGAGATCTACATTAAAGAAGCATTGAATAAGTGATAGAAGAAGGAGCAGTCCACAATGAGGTGCCACATGGTGTGGAGATGTACTGTAAATGGCCATGGAAGAACATAGAGTGGCCTGCAGGGTGAGGGTGCAACTATAAAAAAAACCATGTAGCTACATTAACGTATCCTAAAATCCAGGGGGTCGCTGTATTTATTTACCACTCTGACCCTGTCACCCTGCAGGATGTACAAATATGTATTTATTCCCTCTTCCCTGCATTGCTGCCAGGTGACCTGTACTTTGGGGTGCATAAATCAGTTTGGAAAGTCCTTCTACCTTTGATGGCCAAAGCTGGCCATTCTGGTCCTGTGTTTGTTTGAGCAGAGGTTGTTGTTGTTTTTCTCAGAGCTGAAGTAGTTTTTTACTTTTGTATAAGGTTGTCACCTAGATAATGTTTATCCAGCTGGGCTGGTAAAAATGGGACTTGTTGCCAATGTTATTACCATATACAGGTGAAACTCGAATAATTAGAATATCGTGCAAAAGTAATTGCAGTAAGTGCTGCAAAAGGGGCCCAAACCAAGTACTGAGTACATATGCATGCTTGTACTTTTCAGAGGTCCGATATTGTTCTATGTACAATCCTTGTTTTATTGATTGCATGTAATAATCTACTTTTTTGAGGTTGTGGATTTGGGGTTCTTGGGGTTTTCATGAGCTGTAAGCCATAATCATCACAATTATGACAAATCACGGCTTGAATTATCTTGCTCTGCATGTAATGAGTCTATCTCATATATTAGTTTCACCTTTTAAGTTGCATTAGTGAAATAAATGAAGTTTGCACGATATTCTAATTAATCGAGTTTCACCTGTATGTAAAACTGGTGATACTTACATAGTTACATAGTATTTGAGGTTGAATAAAGACACATGTCCATCAAGTCCAACCTATAAATACTAATATACTAATGCCACAAATGACCACTGTTAATGATCATGTCTGAACATTGAAGTCCACTATGGGGGTCTATCGGCAGCAGCTTTGGTCCTGTCATCCCGAGGAGAAGAGAGCTCCTCGTGTAACAACAAAGATCTGATTCCGAAGTGGAGAATGTAAAACTTGCAATTTTTAGAAATAATCATTGTTACACTTTGGGGACTTGCTGAGCTAATCAGAAGTACAGTCATCTTTTACTTCCAGCCCTGGAAGCAGAAACCTATTCAAAGTGATTTAGGGATGTGTAGGATTTCTGTTATTTCTCCCTTTTGTTTCATAACTGTTATGCATGTTTAAGGATGTCCTTTGGTAACAATTTTTTATCCGTCAGCACTGTTATTTGCTTTTCATTATAATGCTAAACACTGTAATAAACTATGCCCTTATGATCTAATGAACCGCCTTCGCAGAGATAACCCGCTTCTTGCCTCCATTTCTTTACCCTGTGGTTGCTTGAGTGTTACTTCCCTGCTGGATAGCGGTTGCACAGAACAAGTGTATTGGATGGTGTCCTTTGAGGTCTCCTACAAAACATAGCAGCAAAGTCAAAATGGAACCGAAAAGTCACATAAAATTATTACAGCCTGCACTAGAGAGGCACCCACAAGGCATCCAACCGATGACATCATCTGTCGCTATAGAAGCTGTCGCCGGCCACAATTTAAGACGTCAGGTGCCTTGCGGGTGCATGTCTAGTGCAGGAAGAACCAAGGGCCTCGGAGTGTGCATGCAAAGTGCACCGGCAGGACATGTGGGAGCAATGCCAAAAGTCCTGCAGCCACCCTGTCTTCTGGGACTGAGGAAGGAAGTAGTGGTGGGATGGGAGAGGTGTGTTCGCTGGTGAGGAGAGAGATAAGGCATTGCCCCTGTTAGGTTCTGTGTGATTAATGCCCACTACCATGTATTACAGTGCAGCAGGTGTGTTGCATTGCCATTCATTTGTTTGGGAACGCACACACATCTCCCGCCTGTAGTGCGTTGGACCACGTCACAACACACAGTACTGTGATGCGGTTAAAAAAAGTAGTTCATGTGTGTGACATGCTCGTGGTGCAATTACCTGTTACTGGCACTCCAAACAAAGCTGGTAAAACGCTCGTTTTTGCCCGCACATTGACGCGTGTCAACTGCAAGGTCAAAACCGCATGTAGCTCGCAGGTTAAAATACATGAGCTTCTTTGACCACGTTTGTCTCGCGTGCGGCAGCCTATTGAAATAAATGGGCTGACACGCAGCAAATGTGTCAAAACGCATATAAATGTGACACATGGTAATGTGATACGAAAGTGTGAACGGGGCCCTAGACTGAGGTGCCTTAAGATTTCACGTAGTCCTGAGGTCCGGGACATGGAATACCTTATGGCTGCTCTGAGGGACACGTCCCGGGCCTTCTCACATACTTGGTTCTATCTATTGGGACCAATTTGTAGAATTGGTCCCAATAAATAGACCACACTCCTTTAGTACAAAGTCAGCTGCTGGGCTCCGCGGTCCCCGGGGTGCGGTGGGCTTCTCTCTATTCCTTTTCTTTATTTTCTTGTCCATAGCCTTTCTCTTCCTTTGGCTCTGCTTTTTCTTTCCACTCTTCTTCCCTAGCAGCATTTTCATGTTCTTCTACCTACCACTACTTGTTAGATCTTTTGTTACTCTTTGTGTGTTTATAAAACTTGAAAATCTCCACTGATGTAAGGGCGCAATGATCTGTGCTATAGACCTAGTATCACACGAAGCCGACTGTGAAATCGCTCCCTGTATTTGTCACTGCTTATGGAACCTATTGTCTTTGTACATGTACGAGCGCTATATACAAATGTTCTCATTTTTATACTGCCTGTACATCAGAGGTCTGTAAAATAAAGAATTTGAAAAAGAAAAAAAGATTTTACGTAGTTTTAAAGTGTGCTGTGAATCAAAAGGGGTTGAGATACACTGGAGTAGAGGACTTGATTATTCCAGTCACCCCCAGGGTCATCTGCACAGAGTATATATGGTCACTATACCTTTTCAATGTCCACAAATTGGTACTTTCCTATTCAAAATGAGACTTTTGTGTGATGATGCAGGAGCTTATCTGTGCAATCTGAAAATATGTTGTGTGTTTAATCCTCTTTTAAAGCAAACTAAATTATCCAAACAGCACGCACTATTTCTATGTAGCACTTCCTACAAAGAGGCCTTGGCTTGGGCCCAACATAAAAACCTGGACATGACCTTCCCCTGACCAGCATCCAGTGAGTAAGTCCACATTGTTTTGATTGACTGATGATGAATATATTTTTCCAGACTAAGCCATCCAACGGCAGATTTCCCCATAATCATGTACGCCCAAATTTGACATTTATTAACTGCAAAGCTAAGCATATACAGACATCATATGGACAGATTTTTTTCCATTCCATCCTATTAAACAAACAGTATATTGATCACATTTCAAGAGTTTCTTGACATGCTTGGGTCAGTGGCGGGCAGATTAGCAAAATAACCTAGCTTTGTTCCCCTTGTTCTTGCAAAGAAAGACTCCAGTGCTTTGTTTTACCTTTTTCATATTGTTTGTCTGTGCTGTTTGATGTTCAGACATTAAAAATGCCATCTTTGGAATTTCGATATATGTTTCATCCTTTCAGATAAAGACGCTTGGTGTCAATCCAGCTATATTTGTAGAGCTTCTAAATATGCCACCCCTGCGGAACCTGGAAAGGATAGGCCAGGTAGCATGGGTATTAAGCTCCAACCTGGCATAAAGTACAGGAGGGAAGGGATCAGGACTCATCCTGTAAGCTTGTCCATCGTGTGCAGTGGGAAATTAGCCTGAGCAGGGCAATAATCTGTCATGCATTTTGTGCCATTTGCCTGATAGAAGATCGGTTGGGTGAGGCTAAGAGAAAGCTGGAGTGTGGCCACCAGTTCCACCGAGCCTGCATAGCCATACAGATGAGCAATACCTTCCCACTGGCTGCTAGTGTATATTTTACACCCTTGGCACAAACGGGTGCTCTGCACCAAAATCAAACCTTGAAAAGGGGCAGGTTTTAACAAAATGGGTGTGATATATTCTGGGGGAGGAGCAAGACTTGTAACTGAACTGCAGATTAATAAAATCAGGTCTCCTGTTGTGCCAGACAGGACTGTGCTGTGTGGTAATGCAGTGAAATCTTAGGACTAGATGGACAGAAATACAAGTTCTGTGCAGATAAAACAGCTCTCATATGTGCATTTCATCCGTGTATTTGCCTGGAGTTCAGCTTTAAGATGAGATATACTTAACCCCTTCATGACTGAGCTTGTTTTTCGTTTCTGTTCGTAAATGACTGACACACTTTTGACATTTTTGCTGTGTGATTCTTATGCCGGTAGTCTCATTGTCACAGGTCGGTTAGAACTATGAGGTGAGGAATTTAAACATGTTCACATTGGAGGTGAGGAGATTAAGGGGGGATATGATCTCCATGTACAAAATGTTCAATGGTGGCAGCAACATTAGCGATAAACTGTTTAAAATTAACTCCGTTACAAAAACTAGAGGCCACCACCTAAAATTGGTGGAAAAAAAATTCCAGCACAAGGGGCGAAGGGGGTTCTTCACAGTAAGATCAGTTAGGGTCTGGAACTCACTGCCACAGACAGTGATTTCAGCAAAGAATGTGGAATTGTTCAAGAAACTTTTGGACGATTTCTTAAGGGACCGCAATATACAGGGGTACGGGTACTCCTAGAATGAGATCCTAATAGGTTGGACTTGATGGACTAATGTCTTTATTCAACCTCAAATACTATGTAACTATGTAACTATGAAAAGCACTCACCTCATAGTTCTCCTTTAACTACACTTGCATACAATATTAAATATACATACAGAGTATAATTATACAGTACTTAATTTCTTTGGGAAAAAAGCATGAGCACAACTGCATCTAGTTCATCCCTTTGAGTGCTTAATAACTGCTTGTTGACCTTGAATCTTTCAATAACCCCACTTTCGAGCCTTGCCTAATTTATTGATGTTCTTCTGAAGATTGGGTTTCTAGAAGAGGAATGACAGGCAGCTGACACGGTCAGTACAGGGTGTACTTTTTGTAGGCCACAATTACACAGTAAACTGAAGACAAGCATAAGGTGACAAGTACTGGACCAGAATCCTGAGACTTTTCTCAGATCTCATTTAAAAGCACCAAAGACAATTACAAGTAGGAGGATGTAGGAGTTTTATACACACGTAAGTTTTAGAATTTTTCATATATGAATATTTTTTAAATGAAAGTGTTTTAGTTGGGGCTTTATTTACCATAATGGCACATGTAGGCCAGTGCCTGGGGCAACAGGGTACAGGGGGCAGCACCAAGCCTAAACATTTACAAACTTTAGAATTTTGTGGCTAAACTTACAATGGAACCGTAGCAAGAAGGGGGTGCAGAGGATGTTGAGAGGCATCTTTATAGTTGAGGAAATAAATATCTCCTTTTACTTCTGTTGGTCTATACAGGTAATAAGTAGTGGTGTCATCATTTAGCCCTACAATTGTTGCCGCCTGAGGCCAGTGGGGGGATTGTGCTGGCAGTGCACATTACTGTATCTGGTTACCGTACCAAAACGTGCCAGAGGGATGTTGCACAGTACCCCTGTTCTGCTTCCTGCTCAGCTCACTGACCTCACTGGTTGCCAGGAGCTGGGCGGGGCGCCAGCCAGAGTTTCCCGCTCAGTTCCTGGCAACCAGTGATGTCAGTGAGCTGAGCAGGACGCCGGCCATAGTGTAACAGGTTACTAAAAGCTCTTAGCAACCTGGGACACTCTGGTTGGAAAGGGGGCAGCAGGCACACCTGCCCCCCCTTATGTGACCCAGTGAGATGCTGCCAATGGAACCCTGCCTCATTATAGGAACGGCCCTGCCCTGCGGGTATGTTATCGTGCCCACCTTGGCTCACAGTACTGCAGCACTGAATGGTGTTCATATATCATTACAGGTGAGTATGTGCAGCTGGAGGACTGTGCTTTAAAGCCCATCTGTTACTTTGTGCTTCATGGGCAAAGCACAGGTTCACTTTAAGAGCTCGTCCACATCAGCCTGCATGCTGAAACAAGCAGTTTTAGTGTGCGTGTTGGTGTTATTTGTGTACAAGGAGTAGTGGGCAGTGCCTTTTCTTGTGCAATTTATTGAAATATCACAAAATGAAGTTTCATTATTTATATGCACCACAGCAGAACTACGGTGCAGTGACCAACATTGACTTCAGGTGCACTCTGGTGCGTTGAGAAAAAGATGCAGCATGTCTGCATCTTTACTCAACGCACTGCAACTCACCTAATGATAACTCTGTGGTATAAACAGAGCACATAGAAAACAATTGTCCTCTCTGTGCCCTGGTGTTAAGCTTGAACTGGTGTGAATGGGCCCTAAAGGGCTAGTTCAATTAAAGCCGATTCCAGTGGTGAGACCTCCCCTCTTGAGTGTTTGGCTATTTCATAGAGTCCTGTTGGAGGGGTCCCACTCCTTTTGCTGCAATGTTCATACTGCTGTACAAATTGAAAATCTAGGAGGGCATGATATAGCTGGAAAAGTTGTGGTAGGGAGGTCCAGAGGATGGAAGAGGCTCTAGAGAAATCCTGGAGGCGAGCATGGGAGGAGGTGACGAGGGAGTTAGAGAGCAGGAGGTCTTACAAGCAAAGAAATTGGGTGATATCATGAGAGGAGGTTGGTGATGTAGTCTGGGGCAGAGTTGTGGATGGGTTTGTATATTGTTAGTATTTGGAATTTTATACATGGGGCTATTGGAAACCAGTGGAGGGATTGGCAGAGCAGAGCGGATTAGTGGTCACTAAATGTGGTTGGTAAGGTGGATGAGTCTAGCAGCAGCATTTATGGTGGACTGAAGGGGGATCTTCATAAAGGTAGGCCATATGAGTAGGGAGTTGCAATAGTCCACATGACGAGAGAGTGAATTAGTACCTCGTCTGTGTCATTTGTTAAGAAGGGGCAAATTTTGTAAATGTTGCAGAGGTGAAGGAGACAAGATTTGAACAGTGATTGGATGTGGGGTCGAAAGGAAAGGTCAGGGCCCAAGATTACACCGAGCTCCCTGGCATGAGTGGAGGGACTGATTTATTTTTTAAGTTCCTCGGTGCATACATCGTAAACAAAACCCCTGTGAACAAATAAAGTGAACAGTCAAAAAAACGCACACAACAAATTGCACAAGGGTGCTTGGTCCTCTTGCGCAAAAGAGGGCCATGATATCCCTGAACCCCCCAGAGTGCAAGGTTCCTGATAGGGGCAAGGCATTCTAGTACACCTAGAAGTTAAGCCAGAGAGAGACCACTGAGTGAGGATAGGGAAAAGACCCGGTAAGGCCACAGATCCCGCCCCAGCATCAGGTTTGGCCCCCGAAAGACCTGCACCCTCCGTCATCTGAAACGTGCTCAAGCAAAAAATGAGTGCTATAAATAAAATGCCATGTGCAGGACATGGCAGGCTTTGCGGCCAGTATAAAAATTCCTCCAGACTAGCCAGAAGGCCTGCCTAAGAAGCTGTGCATGAAAAGCAATATGGTGACGTGACCTAGTGCCAGATGCCACACTGTGGGGTCCCATACCCATTGTGTTCCTCTGGCACCTCTGAGCTGCCGGCACACATCACCCGGCAGCTCCTCACACTTCCAGCCCCTAGCCAGACAAAGGCAGTCTCATTCCTACCAGAAGGATTGTTGACCTGTTTAACAATTGGTATAAAAGATATGTACATATAACCAGGTTTAATAACACTATCTCCCACTGCTGGCATTGAACTGTGTTGTCCTCATTGTGTTAGAATATTTTTGAGATCCTAAATACACACCTCCCACCATTAAACACATTAGTGAGAGTGACAGCCTGAGATATGCTGATTACAATCGGTATTCTATTGATCCGTATGTCATAGGTAATCTTTCAGGAGTTAATAAGCACACGCGTTTAGAGGTCCTGACAAGTTTTACACCCACTGCTCGTTAGCTATTCATCTTCTTAATATAAAAGTCTCTGATTACACTTGATCCCTCAGGAGTAATAGTCCTGTAAGTGACTCCAAATATGATTGGGTTTACTGATTTATACCCAGTTTACATTAGAAGGTGTTAGCAGAGCCTTAACCATTACTGGTTTCAAATGAGTACAGACACAGTATGAAACAAATTAGATTGCAGACATTTGTCCAAGTCAAGCTCTTGTCCACTATTTACAATGTCTGCCCCGTACAGGGCAATTCCACTTGTAGGAAAGCATCACCATGTATTTATTACAGGTATTTATATAGCGGTGACAATTTATGCAGCGCTTTCAGTTCTGCACATTCACATCAGTCCCTGCCCTCAAAGGAGCTTACAGTCTAAGTCCCTATCTCACATGCGTAGATGCATGCACATACTAGGGCTGATTTAGGGTGTTTCACACCAAAATGGAAAGGAAATTGCAAGTCAACAGACTCTGTTGACTTGCAATCGTACCTTACGATTTAATTCCAATCTGTGGCATTGCGACCCATTTTTCAATGGAGGCTAACGGAAGGGCACTGAAAAATGAATGGGGCTGGTTCACATCAAATTCAGTGCGTTACGTTGTGCTGAAAAAAAATTAGTGCATGTTCTATTTTTTTTTTTCCGCACAACATAACGCAGTGGAACAGCCCCATTCATTTTTCTGTGCCCTTCCGTTAGCATCCATTCAAAAACCCAATTTAAAGGAATTTTACTGTACTGTACATGGCCACTGAAAAACAGAAAGTGGTCTGCAGGTGGAGCGTTAAAGGAGATGTAAAGTCTCAGCATATCCTCTCCTCTATAACATTGTAATAGGAATACATACTAAAGTTGGTTTTGATAACGCAATCAAAGCTTACTTAAAAAAATCCCTTTTATGTAGTGAGTGCTGCTTTCTGTCTGCCCATCACTTTCACCAACTTCCTGGATTCCCAGTGTGCTTTGCATCTCTTTCTCTGCTGCTTGATGTGATGCAATCTCCATTTCTCAAGATTACATATCCCATCATGCATTGCTTCCAGCAAGCAATGATGATGTTACACTGTGGGAAGTTCAGAAGGCAGGCTCTGTGAGAGTTATGACACAAGGAAGTGCATATTCACAGGGCTGAGTGACATTGTGTCAGTGCATTGAGGAAGTACATCCTATGGGCATCTTCACTAAGTAAGTTCACATGCATTTAGATCGATATGGTTATTAGGAGGGGATAGGAAATACCTATTTACTCATAGTTTTTGACCGCAGATACCCTTTAAAATGAAAACCTGCAAAATGACTGACCTGAGCAGAGAATCCATGTCATCTGTAGAACAGTAGGGCTCCTATCCAACTGATATTGGTATAGTCAAGTCTGTTGGACATAACGGACTCCTTTGACCACATCATATATCTAAATAAATGAAATACCTTCAGTTTTAATGGAAGGGGGTGCATTGGGTCATTTCTTACATCACAGGTCCTGCATCAGACTGTGTGTCCTTTTCTCCTACCAGAGGTCAGCAATTCGCATCTGATTATGATGTCATTTACAGAACCTTTTTTTTTTTGCAGTCATCTCACCCCATCTGCCCCGAGAGGGTCCAGTCTGTCAACACTTACAGACTTATATCAAGGATATGTTATCTGTCTGACCCTAGCTGTGTGACGACACCAGACATGGAGATAGAGAGCGTTGAAAGGTGGCCGGGATATGATCTAGGTGCACCGGCTTCAGTTACAGTCAGTGGCGGGAACCATTAACCCATCTTCTGCCGCCTCTAAACCTTTCACCTAGTATTACTTATCTGGTGGCATGACTCTGAGTTATTGGTAATAGAGCAAGATAAGCACGTCTCTGGACTGTTCTTCTACTTGCCCTGCGCTTCTAGCACTTGCGCTAGTCACTTCCAGCAGAGTAATGAATTCTGCAAGTTTCGGCATGCGGGCAGCTTGGAGTAGAAGTGTGAATGGTTCTACGGTGACAGATGGAGAAGCAGTTTATCCATGCTGAGAAATGATATCGTCACATTGACCTCTGACCTTCGACAGCACATCTCTCACCATGATCAACTCCGCCGGAGCAAAAGGTGCATTGATTTCCATGTAATACAAGAAAATATTACATCTGCCTAATTGTTACGCAGTGACAGCGTTAGGCAAGAAATCAAACGCCTGTTTAATGCACCTTGCAGCTCGCAGCATCCAGATCGATGAAGCAGTTTGTCAGAGGTGTTCTCGGAGGAGTTGGCTCTGCCGCTGGTCGGACGCGAGCACTCGTTATTCGTATTTATTGGAAATCAGATGTGCATAGTCAGCAATACATGTTATCTGAAATCAAAGCTGGAGGGTTGGGGAGCGGATGAGGAAAGAGGCCGCGGCCGCTCGAGTAACTAAAAACCATTTTATTAGAGCGTCTCCTGTGGAAGACAGAACTTCGTGACCAATACCGGGGTGAAAACTTTGTGAGAGTTCCAAATAAATAAATAATACAGTAAATTCATGAACAAGAAATGTGAAATCAGCCTGAGACTGCAATAGCCATAAAATAAAGTCATAAAAACATCTGTCAGTACAAGTTTAAGGAAGAGCTCCGGGGGAAAATATTATTAACCCTTGCAGGGGGGCTACCCTCACATTGCAAGAGTTAAGAGCTTGCTTTCGTTTAGGGACTAAAATAAAAAAGTTACACTCACCTGAACATCGGGTGAGTATAATGAGCAGTTAACCCTTGCAGTGCGGGGGTAGCCCCCCTGCAAGAGTTAAGAATATTTCCCCCGGAGTTTTTCTTTAAAGTGCAACTGAAGCCAACTTCCGGGAGAATTACCCTCTATACTGGTCTTGGTGACCGTTATCACTGGATGTGAAAGAAATCCCAGAAATCTTCCAATTTCCCATCTGTTCCTAGGGACACTGGTTCTGGTTGGCTGAACCCCCCTCCCTGGGTTGGAGGGATTTCCTCTCACTTCCTCGTTTCTATCAGATAGGAAGTGAAGGGAAATCTCCCCAATGGGACACAGATGGCAAGAAAGTAGCGGCCACGGGTTATATCCACCCTTAGGCCTTGTTCACACCAAATGCAGAGCAGATCCGCTCAGGTTTTTGGTTAAAAAGAAAACAAAATTTTTTCATTTTTTTTAGTTTAAAATGGGCTTTCAGTGCGTTCCAGAAGTTTTTGATGCGTTTTTATGCGTTCCAGAGCAGGTAAAATAGGGCCTGCTGCAGTTTTTTTACCTGCTCTGGATCTGCACGCTGCGATGTGAACGGGAACTAAAAATACCATTGGAATACATTGGACGCAGTTTTGATCCGGTCTGTAATTGCTCTGCTCTGGACCTGCTCCGCGCTTGGTGTGAACAAGGCCTTACTCTTTCCAAAATATTTTTGCTTCAATTCTGCTTTAAGGGACAGGAAAGAAGGAGGAGGTGGAGTATTATCCAGACCAATATGAAACAAAATATGATGACCTTTCCTCCATGTAAAATAGACTGTATGCGTAATCTTCAAAAATACAATGAAAACACTTTGGTCATAGATGGAGCAGGATCTGTAAGCCGGCAACCATTCAATAATACATAAACAGCTCTGGGTGGCACAGATAGGAAGAAAAAAAAAAGATGGGGTTATAACCCTCCCATAGGCTATCCCAGGGGTGGGCAAACTCCAACTGTGGTGAATCTACAAATCCCATCATGCATCTGTCTCCAAGAGTCATGCCTGTGAGAATTTTGCAATGCCTCATGGGATTTGTAGTTCCATAACAGCTGGAGGGCCGCAGTTTGCCTACCCCTGCTTTATCCAAAACAAAATTTAAAAAAAGGCCAATTTATTTACTTCTGGGATGAAGGTGATAAAAGCACTTGAAATGAACTACAACGCTCCCTTCTAGAACCCTTTTATGTTGAGCTACACCTATACAAGGGTTGTTGATTTTCATGGTGAAGCACACCCTGGTCACAGTTAGGAATCCTCAGCTCAATCAGCATTTGTATAGGCATGACCCAAACTAAACCTCCCACTCTCCCTTTAGAACATGTCCCAGTATTCATTTTAATTTTACATTTATTATTCCTGTGACTTCATCACCAGACCTATAAAATTATTGCAGGCAAAGCTGCTCGGAGGTCAGTTCTTACTGATGTAGGCACGGCCCCAGAACTACAGCTCCCAAAAGCCCTTTTTACTGCCATTAGGGCTTGTTCGCACCATAAATAGTGCGTTCCAGAGCGGTCAGCAGCTAGAAAAGCACTGTATCACATCCCGGCCGGCTTCCTGCCTTCAGGGGCAGGAGGGGACATGGCGGTGCATTGAAGTCAATGACACCGCAGCCACGCCCCCTACCCGCAGTACGATCGCCCCCACCAGAATGCGTGACAAAACAATGCCTTTGTTCCGGTCCAGTGCGATCTGAAAAAATAGTGCTTGCAACATTTTTTCAGATTGCACTGGACCGAAACGCAGGAATTGCGTTGCCACACGTTTTAATGCGAGCGAAGGGCGTGGCTGCGGTGTCATTGACTTCAGTGCACCGCCACGTCCCCTCCCGCTCCTGAACGCAGGAAGCCGGCCAGGATGTGATACAGTGCGTCCCAGCAGCTCACCGTTTTGGAACCCACTGTTTATGGTGTGAACAAGCCCTTAGGGGAGTTTACTATTGTATCTGCTCCAGAATTTTGGAGCAGAAAACATGTGAGACTTATGGCCACAGAGAGGTGAAGTGAAAAACTTTGATTATATTGTTACAATGGCACGTGAGAGTGGGTGGGATGTACAACATTGAAATCATTTATTTTATTACAAATGTCAATATATCATAGAAGTTAACAAAAGTACTGTATGTCCCTCCTACTAGAGTGTGTCAAAGTGAATGACGTAATGTGAGGAATTCACTTCAAACATACACGCTTCACCTCATTTCACATATTGGTAAGTCTGAGCCTTTGTGTGCACACCCGATTTGGAATCATATTTGTGTATTCCGGCATGGTGTATTGTCATTCGGTAAAAGAAGTACAAAACCAAATGGAGAAATAGGAGTAAAAAAAAAAGCAAAAGAAGAAACAAATGGAATACTAGGCGACACGACAAAAAATATATATTTTCATACCAGCCATCTTCTAATGCACCCTACATAGTTAGGCCATATTCAGGCAGAGACAAATACAGGTGTACCTACGGTTTCTAGATATCACCTATAACAGGAGTGGGCAAACTCCGCCCCCCCAGCTGTGGTGTAACTACAAATCCCATCTTGCATCTGCCTCTTAGGAGTCATGCCTGTGGCTGTCAGAGTCTTGCAATGCCTCATGGGATTTGTAGTTGCACCACAAGCTGGAGGGATGGAGTTTGTTTACTCCTGCCTTATAAGATAGCATTTTTTTTAATGCTTCTTTTTTTAATGTTTTGGGGGATTTCAGTAGGAGGATTGCCCTGCCATTGTCAGGCGCACTAAAAGGCAACACAGTCCTTGAGGCATATGGTCTTTATGGTCTCCTCCCTTCAATTTAAATGTCTTCAAACTACATAGGCATAATAAGAAAGCCAGTATACTGCAAATGACAGGGAAACGTCCATGATTGCATACATCGATGTATTCCAAAATTCCTGATTTTGCAGGATAGGAGTTAGTAATCCCCTTAACCCCGCAATCCCCAGTCCACTTCATTTATCAGGCTTTCTTCTAGTTGCTAGCCCTGTTCCCACCCACCTTGGTGCATTTCCACACCCCATGTGATTTTGCCCATCAAATCAATTAAAATACCAATAGGGAAAGTGGGACCCACTCATACTGGCTGCAACAGGTTGGCAGATCTGGGTCTCAGAGACATATTGGAACAGTGGTAGGCAAGCTCAACATTCCAGCCGTTGTGGAACTACAAGTCCCATGAGCCATTGCAAGACTGAAAGTCAACAGGCATGACTCCCAGAAAGGAATGATAGTATTTGTAGTTTCACCACAGCTGGCATGCTGAGGTTGCCTACCCTGGTATTAAAAACTTACACTTTATTTAAAGTGACATTTAAAAAAACCACCCCCCCCCCCCCAGTGCTGCTTTAAGGACTTCCCTTAAATTATGCCTCATGATCCGATCATCTTCTTCTTTCCAGTAGTGTTCAGATGTGCCTCCAGCGCTGGTGCCGGTCTCCGATCCAGCGGTGACTCCTCTCTCTTCTTGTCCCTTCCTGTGCCACGGGGTCTGTGCATGAGCACGCTGCCTCCATTGACTTACCTCTCTACTCTCTACTGTGCATGCGCCCGCCCCAAGATCTTTTGCAGCCGTCCGAGAGTCTTCAAATCTTCGGACGGGAGCGCGTGACGGAGATAGAGGTAAGTTTTAACCTTTTTTTAAATGTTTTTGCATATAACTGCAGCTTGCTAGCAGTAGATGTTTGCAAAAACACGCAAGGGTTTAATGATCCTTTAACTGTTTAGCATCTTCCAGTTTTAGGTGGACTGATCTGTATAAATAAAGCCTTTCATATTCATTTAAATAACAGAAGAAATGTATGTTTGGGTGGTAGAATAAAATGAAGGAAAGAGAAAACATTGAAATAAGCTACATGCAATGAGAAGCTAGATGCAATGAGAAGATTGTATCCGGCTTCAGAACATCGCTCCTTCATCCTCCTTGATCAGGAAGTAGATGGTCACTGGGCCGCAGCCGGTAGGGACAGTCTCTGTTACTCTTGCAAATAGCCAGGATCCCAAGCCATACATAAGAGTGGGGATCCCTGCCAAGCCAAACAAGAACCAATCAGACACCATTCCCGAGCCAGAGCAACATCATCATCAACCGTGTTCTACTCCGCGTTCACATCCTCCCATCACCGACTCCCCCCATTATTGTGCTAGCGATGAAAAGAAGGGATAACTTTATTTTATTTATTTATGTTACAAGCATCTCTGCAGCTTTACTAATGAAAGGCAGCCAGAGAGATAATAATGCGATTAATATGAAACCCATAATAACCCGCTAACATAATGGGCTGTTCTAACCAACGGCAGCAAGGGAGATTTTAATAAGCTGCAATAATAAAGCAAAGTAATTAATCCCAGCCATATGGATAAGCAGCCACAGGAAGCCACGCTCCGCATATTCTGTTTGAAAAGACAATTGATGGCCTTTATAAAGCTAAATATTTAATAAGCCTTGGGTGGGAGGCAGGATGGAGTGTGTGGGGTGTAATTACAGCATCTCTCCATCACTTACCTAGATTTATGGCTTTCAGACTGGTAAAGAAGTGGTTGAAGAGACGCAGGTCCTGGGGGGCAGCACGGGAGCAGTGATACTTAATAAATGGGAAGCAGCCGGTTCGGAGGATATGATAATTTGTGCCTTTCACTTCCCAGTTGAAGTTAGATAAAGCAAACTGGTCATTGTTCACGGTGCTGTACTTCACGCAGAAAGAGGTCCAGTGCGGCAGGTTCCTCTGGAGGAGGTGCTGGGTTAGGACCTCGGAAGCATCGGGCCGAGACTGTCGGAAAGATCCCGCCGGGAAGAGGAGAATCCGTAACAAGGTTTCATGAGCCGTCCTTGCTAACAGCATGACTGTGAGAAAGAATAGGAGGTTCATAAATATCATACACAAATCCGAGGTAAAAATACATAATGGACACAACAGGCAAAGTACCCACCAATCACGGCAAAGTGGGATTCATACGGATGTAGGGCCTAAGAAGAAATAAACTCTATCTTCTACAGTATATCACATTCACCAAATATTCACTCCAAGTATATATTCCTGGTGCAAGTGTTTTAAATTAAAATGATTGATTCACCTGCAGTGAATGTTGCATTTACTGCTGTATAAACATGTCTGAGACTTTATAATAAAAGTAAACAATGTATTGCTTCCTTTTGTACACGATTTCTGTTCGTCTAGCAGTACTGAGAGAAAACGTGGCTTAAGTTTATGTACATAATAAATATATTACTGCAATCTAACACATAGGGCTTCATGCATAAAACTTACCGTTTGCACGACAGTTGTGCCCCTAGATGGCGCTGACGAGTGTAAGAATTTCCTATACCCGTCAGCGCCATCTAGGGGCGCTAGTGCTGTATGAACGGTATACGTCAGGTGCAAGTTTTATACATGGGCCTATTCACACCAGAAACACACACACTGCTGCTGGTGTGCACTGCGAAGGAAGCGGTCCAATGCACCTATTACAGCGCTTTGCAATATCGATCTAACTTACTTATTCAAACTTTATTGAAATTACACAAAGTAACATTTCACTGAGGGGTCTATTCACAAAGCTGCCGAAGGATCTGGCCGTAGCTTCGGCCCCAGGACCCCTTCGGTTCAGGAGAACCGAGGGGGACTATTCACTGCAGCATGTTGCCATGCAATGTAGTGTGTGGCAAAATGTTGCAGTTTTTTTAACGCGCATACCACTGCAAGACGGGGTGTGGTCTGACTTTATAGGACACAAGGCAAATGGCCTTGTCTACGGGGCGGGAATGCTGTGTAAACGGGACGGTTATACATTCGCCCCTAAGTGTTTAGCAATGTTTTATTTATATCAGTACCCTGGCAAAGCTCCTCATGGCAGCCCCTGTGGGGTGAAACTTCATTTGTGTGCTGCTGACATGTATTCCCACCTAGAATAATTTTTTTATTGTATGTATCGAAGATAGAAAATTTGACAAGCTTCTATGGGAATGTCTGACAAATGAATGTTATAAAATAATATGCCCTTATAAAATTACAAATGAAAGTGCAACAAAAAGTGAATAAAACTAAGTTTAGGGAGCCTGGTTTTTAAAAAAAAGAAAAATAGGTGAAATTGCATTCATTTGCATTCTCGATCCAATTTAAAACTGAGGTATTGCTAACAAAAAGCAGTTGTGTATATTTTTTATGTTTGTGCAATAACCTGTGAATAAGAACACCGAAAATGAAGATTAAACAAAAATACAGCAACTGTTTAAACATAGGTTTAGATTAGGGCTGCAACAACTAATCGATAATAATTGCATATGAGAATTATTATTATCAGATTTTTATTAATAATTATTATTAGATTTATCCTCTGTATTTGTCCTGGTGACCATTATCACTGAAAGTGAAAGAAAATCCTAAATTTTGGGTGGCCACCAGATCAGGAATAGATGGGAAATCTTCGAACGGAGACACTAGCCCTGGTGACCCTGCTGACCACCAGGTATTTCCTCTCACGTCCTGTTGTGGCTATCAGGCAGAAAGTGAAGGGAAATTTCCCCAGCGGGACACAGATGGCAAGAAAAAGCTTACAGGGGTTATAATCTTCACATTAACAATAAAAATGTTTGGCTTCAGTTCCATTTTAAGGGACAGGAAAACAATCAGTGCAAGTTGGAAGAGTTGGAGTATTATTCTCACCAATGTGAAACAAAATGTGACAAGCTTTCCTCCATTTGTTCTTTGGTGGCAGAATAAAGTAGACTGTATTCATAATCTCCAAATATAACATGAAAACACTTTGGCCATAGAAGGTAGCATGAGCTGTAAGCCGCCAACAGTTCAATAATACATAAACAGCTCCAAGTGGAATAAAATATGAAGAATCCTTTGCTGCTCATTAACTGGCCGTGCTACATGAAAGTTGCTAACAGTCTCCACATCTCTTTATTAGCACACAAAAGAGAAGAATTGCGCTCTATTAATTACAGAGGTGAAGCCGGCCTTGTTTATGCCTGCCTATGATTAATACATAGCAGCACCTGCCATTTTTAGTGCAGTAAATAAACAGGGAGCTGATTAATTATCGGCCTCTGACTGCACAGCTCAGCGCGTCCCAGAAATCACACTAAAAACTGCAGCAAGGCTTCTGTCTCTGCTTGGAGTTCACTTAAAGCAGCATTGTGGCTGGAATAAAAAAACTGCGAGAAAGAAAAAGATGAAGGGATCACCAAAGGCGACAGAGACTGAAGCTGGCCATACACCTATAGATTGTCCGCAGACTTCCTATGGTCAGATGGAAAAAGAGCAAAGATTCCAGGGATCCCAACCAGAAAAAAGTGATTTCAGGGAGGTGCCCTCTCTCTCCCCCAACCCCCCCTCCCACCCCCATCTGCGGGGGGGGCACCCCCCTGAAATGATTGCAGATAGTAAAGAAGCTATTGCCTCCCTTGCTATCTGCAGGGTTTTTTTTAGCATTCTGACAGCTGCTGCCGTCAGAATAAAAAAAAAAAAAAAAGCATAGGAATGGATAGCTAGATTGCTATTGGATATTGCAAACAGATTGTTCAGGTGTATTGAGAGCCAGCTGGGCCAACTAGCAAGATACTGAAGCTTGGCCCAGTGGGAGATTCCTCCATCCACACAGTGTAGCGTAGATGTGGGAATCTGTTGTACTTTTTCCATCTGACCACAGAAAATCTGCAGATAATCGATAGGGGGATGGTCAGCTTTAGTTTATTCTCTAACTTGCAAGAACAAAATATGGAACAAAATCTGATTTCTCGCTGTGAAACAACCCAACTTTCCCTTTTCTACACTTTTTATATATACACATAAAGGTGAAATAAAACTTGGCTAGTGTTCCTAAATGGACTGTTGTGTTATTTAATAATAATACTCAGGGTTAAATGCCCATTAAAGAAGAGTTCTGGGAACTTAAAAACGTACCCCTACAGTGGGGCTATCCCTGCACTTCAAGGGTTAAGTGCTTGTTTTGTCACCAGATCCTTGATCCCAGCTAGCTGCTAGACCGGTCCCTGCAGCATCCTCCCAAGCTTCGGTGGTCCAAGGACCAGCGACATCATCACAGTCCACTGACTTGAATTAGACGTGAGGACGCCAAGAGACATGCCAGCCAAAGTGGAAGGGGAGAGAGAGGTGAGCAGGACCTAGCATAAGGCGAGTATATCTGCTTTATTTGACTCCCCTAAACAAACCGAGCACTTGACCAATGCACTGAGGGGGTAACCCCACTGCAAGAATATGTTTTTAAAATTCCCAGAGTTCTTCTTTAAGCCTGAGGGCAGAGGAAAAAGCTGTTACACTTACCTAATCCCTTGCTCCAGGAGGATTCCAGCACACACTACTTCTCACGGATGCTCTGGATTGTGGTTGGGCCCTCACATACAATGCAGGACTGCTGGTCCTGCATTCTATGAGATGATGGCGTGCCACTGCCAGCCGGAGCACCAAAAATAGGTTTTCTGTGTGATTTGTGCTGAACCGGCCACTTAGTAAAATCCATCAGAAGCCTGTGTGACAACGCAGGAGGACAACTGGAGACAGGGAGAGAATGTTGTCACCCTATAATAGGAATTCCCTGAACAAAGATTTTCATGGGAGGATTGCCACAAATTATTTTACTGAAAGCTGCAGATTTAAAAGAGAAGTAAAGGCAAAACATCTGCTGACAGCGCAGAGCCACACTGCACCCGGGAAGGATCTCTACAGTATTTCCAGGATCCACTCTGCTGCCTGATTGACAGCTGGCTCTGCCTCTCTAGATTCAGAGCCAGCTGTGCCCGCCCCTTCCCCTGTCTGTCCCTCCAATGAGTGCTGAAAGAACAGAGAGGGGAGGGGGAATCCCTAACAGTTGCGACTCTCTGCAGGGAGGAAAACATGAACTGATCGCTCAGCTCTCGGTATAGAGCCGGGATGTGACGGCTGCAGACATACCACACCGCCTCCAAGTATTGGGAAGAGTACATTTTACTCTCCTAATACTTGTCCTTTAAAATGACTTTTGAGAGGATTTCCTGTTGCAGATACCTACAGCACCCTCAGTAAGTCAGGCCATTCTGGAAGCCAAATCTTTGGTCATTCTAGGCAGTAGGAACCTGGTCCACCCCTCCTGCACACGCTTACTGGCCACTGAGGCTGCCTATCATAGGGATGGGCCAATGTGTGTCAGCAAACCTTGATGCTACCTTAAAGTGTTGGAACTGATGACAGCGACTCTTTCAAGGCTCAGTCCACCTTTGTGGTCATGTTTCATGTTACACCCATATTTAGGGGAAATTTAAAATGTCCTGTTGATTTTTTAATTCTGCACGGCTTCACCCACACAGCAGCAGCATCCATTCACAGGGATCTGTAAATGGAAAGACTACAAGTCCCATCTACCTTCACGGCAGAGGGACTCATAGATCTCACTGGAGTGTCAGAATCACGTCACTTCTAGTCCATTGTTTACTTCCTCCAACCCCATAACAGAAGGTTAGTACCGCCATACAGACCCGGGGCTGGAATATAAACAATTGAGGAGCCTGTGCATTGTAGCTGTGACGCACTGATAGCAGTTGCAATGTTCTGCAGGCTTCAATGCCGAAATCTAATCAATGCATTTTTTTTTTAAATTAATTTGTTACATTTTGACACAAGGTGGACTAGGACTTTCAACTCCAATATTGCTACATCTGTCTAAACACAAGTTACTATCTCATTAATGTCACATACAGCAAATAATCGTTTATGACATAAATAAAACACGATCACAGGGACTGGATGAAGACTAGGAAGGTGATCTGAGGTTCCAGTGTCTGTCATGTACTTTGCAGGACTCCGCATGTCCCTACAGAGAGGCAGACACGTGACCTCCGTGTTTATCCTACACACCCCGGGATCGGCACACTGTCACAGCCCGGAATCTAAACAGATCAGAGCCATGAGGATCTCGGCATTACCTTTAACAAGGGGCAATTATTCCATTGACCCCGGCAACCCCCTCCGATCACACACACACCACCCGTCAGAGGATAGGCTGTGTGTGACATCACAGTCACGTGACAGGGCCGAGCTGCGAAGCACTCACGTGACAGGGCAGAGCCTTTAAATCCCAACGCTACAAATACAGATCACGTGGTACCGCGGTGTCATGTGACCTCGACTTGTAGTGCACACGCACAGAAGAAGGGAGCGCGAGGATTTAAATTCAGACAGAGTGTGATGAGAGGTGCAAGGTCAGGATATGGACGAGCTCCCCTCCACCCACCCAGGTCTCAGCATGGAGCCCTTCCATATAGAACATACACTCTACAAAACCGTCACTTCTGCTACTGACTCATTCTTTTGAACAGTATTCTGACCAATCACAGGAAAGTTCTCACACTACCTATTCATTGACTGACAGATATGGTTGTGATTGAATGAACGTCCAGCCCATTGCATATGTGGGCATGACGCACTATATGGCGGATACTGCATGTTCGTGGCTATTTAATAGCTGCATGCGGGCAGATTCACATTTTGTAGCATTTTTGTCCAGCAGTCTTCCACGCGGGAAACGCTATATGTGAATAGAGCCCCAGGCCTCTTTCATATGAGCGGTCCGATCAGGTCCGCCTGTCAGTTTTCTAGTCAGACCTAATCGGACACTATGGAAGTCCATGGGCAGCTGGGTTTAAATGGACGAGCGTCCATTTACACCCGGTTAGCTCCGGCTCGGTCCCATATTTTTTTCGGCAGACTGGCTAATGCCGGATTGTAAGTAATGTGATTTAAATGTACTCGTGTCCATCTACATCAGATTCCTCATAGACTTGCAGGGGTCCTGAGTTTTCATTTTTCCACCCCCATCGCAAGATGGAGGAAAAAAAACTGTACACAGACACGGGGGTCACAGCGGTGACATCCCATCCGTGCTGCTCTGATCAGCAGAAGATCTGTTGGCGGATTCTCTGCTGATTGGCCCATGTGAAAGGGGCCTAAGGAAGAAGGCACGTGCACATCCACACACGATTTGCTGCATTCAGACCTGGAATTTACAAGGATCATAATGCAACGAAGGATCTTGCAGCCAGCAAAACAAAATCTTTCCAATCTTAATATATCTCCTTCCCAATATAGGGCGTAGGCTACAACTGTTAATCTATTATATTTCTAGGGGCAGCCTGAGCTTTTTATTTTTATTATTTGCATCCTTTGTCATTGGCTTGGTCAGTGATGTGTAATGTAATGATGTGTAGTACATAAACTGGTACAGGAAAAAGGGGCATTGCTAGGGCAAAGGTGAGAGAACTGTATAAAAGAGCAAATGGAAACCTAACATGCAACAGAAGCCAAAACTGTTTTTGTAGTTCTGGATGGAGTGAAGACGGATTAGAACACATGTCAGGTTTTTATTGCTATCTATTTAAAAATAATTTTCATGCCTCAACTGAGACATGCGTTAGGCACAACCTCCCTTTTACTCTTGCCTAAATTGCTGTCTACTGGTATGTAGGCCCGACATCCATGGCTATCTTATGCTCAATTGACCAGTTATTATAACTCCATACCCTCTAGGACTGAAGCCCACAGGTTGCCCACTCAGTTTGAGTCCCTATGTGTTGCTTGTTCTTCCCCTAGAGCAGCGGTTCTCAGGGGCCAGGGGTCGCCCCGGGAGTCTCCTGCTATTAGATAGCGGCTCCTGGCCGCATGGGAGAGAAACACGTTCTCCAGAGCAGAGTAAACCTTTTTTGTCTGACATTGGGGGCCGTAGGCCGCCGTAAGTCAGAAGAATACAAAAAACCACCCTAGGAATGCATAGCTAGATTCCTATTGGCTATTTCACTTTGCAATAGCAAACTAGCTATTGCACCCGCTCTCTGCTGCTGCCAATCAGCAGAGGGGGCCTGAAGTTCTCTAGGTCCCCACTACCGATTGACAGCAGCAGAGGGCGGGTGCAATAACTAGTTTGCTATTGGCTATTGCAAAGTGATATAGCCAATAGGAATCTAGCTATGCATTCCTAGGGTGTTTTTTTTTATTCTGACGGCGTACACCAGCGGTTCTCAACCTGTGGGTCGCTGTGTGATTTCTGCTGTGCTGGGTGAGAGTCCTCCTCAGCCCTCACCTAGTGCAGCAGTGTCAGTTCTCCCGCCAGACGTCGCTGCAGCAGCGGCGTCATTTCCTAAATTTTACCGTTGGGGGTCACCACAACTTGGCAAATGTTACCAAGGGGTCCCGGCCCTAGAAAGGTTGAGAACCACTGGCTTAGACATTCCCTCTCTATCCTGTACGCCATATGTTTATCTAAGCTTTCCTCTGCTCCCCTACCGTATGTGAAACAGTGGGAGAAAGAGTTAGGAGTGGCTTTTTCGGAGGAGGATCGGGAGAAATGTTTCTCTGCTTCGTTTAATTTATCCATCTCCTGTTCCTTTCAAGAACGGAATGTCACATTGGTATCCAGATGGTATTTAACCTCGTCCAGACTCCAAGTTTTCATGACCCAATCGGATCTTTGCTGGCGTTGTCAACGTTCTGTTGGCACCTTGTTGCATGTCTGGTGGGATTGCCTCTCGATTTGGGCTCTCTGGGACAATGTGCTCATCTTATATAATTCTGCGTACTCTACCCTGCAACTGGCTCTCTTAACGATTGTTCTGGGATCGGTCTCCTCTGCTAAACGCTCAACTCTTTGATTTCTTTTTCTCTTTGCAGTTCGTATAGTTCTTTGCGGTCACCAGTTGCACCTTCCTTGTTAGAATGGTTGGATGCCCTGGATGGTCTTGTATGAATGGAGGAATTGGTAGCTATAGACCATGATACCGCCGAAAAGTTTCATGCTATGTGGACTGCGTGGATTTTATTTAAAGATTTTATTGTTGATGGGTAACACGGCTTCCTTGGCTGTTGTGTCTTCAGCCTAGTGTTTGTCACTTGTTTTTTTTGGATGGCAGTATACTATTGGGAGTTGTTCTGTTTCTTTTCTCTAGTCTCCTTTCTCCCTCTTTCCTTTGCTTGTTGTCTCTCTTGCTTTGCTTTTTTCTCTTCTTCTTCTTTGCTGCAAGACAAAGAAGGGAGCTATAAAGATGCTGCAAGAAGGATGGTGCAAGAGATTGGTTTTTGTGGTGCCATCACAGTTGGTGGGAGACTCATTTCAATTCCCTTCCAGTCCTCATTGGCCTTTTTTGATAGTCTTCCTTAGGGACAAGACTGGGAGGGCAGGTAGCAGCAAAAATGAAGCATTCAATCCGACGGCCATAGGGTGCTTGTCCATCTGGAGTGGAGTCTTGAAACTCGAAGCTGCACTTGCCAACAGCCACCCTACCTATTGTAGTAACAACCTTACCATGCTAGTTTTTTTTTTTTTTGCTGAAACAGAAAAAAAATTCCACCCCCCCTCCCCAAACCCAACATCTGTATGCCAGCTTGGCACTCCAACTGTTTTCATACCAGCTGGAGACACAGCTTCTTCCTTTGACTGATGGCCCAGATAGTCCCACCTTAACATTCCCACCCACCATCTCTGTTTTCAAGTATTTACTGATTTACATTTTTTTACATGCTCTATTGTTTTTTTTCCTTGTAAGGCCGCCCCTGCCCTGGATAAGCAAAAGGTAAGGCGGTAACTAAAACATTTACAAGTGATCATACAATGCACTAATGAGTATCAAGGATGTACCACTGACTGGAGGTGGCTCAATATGCATTTGAGGTACTAGCCTGCCCTGCTGGCTTAATAAATGAAATCAAACCTAGACTACCAAACCCCCACCCAGATCTTACTGATCAAATCAATGCATTTAATTAAGAAAAGACCATTGCCAAAAATCAATTGTCCCATTAAATCCCAAACAAGAAGCTCTAATTATTTTGGAAGAGGATGCTCTGTGCCTTTTGCCTCAACATTTGGCCCTGCTCTCACTGCCTTGTGTCTCTACATTTAGGCCTGGGCTTGTTTTCTTGGCAGTGTGGTGCCAATGTCCAATTTGCCCAAAGGCACAAAGTCTAAGGAGCCACCTGGTTATTACCAGCCTACCACACAAGGGGTGATGCACTTTACTGTAGGAGAGCTCCAAGGATGTGGCCCTGGAGTACATTCAGACTGCATCTTTTCTTGGCAATGAAAAAAAAAAAAGGAAATTGCTGACATAAATCAAAAAAGTTCACGCATTTTTGTCTATATGAGCAGCTTATGTACTGTCCTGCGGCAGTATCACCCCCTGAAAGCAGCCGCTGTGCTACCACCCTTTGAAAAGCAATCCATCGCATAGCACTTTTTAGAGAGTAGTGGAGACTGCAACCCATCTAAATGAGGCCTTACAGTGAAGTCTTTTACTTTTTACTGTAGCATGAGTTTCACTCCTCCTGCTGCATTCTCAGTCAGTTAAAAAATAAAGACCAGCTACCAGTAGCCATAGCTCCAGTTTTGGATGAATACACTCGCTAGATTTTCAAAAACAATGCCTTTTATATTTTATGGATTCCTCCTACAAATGACTATACAGCTATAAATAAACCATTATGGGGGGACCCAGTGAACTGACAACTGCAGCGTTAGACATTTTCTATTTACAGCAGCCCCGATGCAAATAGATAAGGATAAGCCCTTGATCCCTAACTAAATCTTAACCTTCCTGGGAGATTTACCTCTTGCAACCTCTTGTAACATCACCCAGCAAGAGTTCAGTACAGCAATCCTTGTCACATGGGCTTGGTGAGGGCAGAAGTGACAAAGACTTTCAGAAATCAATTATGCTTCAGAATCATATCCACTGCATGGAAACCTAAACATTGTAAATGTTGCAAAGTATACTCTCCATGCTGGCATTCAGTATATGAATTCCTTTTTTTAATATTTCACATTCCTTTCCTTAAATATGTTTCTATACGGTATGTGCTGACCAACCTGTCCAGCAAAAGTGACTATATTGTTGGGGTAGTTGAGCAGTTGCAGCAACAGTTTTTTTTTTTTCAAGAAAGTTTAAACCATGTGAATAAACCGTGATTTCTGTAAGTACCCGTCACTGTTCCTGGACAGTCGGCGTGTAAATGCTAAACAAAATATAAATCATTGCATGTGACATAAAAACATTCTGAGTACTGTTAGGACATTAACTCACTGCATAAAGTTATCCGAATTAAACAATTATGTTAGTGTAACCATTTCAATTCAGGCCATACCTGGAAAGAGGAGATTAGACTACTTACCTCCCCTGCTGCTCTCGCCCCTAACTAGAACTGGTCCCCCCAAGGTCTGTTGGGAAACCAACACTTCCAGGGGGGTTGATCTCTGTGGTCCCTTGTGACTGTCATTGGCTCTCCCTCTGGCTTTATGTCACTGCTTTCCTCCTGCAGACATCATGTAACTGCTTTCAATGCAGTATAGTTCCTCCTGCTAACCTCATGTCACCGGTTTTCCCCTGCTGGCCTTATGTCAGTGCTTTTTCCTGCATTATAGTTCCTCCTGCTGACCTCATGTCACTGCTTTCCCCCTGCTGACCTCATGTCACTGCTTTTTCCTGCATTATAGTTCCCCTGCTGACCTCATGTCACTGCTTTCCCCCTGCTGACCTCATGTCACTGCTTTTTCCTACATTATAATTTCCCCTGCTGATCTCATGTCACTGCTTTCCTCCTGCATTATAGTCTTCCCTGCTGACCTCATTTCACTGCTTTCCTCCTGCATTATAGTTCCTCCTGTCAACCTCATGTCACTGCTTTCCTCCTGCATTATAGTCTCTCCTGCTGACCTCATTTCACTGCTTTCCTCCTGCATTATAGTTCCTCCTGTCAACCTCATGTCATTGGTTTCCTCCTGCATTATAGTCCCTCCTGCTGACATTTCACTGCTTTCATCCTGAATTATAGTCTCCCCTGCTGACATCATGTCACTGCTTTCCTCCTGCATTATAGCTCTTCCTGCCGATCTCATGTCACTGCTTTCCTCCTGCATTATAGTCCCTCCGGCTGACCTCATGTCACTGCCACTGCTTTTTTCCTGCATTATAGTTTCTCTTGTTGCTCTTATGTCACTGCTTTCCTCCTGCATTATAGTCCCTCCTGCTGACCTCATGTCACTGCCACTGCTTTTTTCCTGCATTATAGTTTCTCCTGTTGATCTTATGTCATTGCTTTCCTCCTACATAACATAAAATCAGCAGGAGGAATCAGTGAGAGCTGCAAGAGACCAAGTAAATATTCTGTCTCTTCTTTACAGGTTATCCTTAGTTGAAATGATCCCAATATAAAAGGGGTCACACGAGCTTGAGAAGGGCATGTGACCGAAATGCATCGCCGAGCAACCTAAACTGAGAAGTGGGCGCCCACAGATCCTCAGCTGAATGACCTCATGGACACACATATACAGACCAGGTGCTCTGACTCGATGCAGACTTCTTATCTTCAGGCTCATTACAGGTTAGAGCCCCAGAACTAAAGCTAAAGACAGCCAGACCAGAAGCATGTCGGCAATGACAGCTTCCACATTTCTCTCAGGTCTCACAGGTTTCCATTAGGAACCAGACAATTTGATAAAGAAAATGGTTTGTACAATTTTATTTACACGCATACAAATTCATATATTGTTAAAGAAAAAAATAGAAGTTTTGAATGTTTTGAGATTAGACATGACTGGTGAATGAATCACACTGGAAATATACCAAAAGGTTTACAATGCAGTCATAATGGAGTTTGTACATTTCCTGTGTTTTTGTGGATTTCTTTTATACGCCAAAAACCAGCACTGAAATTGTGACGATATCACCAGAGGCCGGTCATACAAACTTAGTGAGGGAGGCCAGCCATGCAAACTTAGTGAGGGAGGCCGGCCATGCAAACTTAGTGAGGGAGGCCGGCCATGCAAACTAACAAGGGAGTAAAACACTTTCATTCCAATGCTAATATTGTTCATTCAGATTGTTGTTGTACATCATTTTAATCTAGTATGTTGTATTTATTCACATTGCCTATTGTGAATAGTGGATAGTGGCATTGGCTCTCCTTTGTGAGCAGCTCTCCCCCTCCCCCCCCCCCAATCTGTATGTTTGCTGATCCTTCACTGGTCAATCACTGGCTGGGGGCAGGGCTTTGACCAAACTTGTCACTTAACTGCAGCATAGAAAAGTCAGGTCATTATATAAATCTTAGGACTGGATGGCAGGTAAAACAGCTACACACTTTAAATATATACACTATATTACCAAAAGTATTGGGACGCCAGCCTTTACACGCACATGAACTGTAATGGCATCCCAGTCTTAGTCCGCAGGGTTCAGTATTGAGTTGGCCCACCCTTTGCTGCTATAACAGCCTCAGCTCTTCTGGGAAGGCGTCCACAAGGTCTAGGAGTGTGTCTATGGGAATGTTGGACTATTTGTGTGGTCGGTACTGATGTTGGACGAGAAGGCCTGGCTCGCAGTCTCTGCTCTAATTCATCCCAGTTCCTCCACCCCAAACTCGCTAATCCACTAGACATGTGCGATTTGTTTCGTTACGAATCGAAATTAGTACGAATTTTCCTGAAATTCGTAAATTCGGAAGCATACGAAATTTCGAATTGCAGTTTCCGAATTATATCCGAAATACGAAATTCCGTTAACGAATTTCGGATCCGAATTTCTTTGAAACGGTAACAGGGGTAAATATTACCCCTGTAAAGGTTGAACAACATGACAAGATTTATTTTTTAATCCGAAATACGGATCCGCTGCTGCTGAGGGTTGCATTACAATACACAGGCAGGAAATACAAAATTCCGTTGACGTATTTTCGTTCCGTTACGAACATTTGTTATATTGAAGTTAAAAAGCAAAGTACATTTATATTGGAGTTGATGGTAGTTTTTTTTTTATACGAAATTCGGATCCGAAATCCGTTAACGGAATTCGTATTTCGGATAAAAAAACACTACCACATCGACTCCAATATTAACAAAGGTATTTTTGCTTTTTAACTTCATCATAACGAATGTTCGTAAAGTTACGAAAATGTGCCGAAACTAACGAAAATTCGTATTTCGTACGAATCCGAATTGAGTTTCGGATACGAATTACGAAATAACGGATATTCCGAAACGGAACTAATTTTTTTACGGCGCACAAGTCTATAATCCATGTCTTTATGGACCTTGCTTTGTGCACTGGTGCGCAGTCATGTTGGAACAGGAAGGGGCCACCCCCAAACTGTTCCCACAAAGTTGGGACCATGAAATTGTCCAAAATGTCCTGGTATGCCTTAATAGTTCCCTTCACTGGAACTAAGGGGCCAAGCCCAACCCCTAAAACAACCCCACACCATAATCCCCCCTCCACCAAACTTTACACTTGGCACAATGTGGTCAGGCAAGTACCATTCTCCTGGCAACCAGCAAACCCAGACACGTCCATCGGATTGCCAGACAGAGGAGCGTGATTCGTCACTCCAGAGAACACGTCTCCACTTCTTGAGTCCAGTGGTGGCGTGCTTTACACCACTGCATCCGACACTTTGCATTGCACTTGGTGATGTAAGGCTTGGGTGCAGCTGCTCGGCCATGGAAACCCATTCCATGAAGCTCTCTACGCACTGTTGTTTTGCCAGTCTGAAGGCCACATTGAGGTCTGTAGCTATTGACTCTGCAGACAGTTGGCGCCTTTTGCGCACTGTGCCCGTCAGCATGCGCTGACCCCGCTCTGTCATTATACGGGGCCTACCACTTGGTGGTGAGTTGCTGTTGTTCCCAGTTGCTTCCACTTTGTTATAATACCACTAACAGGTGACCGTGGAATATTTAGTAGCAAGGAAATGTCACGGAACACCTGAATCCAATGATTTGGAGGGGTGTCCCAATACTTTTGGCAATATAGTGTATATGGTATTTAGCTGCTTGTTTGAGGCTCATCTTTAAATACCATTGAAAGTATTCAATAATGTTTAGCTAAATTGTCCGGCGTGGTGCTTCGAGGACCTGAATGACCTTGTACTTGAATGGGACTGTACTGAACACTTTCAGGTTTAGTTACTAATAAGCTGACATTGCTGTACTTCATACAACTTGATTACCAAGTCCTCATTTAGCCTAGAAATACATCTCCTTATAGCCGGGATTATCCTGAGAATTCCTTCTGTAAGCAATACAAGGCAAATAATCTAGTAGAGCTTTTACACATAATCCCCTGCTTGCCTTAGATTACGGAAGGGATAATTACATGTTAATTGTAGATGGGCTCAGTATGGTGGTTATAATTATGCATATACAATTCCCTATTTCTTCTTGAAGTCCGGCTTGTCAAGTTGTTTTCTTAGTGATATTAAAGTCAAATGTTTTTTTAACCAATTTTAAATGCTAATGAAATGACTTGCAAAGGTTGTGGCTCTTTATGTTTTAAAGTTTTTGATTCCTGCAAAATCAGTTGGTCCCCTGAGCACTGGCCCTGATATCCTGATTTTAGGGTGGCTCCTGTACCTTACAGGGTCCTATGGGCCACCCTTTTGTGTGCTAGTAAGCTGTGTGTGTGTGCAAAGCAAGCCACTTCCCTGCTCCCTACTCCCCGCTCCTCCTTTCTACCTCCCTAGCTAATAGATGGATAGTTGATGGAGACTGCTCTGTCCATTGTGGACTAGACCGGGACTTCAGGGAAGTGGATCTTAGAGCGTTGAAGCTGTCTGGAAACATGGTGACTGTAAGTGCTTGAAAGAAATACTTTGCTGGGGAATGTATATTTTTTTTGATCTGGATTCATTATTGAAAAAAATGTGAGAGTTTATTACAACTTTAAACATCTCAATCACAACGTGTGTGTGTGTGTGTGTGTATATATAGCAGTTTTGCCTTCAGAATGATAAACTCCATTGTACAAGGAATGACATTCACCGTTCCAGTTATCGAAGGACCAGTATGGAGAAGGCTTTGTCATTTAGTAGATATGGAAACAGAAGGCATGCAGTCCATTGTTCTCCATCTTATGGAGGGATGTCTTCATTTTTTTGTTCAAACACCAGCTTGTTCTCTTCTGTAACACCCAGAATCGTCTCGATTTCTTGCACACAATCCTGCACATAAAAAAAATAACCAGGAGACTCTGTGACTTGAAGGAGGTAAGACAGACATTAAAAATATAACCAGCAGAACGTACAAGGGGAGGGACAGGTTATTTACAGTCATTCCAGTGCCAATGCTCACTTCTTCTCAAAAAGAACTCTCATGTTGACTATTAAAATAAAACTGTATACATATTACTGAATTGTTGCACTTCTGTACAAATCTTCCCAGTAACTCCTGTCCAAATTCCCCCCCAAATAAAGTCACTCTACGGTTTGTGTGCAACTTATCCAACCAGTCAATGGTTCTAATTTTATGAAAGCATGCTGCCATGTTTAGCAATATTTAGCAGTCATTGGCCCATCATCCAGAATGCAACACAATCGAACTACATTGGACAGAAGACGGTGAGGGACTTTCTTTGTTTTGTATCTGAAAGGAGGGATTTCAAATGCATTTCCACCTCTGCAGCAAGATTGGGATAACACCTATTATAGCTTCTCCCCTATGCCATGTTAAAGAAGAACTCCAGGTTTTTATCAAATTAACCCTTGCAGTGGGGCTACCCTCCCCCCCCCCCCCCCCCCCCCCCCAATTAACTGCTCATTTTGGTCTAGGGGTCAGAAAAAAGAAGATATACTCACCTGATCCTCAGTCCTGCGGCAGTCAGCACTCTCCTCTCTTCCCCTCCGCTCCAGCTGTGGAGTGCCCCCAAGCGTCCTCATGTCTAATGCATGTCAGAGGACCTGCATTAGACGTTATGATGTCAATGGTCCTTAGGCCACCGGAGCCCTGGGGAGAAGAGACTGCAGGGACTGGTACAGCCAGGCAGGACTGAGGATCAGGTGACATAGTTACATAGTATTTGAGGTTGAATAAAGACAAGTCCAACCTATTGCGTGTATGCATTTATGAGCAGGTGTGTTCGAATCCATGTGATTTTTCTCTTAGCTGTACCTGTACCACTTTATATTACGGTCTCCAAGGAACTCATCCAGGAGTTTCTTGAATGATTTGGGCCCCTAGATCAAATCTAGTACTTAACCCTTGCAGTGCTGGGGTAGCCCCACTGCAAGGGTTAGTTTTATTAAATCCCTGGAGTTCCTCTTTAAAGCATATTTAACCACCTCAGGGCCGGCCGTTGTAAAAACGGCCGGCCGAGAGGTCTGTAGACCTGAGAGGGCATCTTTAGAAGTCCGCTCAGCCACGCCCACCTGCGCGCATCGGAAACACCGGCGATTTAAAAACCGGCACCGATGCCTGCTAACGTACAAGCGATCACCCGGCTATAGAGCCGGCGGATCGCTTGTATGAGCTGCCGGCCCGTTTCCCCCCCTCCCTACGCGCCCCTCCCGTTGTCACGCCGGTCCCGGGCTCCGCTGTGTCCGGTGCGAGCCTGGGACCAGCATACGGCCTCTTGTCACAGGGGATCAGAGGGAGCTCGGTACACGAGCTTCCTCCGGTCCCCTCTCCGCTGCCAGAATGCGAAAGTGATGTATATTACATCACTTCCGCATTCTTGTGTCACTCTCCAGCTTCAGACGCTGGAGAGAAGCTGATGAAGCAGATCTGTGCTTCATCAGCTTCTTTTGAGGGGTCCTAGGTGACATTAGGGGTCTTGGAGACCCCTGGTGTCTCCATAAAGAGGCCCTGCCACATCTTTTGCTATCACATAGATGGGTTTCTTAGCCCCCTCTGTGATAGCAATAAAGTTAAGTGGGAAAAAAAAACCTAAAGTTTCCAAAATAAACTTAGTCGCACATAAAAAAGCCCCCACCCATACATACATGCATGCAAACATGCGTCAGGTGCGCATACCTGCGAAAACGATGATGGCGCCCATTACGCCGCACATGTTACATATCGCCGCGAACTTCGCAGTGAGAGCAATGATTTTAGGGCCATCAATCACTGATGAGCGGTAAAAGCTTTTAAAGCGTAGCCTATGGTCAATTTTGGGTATTGTAGTGCGTGCAATTTTTAAGCTTGAAATGTTTGGTGTATATTTACCCGACGTGACCCCGACTTTTATATTTTACCAAAAAATTGGGTAATAATTGTTTCCTAACAATGTAAAAAAACACGTATTTTTTCACAAATTTTCAGTATATTTTCTGAAATATAGAAAAAAATAAAACCCCCAGTGGTGATTAAATACCACCAAAATAAAGCTCTATGTGTTCCCAAAAAATGGTATAAAATTAATTTCAGTACAGCGTTGCATGACGGAATAAATGTCAGTCAAAGTAGCGTGTACTTCAAGTGGTTAAACACAAAAGCAAAAATTTAATATATTGCAGCTTACCAATTCTTAGATGTGGTGGCTGCATTAGTTTTCTTTTTTAGGCTTTTGTTTTACATATTTTCACCTGATGATACAGCCAGTAAGTCTTTTATATTTTAACTTCCCTTAAGAAGCCAAGCTGTCCAGCCCAAGTGGCAGATAGAGGCTTGAGACAAACCATTTAACAATAACAGGGGTGTTCACAATGATTAGCTTCTATTCACTGATGTAAAACCTTTATCCCAAAAGGAAAAATAATTGTTGCTGCAAATGCCTAAAAAGTTTTATCTGGAGTTCGGATTTATTATGTTAGTTACATCCATCTAAATATGCTAGTGCATCTAATACCCCCCCAAGTGGCTCCATTGTTCCCCCATAGAGTGGAGCCACCCTAAGACAGAAAGTGTGTTATTGGCTGGATCACCAGGTGAAAAGAAAGGAAGAGAAACCTGAAAAAAACCCCGAATGCAGCCACCACATTTTAGGATTAGTATACAGCAATACAGGTGAAACTCGAAAAATTAGAATATCGTGCAAAAGTTCATTTATTTCACTAATGCAACTTAAATGTCTACCAGGAGATTTAACATTTTTGTCATTGTCACACGTCGGCTCGAACTATGAGGATGAGTGATTTTCACTCACCTCATAGTTCTCCTTTAACTATTAGTCTCATCTGCCATGTAATGGAGACCAAGAGATGTGTGAAGTCCAGCCATGGCTCCTCCATAGACACACTGGAGAAATGAGTGTAGACATGAAGGAACATAAAGTGCTATTTTTCCCCCTTTTATTCCTTGATGATGACACTACAGTTGGATCATTTTGCACAGTCTTGTTTCCAGTGTAGACTGTTTAGTACATACAACCTAATGCTCTATGAACATGCTAACCATTAGCTATTTCCTACTGATGCAGGTGACCTCCCAGTATAAATCATCTCATTGTTCCATGCAGTCCTCCCTGCGACTCCCAGTGATAGGAACCTCGTGCCGATCATTAACTGCCAGTTTCTCTTGCAGGACAGTAATTACCAGAAACAGAGAGATGCTTTCATAATGAATGGAGCGCTCCTGTCCACTTTCCTTACCAGTGACTTGCGAAACAGAGCTGAAATCGTTAGTTAATTAACAGCTCACCTTGAAATTAGTTTCTCCCTGCATTTTAGGCGCTGATATTTCTTGATGGATGATGAACAGATTGCGAGCAAAGGTCATCAGAGCTCCCTGGAGGTCCTCGGCGATGCTCCTTGTAATGAGATTCAGATAGAAGCAGGTCAGGGTTGTAATACACACGTTAATTTACCTTTCAGTCTTAAACCTGTTTATTTCTGCTACGCCATCAGTGGACCTGCATCAGAATATCCATCTGCATACATGGTGCGCCATACAGAATAAGTTATATGTTATTTACATTTAATAATGTAATCTCCTTTACGATATTCACATTTAGATCACTGAGCTCTATAATGAATACAAGTCATAGTACTCATGTTACTGACCACTGAATCAAGCTATAATCATGAAAGCTACTTTTGAGCTGCATCCATTGTTTAACAATGAGTCACTCACTATTAATAATTGATGCATCGATACCAGTTTTTTGGTGTTGAGTATGAGTACCCATATTGAGTATAAGTCCCATTAAGGAAGCCGGGCAGCATGTAATGACTGGCCACCAGCTTTCTGATTAGCCGGGAAGCCAGCTCCATGCTCCCTCATCACCAGGTGACGAGGAAGCCGGGGGGGTTTGTAATGACTCGCTACCCGGCGTCCTGATTGGCCAGCAAGTCAATACACGCCCGCCGACTTCCTGATTGACAAATCAGTAATGACTCGCCGCCTGGCTTCCTGATTGGCCGGGAAGACAACTCCATGCTCCCTGGTGATGAGGGAGTATGGAGCGATCTTCCTGGCCAATCCTGATACAGGAGGTTCCAGTAGAGTACTCGCCCAAATACGCTGTATTGATATCCCCTACTATTACCGGCATCCCATACTATTAATCCAGTGAGAAGTATCAGATGTGCCATAAGTAAATTTTTAGGAAGGTTTTAGAGAGTACAAATGTGAAAGCATTGGTTTGTAAAGAGTCTGTAATAACAGTAATCTCTAGCAATCTCCTATAATGTGTCTCCAGTCTATTACTGTCTCTGAAAACATATTCCCCAATCTTCAAAAACGTATCATGTTTGCAGTCTCTGACCATCTACTGCAGCATGCCCGTAGTCTCTAACCATCTGCTGTATTATATCTGCAGTCTCTGGCCATCTCTTGTAGCATATTTGCAGTCTCTGACCATGTCTTGCAGCATGCCTCTAGTCTCTAACCATCTACTGCAGTATGTCTGAAGTCACTGACCATCCCTTGTAGTATGCTCATAGACTCCAATCATCTCCTGTACTATGTCTGCACCCTGCTCCATGGTTGCCTGACCTCACAGCAGTGAGGGTCCCAGTGTCCTATAGTTAAGAGTAATGTAGATGACTACAGGGCTGGTATTCAATACTGTAACACACACACATAGAAACTGGGGTACTGTGTGTTCGGTCACACAGCTGATAAAGCTAAATATGGGAAGAAACATACATTATTTCTTATGTAAGCCCCCCAATTTTAATAATTTAAATGACACTAAAATCAGGAGTTACATCTTAAAAATGCGTTCAAGTACCCCAACTATTAATAAAAATGTATCCTGTAGGTATACATCCTCAAATCATCTCTGAATTGGTGCCGACACTGTCCTTCCTTCTGGAGGGTGGCTACTTTTGTTCCCCATGGTCTCTGTGGGTGTTGTAAAGTAGTCACTACTCCAAGCTCGCTCCTGTGATGGACTACAATCTCATGTTTAGTTTGCTAATTTGTATTGAGATTGTAGTCCATCACAGGAGTGAGCTTGGAGCGGTGGCTACTTTACAACACACACAGGGAGCATGGGAAACAAATGTAGCCATCCTCTAGAAGGAAGGACAGTGTCGGCACCAATTCAGAGATGATTTGAGGATCTACAGCTGAGAGATACACAAATAAAGTTGTTTTATTAATAGTTTGGGTACTTAAATGTATTTTTAAGATTTAACTTCTGAGTTTAGTGCCACTTTAAGACTGTGACTCAAACAGATAACTCCCTCTTCAAAACTGTATTCACTGAGCAGTAGTACATTGCAGACAGACATAGCATATTCAGGACAGTGGATGGGTGACCTTGGCTCTCATCTGATCAATAGGTCATACTACAGAAGTGCTCCACAGACAGTGGTAGCATACTCACAGCATTTCTATTCGGTGCCTTTTCAGGTTTTCTAACAGCACAAACACCGTACCTTGCTTCTCCTGACAAAAGCAAAGGAAAACGTGACAATCAAAGTAAACGATTCAGTCAATATCGATTAACTTCCTAAAACAACAGTCTGCCATTTTACATAAGGGACGATGTCAAAGGTGAACAGTGGATTTCCTGTCTGCTTTATATGATGATCATACACTGCTCAGCTAACATTGAGTATGTGCAAAGATTTGCCTCACTACACTGACTAGGAGAAAATATATGTACATAGGTAGTCAACTGGCTACAGAACAGAAGATAAGCGCTGATTGTCAACAGGGCATATTCCAAATGGACCAATATGTCTGTGAAGGTTCTCATTCATCCAAGGTCATGGTATAGCTGTAAAAAATAAGTCAAGGCAACTGGACCTGCTGTATTTTTCTTGAAGATGTTTCACTGGTCATCCAACCAGCTTTCTCAATTCAGAATGACTTGTACAAAAAATGATCTGGGAATAAATATGGTGAATGCTGCTCCAATCCACATAATCTGTTAGTCACAACCAGGTGTTGATTGCATTTGCATAATTGTAGTCTAGGAGGTGTTATTAACCTGCCCAGAGAGAGAAGTGTTAAAACAGCATTGTATGTGGCAGACAATAGATGTCTCATCATTTATGTAAAAATGGAGAAACCAAGCTTGAATAGAGGTGGGGGGGAGGGGCGATCTATTGTCTGCCACATACAATGTGTTAACACCTCTCTCTGGGCAGGTTAATAACACCTCCTAGACTCCAATTATGCAAATGCAATCAACACCTGGTTGCCACTAACGGATTATGTGGATTGGAGCGACATTCACCATATTTATTCCCAGATAATTTTAGTAGAAGTCATTCTGAATTGAAAAAGCCGGTTGGATGACAAGTGAAACGTCTTCCAAGAAAAATACAGCAAGTCCAGTTGCCTTGACTTATTTTTTACAGATACAAATGGACCAATGTTTACAATTCCACAAGGATCGTTATTGAGCCCATAGAATTATTAAAACTCAGCAGGATAATAACTCGGTATCCTTGGTGGATAAATGGCATATTAAATGTGTAAGGTGAAGCACCTGGGCAATGCTAATGAAATAATCCACTATATATTAAATGTGATCTCCAGCAATGACCCATATTTACCCCCACACCACGCTCCTTACATCTAGAGCATGCCCCGACATTATATTTATTATTTTACTTTGACATTCTTGGCACAATGCAGTCAGGCAAGTACCGTTCTCCTGGCAACTGCCAAACCCAGACACATCCATCGGATTGCAAGACAGAGAAGTGTGATTTGTCACTTCAGAGAACACGTCTCCACTTCTCTAGAGTCCAGTGGCGGCGTGCTTTATACCACCGTATCTGACGCTTTGCATTGCACTTGGTGCTGTAAGACTTGGATGCAGCTGCTCGGCCATGGAAACCCATTCCATGAAGCTATTGACTGCAGACAGTTGGCGACTTCTGTGCACTGTGCACTTCAGCGTGCGCTGACCCCGTGCTGTCATTTTAGGTGGCCTACCACTTCGTGGCTGAGTTGCTGTTGTTCCCAGTTGCTTCCACTTTGTTATAATACCACTAACAGTTGACCGCAAAGTATTTAGTAGCAAGGAAATGTCACGGAACACCTGAATCCAATTATTTGGAGGGATGTCCCAATACTTTTGGTAATATATTGTATATATACAGTATATATATAATTTTTTTTGTTTTTTTTATCAAGGAAATTAAACCGAATGCCTTGTGGGCTCAGACAGAACATATGATATGTTGTTTTATGGCACTGTGCACATCCATGAATAATGCACTTACAAAGCCTTACCTTTACATCATATCCAATGCCATGGGCTTTGCACATCTGAAAGAACACATTGTAATACACAAGCGATAGGTTTGTGTGAAACAGGCGTGTGCTGAGAACAGCGACTCGGCTGCAAACACGGGGTGTCTGGAAAAAAAACAAAAAAACATAATTCCTTAGGACGGAATTGAACACCCAGTGACGAGGGAACATGGAGCTGGCTTCCCGACCAATCAGGAAGCTGGGCAGCGTGTAATGACTTGCTTCCTGGCTTCCTGATACCGGAAGCTTGGGTATCAGTCTAGGCATTCGAGCATTTGGGTGAGTACGAGTACTAGCCCAAATACTTGTTATCAGCACCGATACCAATACTAGTATCGGTATTGGTGAATCCCTAGTCTATAGTTTTCTTTGATCTCCTGATCTCCTCAGACAACTTTCTCTGGTCCTTGTTTAGTGTGATGAACACAATGATACCAAACAGAAGGGTCACTTTTCTCCCTTTAAATAGGCTTACTGACTGATTACAAGCTTTAAGAAATGCGTAATACTAATTACAGAAAACAGTTTGAAGTATCACTATGATCCAACTATTTATAATCTTTTTTTTTTTGGGGTACCAACAAATCTGTCCAGGCCATTTCAGAATATCTTTGTAGAGTAAGCAATAATGTATAACTTTTCACACTTTCTTTGCTTTACTCTGACATACCAAGGGCAAACATGAGACTATTGCTTTTAATTTCATCACTTTTCAGGAGGAATAAAGAATTGTTTCAATGAGCTGTTGGGGTTTGTACAAATTTGTCCACAACTCTACAGGCATTTCCTAACAATACTTACTGCTTGTCTTTTAAAAGACAACTGCACCATTCCAGAAAAGGTGGTGTTTATTCCAGTGTAATAACGCACAAGAGGGAGACCGTTATAGTCTCAGCTATCATATAGGAGACATACCGCTAGTGTTTACTGAGCACAAACACAAGCACATAAGTGGTCCCTGTCCATGTATCACAAAGGACATTGAATGATTTGCTACATAAAAATGGTGCAGCTTGTTTTCCTACAGTGTCCCACAGGAACACAATGTGCACACTGCTCTTTATGGCTTACTCTGATCAATACGTTTTATAGGCTGTAATCCAAAACCTTTGTGAGGAACCAAAGAGCAGCGTATCGATGGCTTGGTTTTACAGCTGACCTGCTCTATTGCGCTCCCGATTGTTTACACGGCCTCCCCCCACCTGACAATTAATGGGAAAAAAAACAGTTTTGTTCCTCTGCCACGTTAAAAGTGGATATTTCTAACTGTTGACATCATTCTCCATAAGCTTTAAGTGAAAAACGTATGGAACAGAAAAGAATCAACACCCTCTGAAGTGGCCTGTTATTCTTTACATCAAGAACATTTAAAGGAGAACTCAGTCACAACAGATTCTGCAATTTTTTTGCAGAGCAAGGCAAAGTATGATCATGGTGTCATTTGACCAAAATTATTAAACATATTCCTGGCCAGGACACTATCTGCAAGAAGTCTCCCTGTGCTTGCATGAGTTTCCTAGGGGAGCTCCGGGTTTCCTCCCACACTCCAAAAGACATGCTGGTAGGTTAACTGGCTGCTGCCTAAATTGGCCTTGTATGCATGTGCAATTGGGACCTTAGATTTTAAGCTTTTACGGTTTGTAAAACAATGCGTACATTGTCGCTTATATATGAATTAATTTTGGCAAGTAACCTCAAGAAACTTGGCTGAAAAGATGAGCTTGCCCTTTTAAGCTGTGCCAGGGCTGAAGGGAGATTTTCCACTTCCGTCATGGAGAGTAGTGATGGGCCGAACAGGCCCGAGTTCAGTTCGTATTCAAACGTCCAAAAAACTCGAACTCAATGCAAGTCAATGAGGGTAGAACTTTCAGAAACGATTGTCCCCTTTAAGAGGGCTTATATGCAAGTTATTGGCCCTAAAAAAGGCATGGGGGTCCGGGTACTGCACTAGGGGACAGGAATCAATGAGAAAAAAAAACGTTTTTAAAGGGGCAGTGATTTTTACATCACTTAAAGTGTAAGAATTAAAATGAAAAATTCCTTCAAATATCGTGCCTGGGGGGGGGGTCTCCATAAACTGCCTGTGAAGAGGCGGATCTGTACGATGTATAGAACTCTGATATAGAACGCTGCATACAACTTTGCTACAGAACTCTGCTATAGAACTCTGCTACAAAACTCTGCTATCGATTTCTCTCTCTTTTCACTCCAGCAACACACTACGTAGGGCTGCGGTGTAGGCAGCCTAATATAGTGTGCTGCCGGGACTTTGCCCAATCATGGCTCTAACAGAGTACTGAGCCCTGATTGGACAAAGTCTTGCACCTGACCTGTGGTCAGGTGCAAGCCTTTACCCAATTAGAACTTCAGAAGGCGCATTGCCTTGTGGGATGTTGAGCGGTCGAACAGGATGCAAACATCCCACAAAGTTTGTGCTTTCGGCGAACACTCAAACTAGCGATGTTCGAGTCGAACTCATGTTTGACTCGAACATACAGCCCATCCCTAATGTCGAGGTGTCATCATTGGATGGATCCATGTCCCACTTAACTCAAAACAAATAAACAGTTTTCATGTGTGGGTTCCACTTTAAAGTGGACAAATCAGGAGGAAGAGAATGTTATTGTTTGGATAATTTTGTCAAGACAGCATAGCCCTAAAGTGCAACACCACCTTCTCTAAAAAAAAAAATCAAAGGGTAAAACATCCTGGAGGAAAGCTTATTGAGGTTGCCTGTCAAATTCACATTACCGGCTCACCAAATACACAAAGTTTAGCTCTACCTTCACCTCCACCACTATGGCTTGTGGGCTATTGGTTGCAACAGCAAGGCTTCTGTTAGCCCTCTATGCAATGTAACTAGATGCAAAAGGTGTAGTCCATCTACAATCCTTAATTAAGCTTTACTGATTAAAAGGCAAGAAATCCAGAGTATCCTCAAAGCCAAAAGGATGCTAACATGTTTAAAAAGCGACAAATAGGCTTTTTGCCCAAAGGCATTAGTGTTTTGTTGGCTTTGAGGATATTCTTAATCTATTGCCTTTTAGCCAATAAAACATAATCAAGGATCATAGACGGACTCCAGTGTTTGTATCTACTCGAATCACATGACTGGCTCACCTCCAGACTGACATTTGAACTATAGAGAACTTTGAGGGCTACTGCAAGGACCTGGTTTTATTTTTCTTAAATGGGTTGTGGAGTATATCACAGATTATAAATCTGACCCCAAGTCCTCAAATATGTTCTCTCTGTCTGCATGTTGTCTTTCAACACACATGCATGCAGCAAATCCCAATTGGCTCCTAGTCAAGATGATGTTGTTCAAGGGATGGCCAGAAGCTGACATTTTCTTGTTGTCTGCTCCTTTTGGCTTGGTGATGGGAGTAGTAAGTAATTGTGAAGCACATTACCCCACAAATGATTTTGCATCCTTGTTCTGATGGAATATAAGCAGTAACAGCATGAACCTTGGCACCAGTACTTTGATGCAATACATCTCTGAATGCAAGCTAATCACGTTTATAATATTTGCAGAATTAACAACAGTTGATTTGCAGTGGGGGAGTAGAAACTAGAGGAGCATTTGATCGAATAATCCATGTCTCTGTTTAACAAGCGTGAAGCAGGATGGGGCCGTGGTGATGGAACGCCATTGTTTAAGGGTTGGCATCAGACTGAAAGAATTGCTCTTGCTGGGTCTTTGCAGTCCGTACACTGGCATAATGAAGAGTCATGTAAATTATTAATGCTGCGCTTATTTAGCCTCATCTATCTCGCAGATAATGAGTGATTGGCTTTATACATAATTACAGGAGCGGCAGCACTGAGAAAATATATTCTTTTATTGAAATGGGTGCATAAACAGAGAAAAGTGGGTGTTAATCTAGAAAGGCCCTGAAAGGTAACAACATAGCTAGTCACACTACAGCGCGTCTTACTGAAGGGGAAGATGGGAGTTTAAATGGGAGATCAGCGGGAGCACAAGAGGGCAATATGAGTGTGAAAGAAAGTAATAAATGCAAGAAATAATAGCTGTAATCATGTTCATGGTGCTGAGACACATCTAAAGTTGCTGACATGCAATGATTGTATTAATACTGAAAGACAGATTGCAGCGACAAGATCATCATTCACTGATATATTAATGAATTGGAATATCTATAGATATACTTGAGATTTAATGTATGTAATGAAACAGGGATGACACAAACTCATGTTATCAAGGGTACTGTCACAATAATTGGCCAAGAGGACGCTTCAAGAAGCAAAATTGCCACCGATATATACATAATAATATATACCTTATTGTGGATCTAGTTACAAAGTGAACTCTTTTTAATGTGTGTGTGTGTGTGTGTGTGTGTGTGTATGTCCATTGTGCTACCTGGCTTCCACGTGATCTGACTATTGATTGAGATGTCCATCTAGTTTTGTTTGCCCAACTATGATCACGTTCCAACTATATATTATGAGTATATGCACTTCCCTATTAGTGCTCTGCAGATATGATGTGAAAACTGCACGCCTCAAGTAGCTTTAAATTCAGATAAGTGTAAAAATAATAGTAAATGCAGACAAGGAAATACAGACAGTTTCAGTAAACATGATGGTATGTAGTAGAGACGGGGTGGAGTTTCGATCACGTGCCTCACTTGTCTGTCTTGTCAGTCCTAAGGCTACCAATCTTCCACACAGTTCCCAACATCTTGTGTGAAGTAAGTAGGAGTATGGTACATGGGCATAGATACATCCTTATGGGATGAAACAATCTTGTGGGATAATGAAACATGGGGCAGCCTACCGCTGTCCTTTGCTGCTCTAGGTTCAGACTTAGGTGGTTTATCACAGATCCAGGTCTGAGTAGAAGTAGTTTATAAATTATAAATGACTATGAATACAAATAATGGGGCCATGGCTGGAGAGAGAGTGAAAGTCTTCAAGTAGTACATGAACATTTTGTGCAAGCAGTAAATGCAGACAGTGTGCAAGCAGTGAGCATGTACAGTACAAGCAGTGAGTGTGTACGAGTAGTGAGTGGGGACAGTGTGTGCAAGATGTGAATGTGAAAAGCAGTGAGTGTGAACATTGTGTACAAGTAGTGAATGTGAACATTGTGTACAAGTAGTGAATGTGAACAGTGTGTACAAGTAGTGAATGTGAACAGTGTGTGCAAGCAGTGAATGTGAACAGTGTGTACAAGTAGTAAGTGTGGACTGTGTGTGCAAGCAGTGAATGTGGACAGTGTGTGCATGCAGTGAATGTGGACAGTGTGTGCACGCAGTGAATGTGGACAGTATGTGCATGCAGTGAATGTGGACAGTGTGTGCACGCAGTGAATGTGGACAGTGTGTGCACGCAGTGAATGTGGACAGTGTGTGCACGCAGTGAATGTGGCAGCGTGTACTTTTCACCTCTACTGTTTGATCGCGATGTCTGGGGCGGTCCATTTTCTTATAAGCAGATGGTACATTTAGTTGGCTGTTGGTACAATCCAGCGTCCCATTGGTCAGGTACAGCATGAGTTGAGTCATGGCCAGCTGGTCACTGTAGCACAGGTCTAAGTCAGTGGCCCAAATCTGAATAAAGGAAAAACAACGGATCACATCTGTGATCGCATCGGCATAACATCACAGCAGCCCAATGTGCCTTGTATAGGGTTAGTAGCTGATCATACATTGATATACAGTTTATTGATTAATTTCTGAAAGCTGGTATAAAGTGCTGATGGGGGTAGAAGCCCATAGGTAGGCTTTACAACACACATCACCTGCAGAGGTGACGCTGTTTGATATCTGGTAATGTCACAGTGACGAGTCTACAGATAACGAGGGTTCTCTTTACATTTAGGAATACACATTGATGATGGAATTTCCAATTGTATTTTGCCTTGTGGTATAAACAGAACAAGTGAGTTATTGATTGCTTTGATTTTTAAGCAAGAGGCTGATACCAAACAAATAACCTTTTTATGTGGAGTATAACAAATTCCAGGCCTGCAATGCACCCCTGAGATGTCCAGGGGTAAACGTTGATTCACAGTCAGTCTGAAATGACATTGACAAGGTCACACAGAGCAGAAACACAAGTTACAATTCAGAGGTCAGCCTCTCAGCATGTCTAGGTGTCTGTGCCATTCAACACACTGACATCTGTCCTGATCAGTAGCTGATGTGGGGTCAGGATTGGGGTCTTCCCTCTCTGTGTAACCTGCCAGCAGAACAGCACTCTCAGCACACTGCGAGGAGTCACTGGTGTAAGCGGCGGATGTTAAATGGCATCATTATAACATTATTAAGGGGTCAGCCAGTGCCTGCCTCTTGCTAAACTCCTGCTAATTTCTGAATCATATTCACAAGCAAATGCCCTCTAAATGAATCACTGCCGAGACACTCTTTAATAACCAACTGGCAGGAATCTGCTGAGCTATTAAAGATACAATCCGTCATCATAAGGATCTGCTTCAGGGGGCAAGGGAAGTGCTAAACCGGCAGCTGGTAACGTGCGGTCCATCAGGGGCTTGTCCGCTTCTGTTATTTAGGGATGGACAAACATGACCAGAACAATTCAAATCCTTTCTGCTGCCAGGAAACACTGTCAGGAAACTGACACCACTGACCATTATATCTAAGCAGTGTTATTAAAGATAAGGTCTTTGAGGGGAATTTATTAAAACTGGAGCAGACAAAATCTGGAGCAGTTGCCCAGGGCAACCAATCAGCTTCTCTCTTCAGTTTGTTTAGTTAAGATTTGAAAATAAAAGGGAGAAGCTGATTGGTTGCCATGCAAAGCTGCTCCAGTTTTTGTCTACTCCAGTTTTGATAAATTCCTTTTTTTGTTGTTGTTGAGGTCTTAGAGATACTGCTAGGAGGGAAAGAGAACCAATAGTGTCCTGCAGAGTGTAATCAGTGCATTGACATTTACTTACCATCATTTTAAGGGTCCAAGTGGCTCCGAATAGCCTAGCATTAGAGATGAACTTGGGCTTGGTGTGAACCCAGTTTGCCTAAGTTTGCCCAAGCCCGATCAAAACTGTGACCACCATTCCCCCTCCCGAACCAATCAGTGGTGGCAGCTGTAGAAGGGGGGGCATTCCCTGCCCTTCTGTTACATAAATCTGCAGGGTGGGGAATGCACCAGTCTGCAACCTATTGGGCCGGGGAGGATGGGTTGGCAGACACAATTTTGAGCGGGTTTGGGCAAACTGGGTTCACACCACGCCTAAGCTCATCACTACCTATCATTTCTGCTGTGGAGTAGGAGGGCTTGGGGGTGTGAGAGTATGCTCAAATATGCATGCTGCACCTATGTCCTTAAAGCTGGGTATACACAGTTATATATTTTCATTCAACCTGTGGGCTGAACAGAAAAAATATAATAGATTCCTCCATCCACACTAAACAACGTGGATGGACGAATCTCCCGCTGTGTGCTTTGTATTGAGACAGTGGCGGGTGTGAGGGTGAGCTGCTTTCAGAATACCTAAACAGTGATGGTAGCTTATTGGCCCGAAGATTTTCCATCCAGCTCCTTTGATCTTCTAATTGAGGGATGCCGGACAGAAGGGTGGTAACAGGGCTACCCACTGAATACATTTGATGTTCGTACAGTGTATAGCCCGCTTTAGTGTAAGTAGATAGTAGACACGGTCAGTTTATGTACAGATACCAAGTATGAATCTAAGTACAGTGTAAGTATTCAGTCGGAGCACTAAGCTGCCCATATACTGGTAGATTTTCATACAAACATTCATATTAAAAATCTCGTCAGATTATTCCATAATGCCACTAGAGACTTGATGAATTTCATTGGTTTTTAACATACTGTTTTGGAAATGAATGGAGTTTCCCAAATGAAATCCACTATTACTGTTAGAATTTAGTCCATTCGAAAAAAAATTAAATAATAACCCTGCTCCTTCGATGCTTTTTGTCACTACAGTTAAAAATCGATCGTCAATTTGTCCTCATTAACTATTAGAAAGCTGACCGAACATTCTGAAAACCAAGTTTTTTCTAACAAAATTCTGCTGGTGTATGGCCAGCTTTAGTATACAGGTATTCCTCACTTAACGACCGAGTTCCGTTCCTACGACCAGGTCGTTAAACGGATTGGTCGTTAAGTGAGGAACTCTATACAGTACTGTACTGCATTAGTACAGTACTGTATAGCGTTGCCGATGTACAGTACCGAACAGTGTACTGTGCATCGGGCAATGAAAATACTTACCGGGACCCGCAGTGAAGATCGGAGGACACCACTTCCGCCGGCGACGCGGCGCACTGACGTTGACGTGCAAGGTCGGAGGTCGATCGGCGGTCCGTCGTAAGTGCGAGTGGTCGCAAAACAGGTAAGTCGGTAAGCGAGGAACATCTGTACACATGTAGTAGTAGTAGTAAACAGAATTAAAGGCCTGAGGCTAAGCACACACAAGCAAATACACTTGGCCAGTATAAGCACGTATACTGAAGGCTATCATACTGGAAGAATACCCTCTAAGGGCTTATTCACACCAGAGCAGCAGCTGCTGGAACGCACAGCAATTGCTCACTAACGTTCCCCCTTTGTTCTGGGATGGGAGGGGGCGTGGCGGTGCGGCACCACAGCCACGCCCCCATGTTTTTCAAACTATGATCCGGCCCCCAGCAATGTCTGAGGGGCAGTGAACTGGCCCCATGTTTGAAAAGTATGAGGACCCCTGGTTTAAACACATGTAGTTAAATACTTTGTACATACAAGTATTAATACCTAGCTAGCGAGTGTTGGCTTGTCTGTCCTTCTTCTAAAACATATGTGTTCAGCAGAAATGCTTATAAAAATCTGGATGCAAGGATATGTGAATAGTATCATCTTTATTATTGAATAGTATCACAAATGTGCAGTAACCAAAATCTGACCAAAAACCATCTATCTCTTATTGTCAGGGGAGAACTACTACAAAGTTCTACATGCAGACTGCCACCAATGTCCTCGTTTTGAAAATGCTAGTTGCCGGGTTGTCTTAAAGCGGAAGTAAAACGTTCAATCAATTCAATCAAAAGAGACCCGGTAAGAAGCAGAGGTCAGAAACGTAAGCCTACATATTTCTCCCATCAAAGTTGCACTTTTTTTAATTAAAAGAAATTATTAAGGCCAAGTTCCATCTATACAGAAAAGTATTTTCATTGTCATTGGTAATTAAGTATAGCTGCATGGGAGAGCCCATGGTTAAAGTTTCATGTGTCTGATCGCAGGTGGTCTGGCAATCCATAGTGTGTCAGAAAAGTATCCTGTATTTTGCACAATGGCTTGACAGGACAGATACAGACAGGGAGAAGAACGGGGAATTTATCAAAACTGGAACAGATAAAATCTGGAGCAGCTCTGCATGGCAACCAATCATCTTCTCTCTTCAGTTTGTTCAGTTAAGGTTTGAAAATGAAAGAGAGAAGCTGATTGGTTGCCATAGGCAACTGCTCCAGATTTTGTCTGCTCCAGTTTTGATAAATTTCCCCCTTCTGTGGAGAGAATTTAATTTCTAACAACTGGTCATGGAACCATGATGGCGTTACCACTGTTTGTAAGTTTAGCCAGTCTGACCTCATATTTTTAAACTTGTTGGGTCATCCCCTTTGTTGGTATGTAAACTTCTCTAATCTAAGGTAGGCATTGACCTCTCCAACCCACAGTGGGGAGTGAGGATGACAGCCATTTCTGTGCTACAAGTTTCCTAGCCAAGAATAAGGGTCAGCTGACCACAACAGTAAGGAAATGGTCATCACCCGGAATTCCAATGAACACCAACATGCGAGCAATATGCGTAGCAAAGATGTTGCAGCGTATCAGTATCAAAACAACTTTTGGTGTTCTTTAATTGAGAAACTGTAACTGGTAGAAAGTCACTTGCACTCCAGAAACTGTTGTAGTCAATCTTCTTTATTGACCATCAAAGTGTCATATAACTTTAGCTACAATTACAGTTTCTAATATGCAGAGGCATCTGCGGTCCCTCCAGCAACCGCCCCCCCCCCGGGATGGGATATACCATATTCTTTAGTTGAGAAAGGCTACTACCGGTAGTTAGTTGCTACTAGCTTGTCATTACTCCCTTCTGCTGCACATTACTGAAGAAAAATCTTAAGTAGACACTCGGGTAAAGAATTGTGGAAGCAGCCATATTATTATTATAGTACATTAGGCCAGAGAAGGTTTACAGGTCAGCTGTTACAGAAAGTAAAAATTGCCTATACATAGGTCATATGAACAGAGTAGAATGATTGCTTATTCTGGAAACAAATAAATGAAGAAATCTTACCTGCTGCTTGAGACTTTGAGGGTCTATGAATGTTATGAGTTCCACAGACAGGTATCCGAGCACACCGCGGATTTTGCAGGCTTCTCCGATGTGGTTGCAGATTGATGCCAGCACACTGGGGGGTACCGAGCATTGAGGAACAGAACTGCCTATACATTCCAGGGGACTGCCACCATGAATCTGATCTCCACAGGACACCATCTGGATTTCTCCCCCTGGGTTAATCAGCAGGTCTACAGTGAGGCAGGTAATACTCTCAGCCGGAGGATAGGCTTCAATTACTCCACCTAGAAAACACAACATACATACTAGTAAATAGAATATAATTTCATGAACACCAATACAATTATGTTGACTTTGGTTGATATTGGTGAACTGAGTAAAACTGAACTCTAAGCAGATATAAAAAGACTCAGCTCTGTAATCATTAATAAATCATTAAATGTAAGCAGTGTAGGCACCTGAATTTAACCTGGTAGCCTCTTGTAGTCCCAACAGGGCTGGAGTGTGAGAGGAAGAAGCACTACAAGGAACCAAACAGTTCATGTGCTGACAAAAAGAATGCTGATCGGAGGAGAGAGCAGAGTGACAGAGATGAGCTAATCACTATGCTGCTTTCATTTTCACTGTCCATTATGACCTGGGCTCAGAAGAAGTGGGTTAAATGATGCTGATCATCAGACTGAGAACATGTACAGGTAGTGACAGAAAAAATCACTGCAGGGGAGTTTTCAATCTGTATCAAAGGTGAATATTGCAGAAACATCTGGGTTTGTTATTGTCATTTTTAACTTATTATTATTGGCTGGAGTTATTTTTTACAAAACATATTTTAAAACGGAAGAAACTCGAGTCAAATAAAATAGCAGCATTATATACAGCATTCCCTTGACTAGAGATGTAGGAAGGTGATCTTCATTCTCTACACAAGGGCTTCTTCAAGTGTGGGATGCGACCCCATATGGGCTCGCGCAAGTAAATGGGGGGGTCGTGACTAAAAATCGGAATCCCCGGGCGAGGGCCGCCATCAGGGGGATACACCCTGTACTCGTGTGAGAGGCCCAGGCGTCCACATTGGCCTGGACTCCAAGGAAGAGGTTTTTTTAATTATAGATTACTATGTACAGTTGAATTGGTAAGGTCCTGTTTCTAGGGAGACACCGACGCTGAGAGAGAATACTGTCCTTGTTGCACTCCTTACCGAAAAGTCCCTTGTAGTGGGGGGTGCTTGCAGTGACTGCGGATGGCGCCGCAAATATCAGCAAATTGTAGAAATATCACCAGCACACCAGTCCTTTTAGGATAGCAAAAGCTTCATTTATTGAAGTTATTTGACATATGAACAAAGAATTTCAATAAATGGAGCTTTTGCTATCCTAAATGGACTGGTGTGCTGGTGACATTTCTACAATTTGGAAGAAGGAGAGAGGCACGGACGCTGGGGGGAGAGATACACCGACCAATGCTGTTGGGGGGGGGGGACCCCTCGGGACACATAAAAATTTCCTCGGGTGAAAAGGGGTCACGAGTGGAAAAAGTTTAAGAAAGCCTGCTCTTCGCTACCAATAATTTAAAATGTTAAACCTACTGGTAGTAAACCTACAAACCATGGCCAATCCACATCACCATAACTGTCCCCAGTCAAAAGATTTCTTTTCATTAAGTAACCCCTTATCCTAGAGGACCCCACATTTGAGCCCATCCTCTGCAGAGTCATCTTAAAGCTGCATATACTAACCATGGCTGACTAGAGCTTGTAGAAATCTGCCCCAGGTAGGGTAGCGTCTTCTGTTGACTGGCTGTGCATAGTGTTCCAGAACCTGCGGAAGTTCCTCTGTGATCTGCTGTAAGACCTTTTCCTGGGGTGGAAGGGAGACTGATGTGAGAACATTCAAGAAACAATACTGTTGTAGTAGATCACCTGCACTCCATACAGCGTTATGATCTTCCACAGTCGTGGTGCTCGCACTGATGAACACGGATGGCGACGTGCAGCTCAAAGTGTTGAATAGAAGATCACCAACACTCACAAAGTTCAATGTGTCAATTTTCCATTCTTCTTTATTGAACATGCATCACTTGCATCATCAAAGCCAGCATTTCCAGGCCACGCAGGGTCCCTTCATCAGGGCGACATAGTGATGAGGAATGGAAAATTCACATGTTGAGCCTTGTGAGTGCTGGGGATCTTCCAGTCAACAATTAAGAAACAATTCTATTCTAGAAATGCGCAGTGGGGGAGATTTTCAAAAACTGAAAAATATACATCTACCAGTCATAATGAGAGATTTAATATTTTGAGATTTTCTTTTCCTTTTCACCATCCTATTTTTAAGCTGAACTCCAGGCAGATGCAATAAACACCAATGAATGAAGTATGTATTTATTATTCTATTATACAATTCTGGAATAGATTTTGGCAAAACAACTAATGTAAATCCCTGACTTGATTGCAGACTGTGAGGAGTGGTGGTCTTAAGGGGATAATCAGGTATCCTGCATGGACAACTGAGAGGTGAAGAGAGCAGAGAGAAGACCTCATCAGACTGTTCAGTCACAAGCTAGGTGCTGGGAGGTGACCTGTGTTGTGTTACTTTACTATACTAAAGAAAAATCAGGTCATCAGGCTAGTTGTGCTGTGTGGTAGGACTGTGTAAATGTGTGGACTGGATGGGAATACATACAAATCCTTTGAAAGGTAAAACAGATCCCACATATGTATGTCAATTGTGTATTTCGCTGTTGGTCTGTAGTACAGCTTTAATATATTAATGAAAACAGAAGAAAAAAAATATTTAAACTGATAGGCTAGCTCAGATGTGACAGCACACTTAGCTATTTAAAGCCATTGGAAAATCAAAACTAAAGGCTGGTGCTGTAGGGAGTTGTCTGAAGATCACATAATGTGAAGAGAATTGAACCATTCAGTGGGCCATAAGCACACTGGCAACACTGACAGTTGGGATGGCTTGAAGTAACTGTTATGAGAGACATTAAATTGCTGGGTAAAGTTCATCTTGAAGTATTTACATATGGTTAACAAGCAGTAAAAGAACATTGCCTCTGTTGTGAAATTTGAGGATGAATATCTCTATAGTGCTTGTAGCTACACAGGTCAGTGAGGACTTGTTTTGTAATCCCCTGTACAACAGCATTCTGACTGGAAAATCAGAACTGAAGGCTGGTGCTGTAGGGAGTTGTCTGAAAATCATGTAATGTGAAGAGAATTGAACCATTCAGTGGGAGGTCTGCTCACAAACCAGAAATCATGCTACGTTCTATTGTACTTTCTCATTTTAAGTTCATGATATTAATTCTGCAAGATGATTGTGGACAAAGGGGGTGGAGTCAGAATAAAAGTGAATAATCGTGCATGTGATCCTAGGAGAATGTCATTTCTAAATATGTCCCTGCAGAAATCGGCAATCACAATGTGCCCAACTGCCTAATATAAGGCAGTTTTCTTCATGTTAATGTCCATCATAGAGATATAGCAAGAACACTGAACTTCCAAACGCAGCACTATGATAGACCACGAGTACATGCAGTCCTCTGGCAGAAAGAGTTAAGAGTCATCTTCTAAGAACACATTGCTTGTCTGTGTTCCTCTCCTTCACTTGTCACAGCTCGGCTGCTGGAACCTGGCCCTTCTCATCCAATTGATGTTGTAGAATCTCTTTCCTCCATCTGGCCTATGAGGCCTGGAGCTGCAACTATGATATTTTGTCACTGCTGTTTTCGTGCTGTTTTCCTCTCTTCGGCTCCCCAGATGGCGAAAAATAACATTCAAACTCTTTTTTTTTTTGGTGTGTGTGTGTGATTTTTTTTTTATTTGCTTCTAACAATGGTCCTTGGCATCATTTCAATGTTCTACTTCGGTAATTAACAGTACTGATATGGCCACAATTACAAGTCCCCCTCTCTTCGGCAGTAACGCTGTGAATTAGTAGGAGCTAATGACTGCAAGTGGAGAGGGGGCTTGAGCGCAGACGGCGAAGCGCTTGTGTAGGATGGAATAAAAAGGTACAAGCAGCGCGTTCCGTGGTCGACAATGATTACCTAGTAATTAGTTTACACAAAGCCTCCTATTTAATGGTGAAACAGTGTAATTAACGAGTGACAGAAAATCAAAGGGTTGTTTTGTAAGCATATCAAAAATTAACACGGAGGGATACAAGTGAATTAAATCAATAGCGAGCAGAACGTGAGATTGATACCTGGGGAGCCGGCAAACACATTGCTCTACATGATATTATATTGCTGTTTATTAAATTGCTTTGTGTGATATTATTTCACTTTGTTTATTGCTGGATCATTTTTCATGATATTATTATCAGGTTTGGCATCCCAATAGATCACTAAGGCTAAGCATTCCTTTTGATCTTGCGATATATTTTCCATGCTGAGGCAGCTTGCAGAGTTCAAACTGTTGGGGATCCGAAAATCTAAGCATTCAATGGAGTAGCTAGCCCGTAGACCATGCTGGGAGTTGCAGTTAATCAGATGCTCAGAAATGCAATCATAAACTGACTGCTCCCAACATGTTCCAGGGCCAGAAGATGCTACCATCATCACCATACTGCACGTGATTCATCATTGTCCCTTATGTCTTATATGTCCCAGAAGATTCCACATGTCTTCAAATGACCCTCACCTAAAACTGTGTATATATGTTTATTGTGTGTGTTATGTGTGTGTGTTTATTGTGTATATATATGTATGTAATTAACTGTCACAGTACTGGAAATATGATGTAGCTCTGTACAGAAAATATTGAACCATCCACTTCACGCCTTGCTCCCATACAAGGCTTGTCTACTAATATCCCTACAAAAGTCATATACATAGATAATAACCAGCTTTTGAGGCAGCCTAATAACCAACCTGTATATTTTGGACAGGAAAAATGGAACATCAGGGCACTCTTCATTTCTATAATGAGATGGACAGGAACCAACCATATACCAGTAATTGTTCTAGAGTAATGTATATTAGAAAATTAAACTTTGCACCTGACTGGATAACATGTTTAACATCCTCATTCTCCCAGTATCCAAGTATTATCAATCAGCTCTATTGTTCTAATACCTCTTCAGAAATATTGCAGGCCATTTAATGGGAGGATGAGATGGGCACTTGAAAGGATGACCAGCAGAGAGGTTACAGCAGGTCATCTTTTTGGCCCACCTCACCCTATCACCTTCTAAGACAGCAAGGGAGAAAGGGGGTCTGTCTGTGTCTGATCTAATTTTACTATAAACAGGGGATGCCATAAGGAATTCACACTCATCATTTGTCAGCAGAACACTGTGAACAGCGGGAGTCTGATGACTGCCCTAGATATGGGGAATGCAGCCAAAACCCTACAGTGAGAGAGATGACTTAACCCTTCATCTCCTGCTCGCTGCTGAAATGGGGTACAGAGGACAGGCTGAATGCTAAGGTAAGATGTGCCGCTGGCTATAACAGAATAGTGCATCCTAATAGAACAAAACAGGGGAACAATACAAAAACAGCAAATTAGCAAACCTCATTTTTAAGATTGGTAAAAATGCTAATATATCAGGTTTCTATAAAAATAAAAAAGACTGCCCCTATTAATGCAGAACTAACATTTGCTGTTAGAAAAAAAGTTACTTTTGAAGCAAACATAATTTATTATTAACAATTAAATAATTGAAAGTTGGCAAAAAGAGGTAAAAGCTTCCTTGAAATAGGTTTAGTTTATAGAACATTGACTTGGCTGGCTGTACCTGGACAGAACTTGAGTCTATTTGTGGTGGAGAATAAAATAACATTATGGAAAATAAATATATCATTATTTGGTTACACCTTCTAAATCTAAATCTGGTTTAGCCCAGATTAGAGGTTTTTTATAAGATTCTAATATTTACCACACCACATATAATAGCCATGTCACAGTCTTCTTGTTCTATACATTATTTCTAAGCAATATGAATTGTTTAAATTAGGTATAACTTGGTGCGCTCTGCTATAAGGTCAAATTACTTGACATAAAGTTTACATGAGCTGATCTTAATGTGTTTAGCACCAGCCTTGTAAATGTGTTACAAAAGCAATCAGAATCAACAAAAAAAATCTCGTTAATGGATCTCTATAAATACAAACAAGGAGCTATAATGACAAAAAATCTATATGTTTAACAGTGTATAATTAAGAGGACATTGTTATTCAGTCTTCAAAATTAAAAAATTGCCCTGTTAAAACTGCAAGAGTTGACAGCGTTTCTTTTGTTCAGTGAATTGTGAAGTTTATACCTAAGGGTGTTTTATTGTACATCCACCCAGGTAGATTTTCAGTACTCTGTGCTTTGCTGAAGACTGTGTGGATCACTCCTTCCTGTACCCACATGCAGACTTGAAATGAGGCTTTGGGCATAAAGTGGAAGGTTCCTCATGCCATGCAGTGTCAGTAATTCCTTATAAATGGACAGACTACTATTTCATGAATACCAGTTCATCCCAAAGTATGGCTGCCTGCATTTTGTGTAAGCTAAAAGTCCTCTTTAAGTGAGAGATTAGAGAGTGCTGCACAGCCCGGTTGAGATAACAGCAGCACGTTCTTCAAACATCAATCTACTTCATCCTTGTAATGCAGGCACAGGTCTCAATGATGTGACACACACAGAGAAAGGGGAACTTGTCATTATGTATCATAAACTGTTATGCAAATACCTCAATTTGTAACTATTAACATAATTTAGCGCTCAGAGACATACACTCATTTCTAATCATTGCAGTGGAATGGAGTCTTGTTCTGTCGTTCTTAGCCTGCAGGAAAGTCTTTCATCAAGATGCTGTAATGTTTTAATAACCTGCCAGCGTTCACCGGCTGTGCCGCTGCCGACGACACTCTTACATTGTCCTCATTAAGGAACAGAACAGGTCGGGGAATAACAGGACATTAAAGCATTGCCGGTACACAGGATCCTGAAGCTTGAGGCTGCTGTTACAGGCAGTGCAGGTCTGTTAACCCCATCTGTGTTGAACCTGTGCGATATTACCTGTCATGTAGACTCACCTGCGCCCATTTCTGTTTCCAGGTGTCGGGGCCGTACTTCTTGCTCTCTCTCAGGGCCCAGCTGTAGCATGGCAGGTGGACCCCAATATCACAAAATGCAGTCCCGTTACTGCCAAATTCATTGTCCACTTTAAACAACCAGCGAGTCACCAGAAGGTTATCTGTTATAAGTTGGCCCAGAGCACTTCGGAACTGTAGACAGAGAAGAGATACAGGCTTGATTGTGTGACACATATAACCAATGCCACATACATTATTTTAATAATGGGCATATATTTAAAATTAATTTTGTCCAAGTTGCTTCTATATAATGACATGCTTTTAGTTTGTCTCCACCCTTTTCTATATGCCCCACCATTTGCCTACAACCACATTATTCTTGTGGAAATGAAAATCATATTGCAATGGAGCCAGTATGGTATTTCCTTTATGTACTGATTTACTATTCTACTGTACATTCCCCGTAAAAACCAAAAATGCTATAGGACACTTGGCTGCAGAGTCTTGTTATTTACAACACACCTTGCACCTTGCCTGTGTAGGCAGGAAACCTAGCACCGGCCCTGCCGGTAAGATATCAGTGGGTAAAGTTTCAGAGTGAGGCTTGCCTCCTGAAGGAAGGTCATGTGATCTCTAGAGTAGCCTCAGAACGAGGTTTGGCTCTCTTCCTGCACAGAGAGGGAGGACATAGACTACTATTGAGAGCAGGTACAGGCACTGCTGCAGGGTTGAGAGTGCTGTTAACCCTTTGTGGATAATATAGAATCAATTATATGTCCTGGTAGTTATAGAGAACATTTATTTCATTTGCTGCCCATAGCAACTAGTCAACTGTGTATCAGGGACTTTACTCCTCAGCGTTTTTTTCAAAAGGTCTCGGGCTGTCTAATATATATTTTCATTATTATTTCTTTTATATTCCGACGACGGCCGCTGTAAAAAAAAAACAAACAGAAAGGGCACCTCCCTGAAATAAGGTTTTGCAGGTTGGGATGTCTGAAAAGTATGAAGTGCTCCACACTGGGAGTGTGTATATGCCTGCTGAAAAATACTGCACTAGAGCATGGGGGCCTCAGAATTCCATAACCTGGAATGAACACACTCAAGTAGGTATGAAAGAAGGTACAAGGGTGCAGCCTGGATCACTTTAACTTCAGTCCCCTTTCCCAACACTGTTTAAGCCACTGAAGACGAAGGAAAAATCAATGTAATAATTGTGCTAATTATGCAGAATAACAAATATAATGAGCATAAATGTATGAGCCTTTCACATTATAGAAAGCAGATGTCATTGGCCATGCATTATAGCAAGAAAAAGATTATAAAATGAATTGCATGATTAAAACAAAAACATTTCTTAATAGCAAAATTATTTGTATCAGAAAAAGGTGGTCAAGGCCTCTGACCTGTTCTTCAGTATAAATGTCATATTGTCCCGGAGGAATCGGGATGTAAGCACTTGCGAAGATGCGCTTGCTTCCAGATTTGGTGCTATAAAGATGTGCCACCTCAGGTTCGGTGCCTAGGATAGGGACACCCAGCATGTCAGCCACAGCCAAGTCATCAACATGTGGGACTCTTCCAACAATGTAGGCCTCCCGACCTCGGATCAAGTTCCGTATACGCTGTAAGGCCTTTGGGCTGTACTTGAGTAGGCTGGAAAGGCACATGTGGTGATTCTGTGAGGAGACATGAAACAATTCAGAATTACTGATGAACATGATGAACTCTTTTTCTGTATTTGAACAACTCTTTTATGTACTGTATGTCCGAATGGGTTTTCCTGTATATCTCACTGGTCTCAGGAAAAGCATGATATCTATACCAGAACACAAAACATTTACATACCCCCTCCTGTTCTTATGCTGGAACGACAATTTTTCTGTTTAAAATGAGGGGCAAAGCCATTTAGGATTGGGATTTGTTCACATATGGTCCAATGGTATGGTTGGCGTTGGGCGTAAAATTTTACAGTTTTTAGATTTTCATATGTAAAGAGATGGCGACAATGTCAACTGATTCACCTCAGAACTGCCTCCCTCCCCACCCAACTGAAGAGAAATCTAAAAGCATGATATCTATAACAGAACACAAAACTTATACAGTACATATCCCCCTCCTCTTCTCATGTTGTTAGGACAAGTTCTTTCTTTCTTATACATTGCCCAGGGTGTTTGGCAAAGTCATATGGGATTAGTATTTGTTCAAATATAGTCCAATGGTATAGTTAGTTTCGGGAATACAATTTTACAGATTTTAGATTTTCAAATATAGACAGTTATGGCCAGCATTGACTGATTCACCTAAGCACTGCCTCCCTCTCCACCCAAGTCAAAGGGAAATCAAAAGAAATTTGAAGCAGATTGATGTAGCTTAGAAGGTCAAATGCAGGTCAGAAGGAGCTCAACTGCAGTTCAAATTGACTTTTCAATGTACTGTGCGACCTTATATTTCCAATATGAAGATGTCAGCCTTCCAGACAAAGGCATGTCTTTTTATGATGTAGATAGGTACTTTTTTCCTGTTTGTGACTCCACTAAGGAGGTTTTTCCTCACTTCCTGTTCCTGTGACTTCCTTAAAAGGGTCGGAGGGAACGGTTGTAATTGCATTGGACAGGAGGGCAAAGACAGCAATTCCTAACACTTCCCCACTCTACCTACCCTTTCTAACTCTTACCAACAAAGCTTTGTACAAATTAGCTCCTTCATGCACTTTTTCTTTAATCTCCAAGACATCTCATACAGGGTCCTTTCTCTTATTGTTTCTTGATATTGCTGAATATTAAAGTGACACTTAATTCAGGAGTTAAATCTTAAAAATACATTCTAATACAATAACTATAAACAAAAATGTATCTTATTTGTGTATCACTCGGCTGTAGATCCTTCTAGAGGGTGGCTACTTTTGTTCCCCATGGTCCCTGTGTGTGTTGTAAAGTAGCCACCGCTCCAAGCTCACTCCGGTGATGGACTACAATCTCATGTTTAGGTTACTAATTTGTGTTGAGATTGTAGTCCATCGTGGGAGCGAGCTTGGAGCGGTGACTACTTTACACACTTAGGGGGTTATTCAAAAAGGGTGAAGAGTTTGGGGAAGACAGGAGAAGAGAACAATCTAGGACAACATAGTTGAACTGGAAAGTGAGCTGAATTGGAGAATTTTCCAGATCAGCTATTTTGTCCTAGATTGTTCACTTCTCCTGCCTTCTCCAAACTCTTCACCCTTTTGTGAATAATCCTATTAGATTTCTCTAAGAAATGTGTCTCCTTCCCTATCTACGCTAAACAGCATGGATGGAGGAATCTCCACTGCCAGCTACTGTATTCAGACAACCAACAATTGCGGTGATCTTTCCCAGATCAGTTGACAATTATCTCATTATTATTTATTTCTATAGCACCATCCACACCTGTGGAACTGCACAAAGTAACAATATCAAAGTATCCCAAAGATTAGTACATACAGTTGTTTATTAAAGTGACAACATGTGCAATGCACAGGCTCATTCACCCAGCCCAAGGGTTCTACGGAGGTGGATCTACCATTCTGGTGCTGGAGGAAGTAATGTGGCAGATGGCACTTCCATTCACGGATCCCTGTAAATGGAATGGTGACTGGATTTCACGGGTCTGCAGAAGGTGTCATCCGCAGCTGCTAAATTGAAATGTTAACACTCCAGGGAGATAAATCCCGCAATTCAAGTAAGTGGGTGTGTGTGTGTGTGTGTGTGGGGTTGCCCTATTGTGAAATAAGTAATGTTCATAATTATAAGTAAGATAACTGTATAATGTGTACAGGAGAAGGACTTGGTTTGGCCCATTTGCTTTTTTTCTACCCAAAGCTTAGAATGGTTTACAATTGATTAGGAGTTTGGATGACTGCTCCAATTCATCAACAAGTCTCTAACTTTTGACTGAGCTTCTCTCTTGAATTTCTCTGTCTCATTAGTAAAACTTTAAGGCCCCTTTGTGGTCTGCACATGGGTTACTGCACGCAAGTTAATGTGCACTGCCTTAAGGCAGCCTATTCATTTGTAATAGATGGCCAATTCACTTCAGCGGGCAAAAAAAGTACATGACTTATTTGTAAGGCAGTGCATGTGCATTTTACCATGCATTATTGCAATGCATAGGTCCGAAGGGGAGTCTTTAAGACTTGATAATGCTGATTTGTTTGATTGCTGCAAAGGGTTTCCCTTTTCAGCAATCAAAATAATAATAATATAATAATCAATAATAATAATCAGCATTATCAATGTATTCGGGTTAATGTTATTTTATGTTTTTAGTTTAGAAACTCATTTTATATCAATGTATTAATATATATTGTGAGGCACTGGCTGGCAGCTTTGTGCATGTGTGTATGTGTCACCTAGGTTTCTCACATACTCACATGGTGAAGGGCTTTGGGGTTTAGGACTGATGTGGAGAAAACAAACTTTTCGTTTTCTCAGAATCTTGAACAGCTTTGTTCTGGGTCCTGGAGCTTGTCACCCCATTCACATTTGTTGCGATTTGTCGCGCAATTTCAGCTCAAAAATTGCTCAAATATCAGCTCAATGTAGCTTGTCCAATGCATTTCAATGGAGCTGTTCACATCTCACAGCTCAATGTCGCCTGTAGCTAGTCACTCAAGCTTGCCGCTTGAACATGACCTATTGTTCGGCGGATATTGTACGATTTGGCCCAATAGACTTCAATGGTGTAGCTCAATGTCGCACTACAGAAGTGTCACTTTTGCACAGAAATATAAGAAGGAAGGAATAATGTCTCATCAAGACCGCTTTTGTTTGGTTACAGTGTAGCAGCTACAAAGTCCCTGCGAAAAGTCGTGCTATGTAGCCCGACAAAATGTGCACTGTAGCTCAATCTAGCTCAATGTCGCTCGCTCAAAATCGTGCTGAAAAAAGCTTTTTTGGATGTAGCTCAGTGTGACTGGGGTCTGAAGGCTTGTAGAGCTTTGGGAGGGAATAAGCCTCCATTCCTAGGTTCCACATCCTACCTGGTAGCCAGACCTCATTATTAAAGTGACATTAAAGTCAATTTGTTTTCCCTCCTCCCAATGTTAATGAAAGCACTTACCTTAAATTATGCTTCTTAATCCGATCTTCTTCTTTCTTGTCGCTTTCATCTGTCCCTCCAGCGCTGCGGCGGGTCTGCGATCCAGCTCTGACTCCTCTGAGCTTGCTGACACTTCCTGTCCCACGGTTTCTGCATGCGGGTGCACGTGCCCATAGACTTACCTTGTGTCTCTCCTCGCGTCCTGGCCGAAAATGTGAACTGCACATACGCCCGCCCCAAGATGCTTTGCGGCCGCCCTAGGATCTTCACAGGTGAGTATTAACCCCTGTTAAAGTGGTTGTTTTTTTAATACTTTTTGCATAGATCTACTGCTTGCTAGCAGTAGATCTATGCAAAAAAACGGAGGCTTTATTTATCCTTTAATCTCAGCTGTCCACTGATTGATGTTCAGGGCTCGCTCTCCCTGCTATAGAAACCTGCTGCTTGGTAAAAAGGCTAAGTGCTGACAAAACACTAAGCCCTCGTTCACACCTGAACGTTTTGTAGCGCGTTCTACGCTCGACGAACGCTCTGCAAAACGCTCAAAAATATAAATCCCATTGTAGTCAATGGTCTCGTTCCCACCTTGGCGTATCTCCGCCCGTCCCTAACGCGCCACAAAACGGCCCACGCCTGAAAAGGTACAGGTACTACTTTGGCCCGTTTTGTTGCGCGTTTCCATTGGGATACAGCCAAGTAGCCTTCGGAAACGCGCGACGGTCGCGAATCGCGGTAAAAACCGCGCGATGGTCGCGCGACAGACGCGCATATGCAATACGCCTAGGTGTGAACGAGACCTAATAGGGGCAAAGGCTGCCTGTTTGTGTTGGACAACCCTGTTAGTCAAGAACTAAGTTTGGTACTTTCCAGATTCCCAGCTTTCCCGGCTTCTTTGGGGCAGCATCCTGCAGTATGCCTGAGAAGATTTCCCAGTGAGGACTGATAGTTAGTGGCGCTTCATTGTTTTTACTGAAGAACTAAGTTTAGTTAGTAGCTTAAAAGAGCAGATGTTTTGTTTGTTTTATGCTATAGACTTGCTGTAAAAAGACCCCATGCATTAAAAAATTGTGTTTGTTTGCTGCCTTGCTGAAAATTAGTACAAAAAAAACCTCCTTGGACTATTCCGGTGTGTCCCTGCCTAGTGCATGGATTACCACTGCCAATACCATTTAAATAAGTCCTCCTTACGATATGCAATCCTTATTTTGCAAATAAATATTTATATATAACAAGCATTCCCAGAGCACCAGTGGGTTAGCTAAAGACACATTATATCAGTATTTGGAAGCAGTAGAAAATCCCCGCAAAGTTGAAAAGCTCACTGCCTGATCTGGCCAATTACAGTTAGATCAGGAAACAATCAGTTACGATGGTAACCAAAATAGTTGCGCTAGGATATATGGCAAAAATAAAAATTGATTAAATTAAGACTAAAAAAACAAACATACAAAGAAAATAACAATAAAAAATATAAATATAAAATATGACCAAGAAATCCAGCTGCAGCAATATCTATCAAGGTGATCAATTATAAACCGGTGTGCTGCGCTTGGTTATGTGATGCGTGCTATGTTTAGTCCTTAAATTATGTGATGCTTGTGATACCACAGACTGAAAGCAGTGCAAGTGGTCGACTCCTACTTGCAACTATATGCAATCCAAAAGTGCGTATGTGCATATATATTAATAAATATACGTGTCATATAAATACGAATATAAATACTAGATAGTTAGTTGTGAACCAAATATGTAAATAAATTAGTCATATATGTGCCATAAAGTGAAAGTACAGTTGTGAATAATAAATTAATTGTAAAGATGGGTCACTCTAACAATCAACAACATTGGGCTAGAAAACAGTAATTTAAAAAATCTAGCAAGTATTGAAATAAAATCAGTTTCGATCACTTGACAAAAGAGGAAAAAAGTCCACTGCCGTAATATATTCCCAAATGTTGTCTGGCTGGCTGCCATAAAAATAAAAAGACCTGTAACGTTGAGCTTTATGAACAGTCAGGAATTTATTAAAACTGGAGCAGACATGGCAACCAATCAGCTTCTCTCATCAGTTTGTTCAATTAAGCTTTGAAAATGAAAGCTGGAAGTTGATTGGTTGCAGCTGCTGCAGGTTCTGCCTGTTTCCGTTTTTATCAATTCCCCTCAATGTTTTTTTATTTTTGCTCAAAATAATAATCAGGGTTACTCACAAAAGGGTGAAGGGTTTGGAGAAGGCAGCAGAAGTGAACGATCTAGGCCAGGGGTTTCCCGAGGCCGGGTGTCTTCCGGTCTCCAGACCGGGTGACACTCTGCCGTGTCGTCATCGTGCGTGCACATGACGTCACCTTGAGCGTGCGCGGTGACGTCATCACGCATGCACGGCCATCTAATTGACGCCTGCCGGCGGCCATCTTGATGGGCGCCGGCAGAGAGAGGAGGGGATGTTCACCCGGCGGGATGAGGTATGCCGCCGTGTCCCCTCCTCTCTCCTGACTCTGTCAGGCTCTCGGTCCATGACCGAGTGCCCTACTTTTTAGAGGGGGTGACACCAAAATGACAGTCAGTCATTTTGGTGTCACCCCTGCAATGGTGTCACCCGTGTGTGGGCCGCACCCCCACACCCCCCTTGTGACGCCACTGATCTAGGCCAAAATAGCTGATTTGGAACAATTCTCCAATTCAGCTCACTTTCCAGTTCAGCTATGTTGTCCTATATTATTCACTTCTCCTGTCTTCTCCAAACTCTTCACCCTTTAGTGAATAGCACTATGACTTGATAAGACTGACAATGATTCACATAGAGTGTGACTTCTAACTAGGGATGCACAGATACTTTTCGAGTACCAATGCCGATACTTGGCATTTTCATGAGAACTACCAGGGCTGCAGTGGTTGCAGCTGGGACCTGGCTCTGGCACTCCACCACTGTCCTGAAATCATTAGTCTGTATTGTTTTAGAAAAACTGTCACATGACAATAAACAAAAATGGTATCGCTGCATCCCTTTATTTATAAAAACAAAATCGTACATTAAAACAGAGATGTACAAATCCCAGGAGCTCCGTGTGCTCCTTACAAATGACAGCTGCCTCCTAACTTTTGAATTTTTCTCTAGTGAAGTCTTGGAGCTGAAAAAGTATCGGTACATGTACTTGTACCGAGTACGGTACTTGATATCGGTGCATACCAACTTTTAACGATAGGTCCACTTTAATTGTACAGTGGTTCATTAAATTACGGACATACAGCAGGAATAAAAATAATTCAGGTCTCTTATACCTGACCCTAAAACATGTTGGTGTGCACTACTTACTTCTGTTTGCTTATCCTGTGTTTTTCATCATTGTTTGTTCAAATAGCTCTCTGCAAATGTCCTCTGATATTTAATATTAGAGGAATTTAATATGTATATTAAAAAGCCCTGTGATACACAAATAAGCCCTGTGCTACAGAATTTTCTTATAGAAACTGATGCAGTAACATATGATAGTTTGGCCAACTATATAATCTAAAGATGCTGAGTTGTTTATGTAAAGGATGCATTTTGACATCCGGTTTTTCAGCATCAGCACTAACACAGTTACTCGCAATACATTATTTTCTCCACTAGTGGGCAGCAGTTACAACCAATAGTTCAGCAAATTTCAGCTGGTTCACAGAAAGCTATTTTCCTACCTTAGTATTAACTACGCAAATAAAGGCACAGAAAAGGATTCAGAGAATCTGCCATATGACTGAATACTATATGCTTTGCATGTATTGATAATAGATAGATAGATAGATAGATAGATAGATAGATAGATGACTAATGTCCCTTCTACTCTAAATCATTGAGCTGTTACAGATCACAGTGGGCTATTACAATATAATTTATACAGACCCCCAATTGTCAGCTAACCAAAAATAAATATATCATATAATTTGTTATGCTGTTCCTTCTAATATAAGCAGAGTCGCCCTCAACTCAAATATTCACCTGCATAGCGAATCCAGCATTGCCCTGCTGCAATCTGCTTCACTGCTGCCACGGCCTGGGTCCCACGCTGCCATCTTGGTCCTCAGTCAATGGGAGCTGGCTGCCTCGTCTAGGTTCAGACTTCTGGTCCCCTGATCATGAGTGCCAAGTCTGCCCACCAGCTGCTGTGTGTCCCTGCTCCTGCAACCTCCTATATATGGAGGCTACGGGAGCAGGGGCGCATCATTCTCACCTTTGGGTGAGAAGAGAAAGGGCCACAGCAAAAAAAAAAAATATATAATTTAGATTGTAGATTTTTAGATTGTAAGCCCTCACGGGCAGGGACCTCCTTACCATCTTGTCTTGATTTGTTTTGTGATTGTAATGTCTTCCCTATATTGTAAAGCGCTGCACAAACTGTTGGCGCTATATAAATCTTGTATAATAATAATAATAATATTATTAATAAAGCCTATTAACTTTAACTGTAAATATTTAAAGTACATTGAACCCTAAGAGTGGTGCTTCCTCAGTGTAGACTTACACTTGCCTGGTTTGACAAGCAATATGCAAAACATCTAAACAAATCCCACTGAGATGCATAAGTACTGCACATAGGTTTCAATGGACCATAAAAGCAACAGGTGGAAAAGCTTGGGCTGCACTGATATAGGCAGGGCTACAGCAGCCTCACAACAGCTATGTACATATACCAGAAAGCTATGCTTGAACTATATTTAAAGGGAACATATAGTGGTTTTATATGAATTTGATATAGTTTACTATTCAGCCAGCAGATGGAGCTCTAGCCTCCTTTTCACATATTCACCTATTGCTGTTTTCAGCTCTGCCTGATGAAACTCACCTTCAGGATTCAAATGAATCATCAGATCAGCATCCTGATTAGACAACTAGGTTTTAATCAGATAAAGTAAGCTGCAATTCCAGCTTTGTTTGATATGCTGTGTGTTTAGCCAGCCCATAGTGCTTTGGGGATATTTTGCCATCAAATGTTTATTTGCAAAACAAAGATTGCATGTAAAAAAAAAAGGCGTACAGGTCGACAGTTTTAAACTTATATGAGCAAGCATGGTGGTGCGAAATACGTTAAAGTGATATTAAAGTGAAAAGGATTTTAAGCTATTTCAAATGCTGAGGAAATCACTCACAATGAATGTTGCTCCTTGATGTTTAAAGGTTTTAGTTTCCTGCAGAATCAGCTACTCCCCTGAGCACCGGCCCTGACTTCCTGTTTTAGAGTGACTCCTTTCTCAAGCAGAGCGCTATGCAGTCACCCTTGTATGTGCTAGTAACCTGTGTGTGTCTCCACAAACAAAAAGACACAGCAAATCAAGCTACTTTCCTCCCCTCTGGCACCCTACCTTTCCTCCTCCAAGCTAGTAGATGAACAGTTGCTGTAGTCTGCTCTATCACATTAAGGCTTAGTGATGTCCAGCCCAGCCTGGGCAAGGTGTGGATTCCATAGCTGGAAATGAAAAGGAGGCATGTCGGCATCCCCGCCCCAGGGTCCACCCTCCCTGATAGCCATTTGGTGACACAAATGCTGTGAAAACCTTATAAACTTTACAAAAAAGAAAACACCTTCTATAAAATTGACCCAAAATGATAATTTCCCCATAAGGACATAAACATATGTTATTTCTACAGCTTTTTCTTTATACACATATGTAAAATATATGTAAAAATTTAAAGTGATAGAATAAAAATAAATCCCTTATACCGCTCTGAATATATATTGTGTCTGTGGCTTTATAATCCAGGGTCCAACAAAATGTTATGACATTTTATTATAAAACATTTGCTCCCTGCTAAGGTAATCATTGGTGAAACATGTATGCATGATTGTGTGTTTAAACATATCCGAAAAGAAAAAGAGCTGAAAAGAAAAATATTGACAAAAACATTTTGCTTTGCATATATAAACTGTATACCACACGGGTATTTTAGCACCACAGAAACCATATAACAAAGCCGGAAAGGAAAATGTAATAAAGATATATGATTTTCAGTTTGAATAGCTCTATCAAAGCAGACCAGTTCATTACTCTGCTTAGCCATCAAAAAATGCCATGATTAATACGTGGCTGGGTTATGACCTCTGCTGTAGTTGAGCTGTTTAAATTGATAAAAGCTGTTGAGGTGATACTATAATCGCTCACATCTTTAGTGCCTCAGAAATGGCCTCACTGGGAATAGAACTAATTACTACACATCTGTATTTATTTGATCCACGCAGAATTATCCTTCTGTCACTCGCAGAAGAGGCTGCCAGGCTTTTGTATAACGCTAACTCATCCCGTACCGCCCTCCCGCCTCATATTGAAGTAGTAACGCTGAGAGAAAATCAATCGGAGATATAAAGAGACGAAAAGGGAGTTTATAGGGGCAGTCCGCATGCAATCTCCCCAGTATGGAGAGTTAAGTATTTATAACAGAAGACGTTCTTTTATATGGACACAGATCAGGTGTATAATATTGCGGCTAGCTGATTATTTTGTCTATCGTCTTAACATGCTCTTTGCCAGCTACAAAGGGGCCCGAGTTGTTAAGGCAAAGCAAAATAAGTGGTCAGCACTCTTGTCTGCAAGTAGGGGTCTAGTACCCTTTTGGGACACTTTCTACATAGTGTGTTTTGGTATTTGCTTAGGTTTTCTATCACACTTCAATTACATACTGGTAGGTTAGTCAGACTCTTCTCAAAACTAGTCTTGGTGTGTAAAGTGAAAGTAGAGATATTAAGATTTTAAAGAAGGACTCCAGTCTCACCTGTCTCTGTCCCATCTGCTTCTGCCTTTTGTGCTTGGCGGAACGATATGGTGCCCTGCAATTTTCTGTGCTTCTTCTCTTCACCGGATGCCTCCCAGTTTTAATTGAAGCATGCACAATCCTGTCTGAGGATGCCCAGTCGGCCACAAGACCCACTGACCATCATAGACTGTCTTTGACACACCACCCTGGGCTTCAGGAAGTCGATCAATGTGGTCTATGTTGTGCAAAACCTCCATAGAGCTAGTTTCATCTGGATGAGAAAGAGTTACTGCAGAGCTGCCCCCTGTGCACAATGAGTCCTACCTGGGACTTGGGAACTGCAGCTTACAGTGTATTAAAGTTTGTTGTGTTGCTCTCTGTGTGAATGCAGTGTTGTTTCTTAGTGGCTGGGGATATCTGCAGCTAGAACCGTCCTACGGATTCCTGCGGCAGGAATCCCAGGTTTTTACATATGCATTCACTGTTCCCGTTCGAGTTAATGATGGACAAGTGTGTAAATGAAAAGTGTCTTAAAACTATAGAACATCGTCCCCTCTTCTTGCCCCTATAACATGGTGGGTGGGAGGGGGGATTCTGTAATCCCCACACAGAGAGATGGCAACAATGTAACTGATAACAGTGAAGCAAAAGCAGAGAGCACATTGTCAGGTGAAAAAAGTCCATCATCAAGTTATCAGTTTACAAGATTTTTGGCAGGATCAATAAGTCTTTTTTGCACTTATCAAACAGATATAACAAAAAACCTTCAATGGTAATTGCCAGATAAAAAAGGAGCAAAGAAAACGTTTTTTTTTGCTAGAGATTACATATACATTAAGGATGGGACTATAGTTTGTAAAGAGCTGGAAAGTTTGTAAATACTAGTTAGGTTTAGTAGTAAAGTACTATAGTAAAACTGCAAAAAATGATCACAGATTGATCTCAATATTATTAAGCAAACAATAAAATGTATTAATAATGAAAATGTTGATTTTCTAACTCTAAAAATTCCTGATCATCCAGCCAGTGCCTGGTTCCTCCTTCAACATCCCTTTAAAATGGAGACCTTAAACCTATTGAGAACTCTGCCATCACGTAGACAGAGGAGCTTTGACTGGTATTGAGAAGGGTTCTTTGTGGTGACAACGAAGAGAACCCTCTTTCTCAATGCAGCCAGCATCCCACCCCAGGTATAACATAAGTTTGTCCACATTGCCTGGGCAGAAGACAGGTAAAACGTTGGAGGGCGCTAACTTCAGTTCCTTCTCTGGTGTTCACAAAAATGCTGCAGCCCCTGTAATGATGTAACAGAGGCTACAAAGTGGATTTCCCTCTTCCTCAACGCAAGTCAGCACTCCACTCCAGATATTGTAATTGACAAGATAAGGTTGTCCACATTGCCTGGGCAGAAGACGGGTGAAAGTGATACAGGGTGCTATCTCCAGTCCCTTCTTCGTTGATCAAAAGAGTGCTGTAGCCCCTGTACTAATGTCACAGGGCTACAAAATGGATTTCCAAGGTTCCAGGACAAGGAAAATAGAAAAAAAACACTACAGACTATAAAAGGGGCAGAGGAGACGATAATTAAAAAACAAAACAAAAAAACCTAACTATTTTACTCTTACCTATAGACCATTCCCCTCACAGTGAATTTACACAGGGCAAGACACCTTGAACAATAGGTCATACCTTACAGCTTCATGGGGCTAGGATCCCAATTGGGTTCTTCCTGCAGTGATGCTTATTAGAGGATTCCTCCTGTTCAATCTCGGAATACTGTCTAATATATCTAATTTCTTTGCTTTTGTAAAACCAAAAATAAAGACTAAAAAAAAAAAAAAAAAATGACTATAGATGTACTTTTAAAGATCCGTTTAATTAGTTCAATCTCTGAGTATAGGAACAAGATATCTGATTGGTTGCTAGAAGCTGCAGCTTCTTTATTACTCCAAGATTCCTCTCACCAGTTTCCTTAAAAATCAGTCCCACTGTATGTCTTTCAAATTCCAAATAAGCAAATTGCATAAGGTACATTTTCTAAGACTTACAGGAAATCTGTCCACAGCCTCAGGGGTGATGATGGTAAATCTCTCCTGCAGCTCAGTCGCATCTTGTGGATTCTCAGACAGCACTGCTGCCCTCAGACCCAGAAGTTTACGGTAGTATTGTGCCATCTCCTCATCCAACTTCACAGGGCATATGTAGATGACGTCCACATTGGGGTCTACAGGACAGGAATATCTTATGTAGTAAATAGAGGGTCAGAACTACAGTTATTGATGTTATTGTAAGACTGGAGAAAAGTGGACTTGCTCGTACCAACCAACCCACCAGGGTTCACCACGCATTTTGTACTAATCAGTGCTTTGGCATATACATCAGTTTTTCCACCTGTTTTCTTAAATGAAACCCAGAGGGTTAAATCTAAAAAAACTAGGCAGCCTAAAAATGAGTTGCACTTTTCTGAAAACGCATCTTGATCATTATTTATTTTGCTAAATAATAATAGGAAATGCACAATGAATAATCTGCACATCAGGAAAACACAAAAACTTTAAGAAAATGTACACAACACACAGAGATTGCACATGATAAGTATTGTAATTAGTTATCTTTTGCTTTAGAGCTCAATCTAAAGTCTATACAATGTATGATGTCCCTATACTGTTGATACACGGTCCAGAAGAGGGCAAAAAAGAATCCTAATGTAACAAACCATCACTTTATCTCCACAGTAGAAAACAGGCTCTTTCTTGACCCCCTACAGTGGCCTTCCTGGACCAGGATGAATCCTAGCTGAGGTGGACAGTAAGCATGCCATCAGACCCACAATTCACTTACTGTATACTATTGGCCATCACAGCTTCATTTGGCAGCTTAAAAGTTTGATTACCCCTACAGTGAATAACTCCATATTAGAGATGTATACTGCTGTTCTGAGGTCGCCTTCACCAGCACAACTCTAATGGGACCTGGGGTTCTTTGCATCAGCAGCACTTCAGAAGTTTTTACTTAGGACTGGCTGTTTATCCAGGTGCAATGCAAGGCATCTAAATGGGACATACAGTGCATTCAGAAAGTATTTAGACCCCCTCCACTTTTTTTCAATTTTGTTATGTTGCAGCCTGATACTACAGTTGTTAAAATTCTTTTTTTTTCTCCTCATTAACCCACACTCTGTACCCCATAATGACAAATTGAGAACAGAATTTTAGAAATGTTTGCAAATGTATGAAAAAGGAAAAACTGAAATATCACATTGGCATAAGTATTCACACCCTTTGCAACAACACGTGAAATTTAGCTCTGGTGCCTCCCATTTCTCCTGATCATTCCCGAGAAGTTTCTACACCTTGATTGGAGTCCACCTGTGGTAAATTACATTGATTGGACATGATTTGGAAAGGCGCACACCTCTCTATAAAAGGCTTCACAGCTGACAATGCATACGGTATCAGAGCAAAAGCCATGAGGTTAAAGGAACTGCCTGCAGAGCTCAAAAAAACGGATTATTGCAAGGCACAAATCTGGGGAAGGCAACAAAAACTATTTCTGCTGCACTGAAGGTTCCCGAGAGCACAGTGGCCTCCATAATTCTCAAATGGAAGACGTTTGGCACAACCAGAACTCTTCTAAGAGCTGGTCGCCCGGCCAAACTGAGCAATCGGGGGAGAAGGGCCTTAGTAAGAGAGGTGGCCAAAGAACCTGATGGTCACTCTGACTGAACTCCAGAGATCTTGTGTGGAGATGAGACAAAGTTCCAGAAGGACAACCATTACTGCAGCCCTCCACCGAACTGGCCTTTTGACAGAGTGGCTAGACGAAAGCCTCTCCACAGTGCAAAACACGTGAAAGCCTGCTTGGAGTTTGCAAAAAAGCACCTGAAGGACTCTCTGTGAGGAAAAAGGTTCTCTGGTCTGTTGAAACTAAGATTCAACTGTTTGGCTAAATTTCTAAACTTTATGCCTGAAGGAAACCAGGCACTGCTCATCCCCTGCCCAATACCATCCCAATAGTGAAGCATGGTGGTGACAGTATCATGCTCTGGGGGTGTTTTTCAGCAGCAGGGACTGGGAGACAGGTCAGGGTTGAGGGAAAGCTGAATGGAGCAAAGTACAGAGATATCCGAAAATGAAAACCTGTTCCACAGAGTTTAGAACCTCAGACTGGGCCGGAGGTTCACCTTTTAACATGACAATGTTCCTAAGCACACAGCCAAGAAAACACAGGAGTGGCTTAGGGACAATTCTGTGAATGTCCTAGAGTAGCCCAGCCAGAGCCCTGACTTGAACACTATTGAACACCTCTGGAGAGATCTGAAAATGGCTGTCCAACGACGGCCCCCATCCAACCTGACTGAGCTTGAGAGGATTTGCAAAGAAGAATGACAGAAAATCCCCCAATCCAGGTGTGCAAAGCTTGTTGCGTCATACCCAAAATTACTCAAGGCTGTAATTGCTGCCAAATGTGCTTCAACAAAGTGCTGAGTAAAGGGTCTGAACACTTAGTACATGTGATATTTCAGTTTTTACTTTTTAATAAATTCACAGTTATAGAACATATTTGTGGTATCCTCTGATTGGTTTATCTTCAGTTGGGGGGGGATACAGACATTCTTATAATTTTTAGTAAGGAATAAAAATCCAACAAAGGCTTAATATAAGACAGGAACATTACTAAAATGCTTTCTGTATAACGCATGAGATGTTCAGCTGGGTGAACCCTTTTAAAGGACATGCAGTGGCTAGACTGTGATGGCGGTTTTGTAAGTCCTGTCCACTTTTTCTTTCCAGTCTAACAATTCAACCTTTCAGTTTTTCTTGTTTTTCTTTCTTATCTTTTGAGGTCAACAATGAACTATGGGTATTGATTTCCTTTCACAAATAAAAACATCAGCAATATTTTATCCACAATCTACATGTAATAGGAATTCTTTAGAATGCTCTGATGAATAAAGATTATATCATACACACTATAACACTGAATAAAAATGTGGAGCATTATACGTGTCCTAGTTACTTTTTATTATCTATGGTCCCTTTCGTATTATGGATACCTCCTTTCCTACATAAGTATATATTTTTCTGCTCTGATAATTATTCATAGAAAGCTCCATACATCAGTTCAGCCCTGCTTATTATCCAAATAGCAATCTCCGGTAATCACTCCGTTTGTTCTATAGGCACATAACCGTCCACAACTCTTCCTATTGTTCAATTACAATAACTTCTCGCTCTGACTCCTTCTAGTGCTCTATACACAATCCATATCTCTATCTACTCATTGCTTTATGTAACTGCTCCCTGTAATTATTTCTATTGCTCCATATAATTGCCCACAGCAAACTATTTCACACACCATTTCTTATTTAAAGTAAAACAAATAACTGTGTTGTACTTATATTTCACACTGTGCTCTGGAAATGTCCCCTCTGAACTTGACCACGGAACTTGTAATTTACCTGCTATGTCACACAGACGTCCCATCTGGAGGTTCTGCTCAATGTGGAGGTCGGTGGCCTGAGCTCTCTGCTCTTCTGTGTAACCTGCATTAAATGAGAATAAATCACCTTTAATAATGTTTATGAAGAGGATTGAGGATAATTCTACATTATGGTGTTAATAAAAGCTCACCACCACCTTCAGCTGCGTACCACATAAGATATTATTAGATCTGATGTATAAAAAAAAAGATAGAAAAGTGGAGGTACTGCCAAGATCAACCAATCAGACCCCAGCAGCAAAGTAATAAAGAAAGCTAATGGCTGATTGGTAAATAGGGGCAAGAGCTCAATATCTGATTCTACTGCAATATTTTAGAACCACAAGCTAAACCCCATGCATGAAATACACATACAGTATGTGCACTGTCTTATCTAAAAAAAGGATTTGTAATTCTATTCATCCAATTTTGTGATTCATACACTTCTACCGGGCAGCAAGGAGGAATTCAGCACTGTATCTGTTGGAATTAAAGCAAACCCATACTTTGCCCATGCAGCACAAGGCAACTGGTCTACTTTAAAGCTCGAACCACCAGCAGTACATATTACATTTCCTTCACTTCCACAACACTCTGTTCAGTCACTGGGGGTGCTACAGAGACTGACTGGCTTCTAGTGCTGCACCATTGGTTCATAACGTTGCCCTGTTGGCTCCTGGTGCTGCCCCATTGGCTCATAGCGTTGCCCTGTTGGCCGCTGGTGCTGCCCCATTGGCTCCTGGTGCTGCCCCATTGGCTCCTGGTGCTGCCCCATTGGCTCCTGGTGCTGTCCCATTGACTCCTGGTGCTGTCCCATAGGCTCCTGGTGCTGTCCCATAGGCTCCTGGTGCTGCCCCATTTGCTCCTGGTTCTGTCCCATAGGCTCCTGGTTCTGTCCCATAGGCTCCTGGTGCTGCCCTTTTCTCCCAGTCTAAGCACCGCTGTGCAGGTCATGTCATAGGGGGGGATAAGGAGGTATCCTGTAAGTGTAGTTTAAGTTGATTGTGTACATCTCAGAACAGGGTGGATAAAAATATAAACCATTTGGTATATAAAACAGATCAGCTATATCTATAATCTGTGTATTTAGCGGTTTGCATAGCGTTCAACTTTAAAGCAAAATTTTAAACCAACAGGTTTTGTTTGCCCCTCTCCCCAGCATCATATGACAGCCTATCCTTAACTTCCTCACCCCTATTCAGTCACCAGGATAGAGGTAAGGAAGCACTAAGTAAGCCCCAAGGTACATTAGTTAAAGCTTATACAGTACTGAGGACTCTCTTTCAACCAGTACTGTCACATGAGAGGAAGGCAAGTCACATGTTCCTCCATACTGGGAAGTACTGGGTATTTTCTTTGTTCCTGGTAGTTAAATGGAGTGGTGGGGGAGCGAATGAAAAGTTAGGATATATTGTTTGGCATTGCAACAAACCTGCTGCTTTGCCCTGCATGGCCAAATCACAGGTTTGTTTTAAATTTGATGACAGAAGGACACCATAGTATGAAGGGAGGAGCCTAACCCATCAATTGTAGTGAAGATTACCCCCCTCTTTCTCAGAGGGGTACTTAAATCATATTTTTCCTGTATATCTGTCTGTAGTAGGGTCCAGAAGGTGTTCTTCCACAGGTTCTTGCATGTTTTTATGCTTCTGCCTGCCTTACTCTAGTCATACAAATGACTATCATATATGAATATCAGCCATTTCCTGCTGGATCGGTTTAATTCGATCCGTGGATGGCCCTGCGACAGCACCTGCCTCGACAAACTTTGATCTGAAAATCAAAACCGGGCAGAAATTTATTGGCAAACAGTGACTGCGAGCAGCTGAAGTCATTGTTTGGGTATTCTGACTCTTGCGGGCGCTGGCTATCAGAATACAATAGCCTGCAGGACAGATTTCTCCACCCACGCTGTTCAGCATAGAAATGGGAATAAACTGATTTTCTTTTTTCCAGTCTGCAGGGCTGAGCAAGCAAATTTTAAAGGTATATGGCCAGATTAACTAAAGTTAATCCATTATACTTATTGCCCGCACTTTATGGAGTTTCAGGGGCTTCTCTATGAAGTAAACTTTTTGTATAAAAAGTATGCTAACAAAACTACATACTATTGTCTTTAAAAAGTTAACAAAATTGTCTACACTGTATGAGATTCACCTTCCACCTCAAATATGAACCGCATCAATCATGAACCCTTATGCAATGAGCTCTACTCATGGACAAAGTCCAGACTAGAAGACACCTCTCACTAGGGATGTTCAAGTACTGCACTTGGTACATGTGCAGATACTTTTCCAGCTCCAAGACTAGTCTAGAGAAAAATTCAAAAAAGTTAGGAGGCAGCTGTCATTTGTAAGGAGCATACAGGGCTCCTGGGATTTGTGTATGTTTGTTTTAATGTATGATTTTGTTTTTATAAATATAAATAAGAGATGCACTGATACCATTTTTACAAATACTGATACTTGTCCAAGTACTCACAGATACAAGTACTGATACATTTTTGTTTAGTATTCTAAACAATACAGACTAATGATTTCAGGACAGTGGTGGAGAGCCAGAGCCAGGTCCCAACTGCAACCACTGCAACCCTGGTAGTTCTCGTGAAAATGCCAAGTATCGGCACTGGTATCTGAACTGGTATCTGAACATCCCTACCGCTCATCATTCTCAAATGTCTATAATAACTTAGGGGGTCTCTTCACTAAGCTGCCGTAGGCAGCCCAGTGAATGACCGACCTAAAGTGAAGTGAGCCAAACGCTGTTCGGCTATTCACTTCAGGGTGGTACGGCTGATTTCAGCCGTAAATCGGCTGAAATCAGCCGTACATCAGGTGGCTTCGGGTCGGCCGAACATGCTCAGCATGTTCGGCTGACCCGAAGTGGAGAAGGAGTTCAACTCAGCCGATCTAACATCTGGATCGGCTAAGCCGAACCTCCGGCAGGCTGTATTGCGATTGTAGTTCAACACAGGAACGAGCTTGGAGCGGTGGCTATTTTACAGCACACACGGGGACCATGGGGAACAAAAGTAGCCCTCCTCCAGAAGGAAGGACAGTGTCAGCACCAATTCAGAGATGATTTGAGGATCTACAGCCGAGTGATACACAAATAAGATACAGTTTTGTTAATAGTTAAGGTACTTGAATGCATTTTTAAGATTTATCTCCTGAGTTTAGATTTAGAATGCTCTGATGAATAAAGATTATATCATACACACTATAACACTGAATAAAAATGTGGAGCATTATACGTGTCCTAGTTACTTTTTATTATCTATGGTCCCTTTCGTATTATGGATACCTCCTTTCCTACATAAGTATATATTTTTCTGCTCTGATAATTATTCATAGAAAGCTCCATACATCAGTTCAGCCCTGCTTATTATCCAAATAGCAATCTCCGGTAATCACTCCGTTTGTTCTATAGGCACATAACCGTCCACAACTCTTCCTATTGTTCAATTACAATAACTTCTCGCTCTGACTCCTTCTAGTGCTCTATACACAATCCATATCTCTATCTACTCATTGCTTTATGTAACTGCTCCCTGTAATTATTTCTATTGCTCCATATAATTGCCCACAGCAAACTATTTCACACACCATTTCTTATTTAAAGTAAAACAAATAACTGTGTTGTACTTATATTTCACACTGTGCTCTGGAAATGTCCCCTCTGAACTTGACCACGGAACTTGTAATTTACCTGCTATGTCACACAGACGTCCCATCTGGAGGTTCTGCTCAATGTGGAGGTCGGTGGCCTGAGCTCTCTGCTCTTCTGTGTAACCTGCATTAAATGAGAATAAATCACCTTTAATAATGTTTATGAAGAGGATTGAGGATAATTCTACATTATGGTGTTAATAAAAGCTCACCACCACCTTCAGCTGCGTACCACATAAGATATTATTAGATCTGATGTATAAAAAAAAAGATAGAAAAGTGGAGGTACTGCCAGGATCAACCAATCAGACCCCAGCAGCAAAGTAATAAAGAAAGCTAATGGCTGATTGGTAAATAGGGGCAAGAGCTCAATATCTGATTCTACTGCAATATTTTAGAACCACAAGCTAAACCCCATGCATGAAATACACATACAGTATGTGCACTGTCTTATCTAAAAAAAGGATTTGTAATTCTATTCATCCAATTTTGTGATTCATACACTTCTACCGGGCAGCAAGGAGGAATTCAGCACTGTATCTGTTGGAATTAAAGCAAACCCATACTTTGCCCATGCAGCACAAGGCAACTGGTCTACTTTAAAGCTCGAACCACCAGCAGTACATATTACATTTCCTTCACTTCCACAACACTCTGTTCAGTCACTGGGGGTGCTACAGAGACTGACTGGCTTCTAGTGCTGCACCATTGGTTCATAACGTTGCCCTGTTGGCTCCTGGTGCTGCCCCATTGGCTCCTGGTGCTGTCCCATTGACTCCTGGTGCTGTCCCATAGGCTCCTGGTGCTGTCCCATAGGCTCCTGGTGCTGCCCCATTTGCTCCTGGTTCTGTCCCATAGGCTCCTGGTTCTGTCCCATAGGCTCCTGGTGCTGCCCTTTTCTCCCAGTCTAAGCACCGCTGTGCAGGTCATGTCATAGGGGGGGATAAGGAGGTATCCTGTAAGTGTAGTTTAAGTTGATTGTGTACATCTCAGAACAGGGTGGATAAAAATATAAACCATTTGGTATATAAAACAGATCAGCTATATCTATAATCTGTGTATTTAGCGGTTTGCATAGCGTTCAACTTTAAAGCAAAATTTTAAACCAACAGGTTTTGTTTGCCCCTCTCCCCAGCATCATATGACAGCCTATCCTTAACTTCCTCACCCCTATTCAGTCACCAGGATAGAGGTAAGGAAGCACTAAGTAAGCCCCAAGGTACATTAGTTAAAGCTTATACAGTACTGAGGACTCTCTTTCAACCAGTACTGTCACATGAGAGGAAGGCAAGTCACATGTTCCTCCATACTGGGAAGTACTGGGTATTTTCTTTGTTCCTGGTAGTTAAATGGAGTGGTGGGGGAGCGAATGAAAAGTTAGGATATATTGTTTGGCATTGCAACAAACCTGCTGCTTTGCCCTGCATGGCCAAATCACAGGTTTGTTTTAAATTTGATGACAGAAGGACACCATAGTATGAAGGGAGGAGCCTAACCCATCAATTGTAGTGAAGATTACCCCCCTCTTTCTCAGAGGGGTACTTAAATCATATTTTTCCTGTATATCTGTCTGTAGTAGGGTCCAGAAGGTGTTCTTCCACAGGTTCTTGCATGTTTTTATGCTTCTGCCTGCCTTACTCTAGTCATACAAATGACTATCATATATGAATATCAGCCATTTCCTGCTGGATCGGTTTAATTCGATCCGTGGATGGCCCTGCGACAGCACCTGCCTCGACAAACTTTGATCTGAAAATCAAAACCGGGCAGAAATTTATTGGCAAACAGTGACTGCGAGCAGCTGAAGTCATTGTTTGGGTATTCTGACTCTTGCGGGCGCTGGCTATCAGAATACAATAGCCTGCAGGACAGATTTCTCCACCCACGCTGTTCAGCATAGAAATGGGAATAAACTGATTTTCTTTTTTCCAGTCTGCAGGGCTGAGCAAGCAAATTTTAAAGGTATATGGCCAGATTAACTAAAGTTAATCCATTATACTTATTGCCCGCACTTTATGGAGTTTCAGGGGCTTCTCTATGAAGTAAACTTTTTGTATAAAAAGTATGCTAACAAAACTACATACTATTGTCTTTAAAAAGTTAACAAAATTGTCTACACTGTATGAGATTCACCTTCCACCTCAAATATGAACCGCATCAATCATGAACCCTTATGCAATGAGCTCTACTCATGGACAAAGTCCAGACTAGAAGACACCTCTCACTAGGGATGTTCAAGTACTGCACTTGGTACATGTGCAGATACTTTTCCAGCTCCAAGACTAGTCTAGAGAAAAATTCAAAAAAGTTAGGAGGCAGCTGTCATTTGTAAGGAGCATACAGGGCTCCTGGGATTTGTGTATGTTTGTTTTAATGTATGATTTTGTTTTTATAAATATAAATAAGAGATGCACTGATACCATTTTTACAAATACTGATACTTGTCCAAGTACTCACAGATACAAGTACTGATACATTTTTGTTTAGTATTCTAAACAATACAGACTAATGATTTCAGGACAGTGGTGGAGAGCCAGAGCCAGGTCCCAACTGCAACCACTGCAACCCTGGTAGTTCTCGTGAAAATGCCAAGTATCGGCACTGGTATCTGAACTGGTATCTGAACATCCCTACCGCTCATCATTCTCAAATGTCTATAATAACTTAGGGGGTCTCTTCACTAAGCTGCCGTAGGCAGCCCAGTGAATGACCGACCTAAAGTGAAGTGAGCCAAACGCTGTTCGGCTATTCACTTCAGGGTGGTACGGCTGATTTCAGCCGTAAATCGGCTGAAATCAGCCGTACATCAGGTGGCTTCGGGTCGGCCGAACATGCTCAGCATGTTCGGCTGACCCGAAGTGGAGAAGGAGTTCAACTCAGCCGATCTAACATCTGGATCGGCTAAGCCGAACCTCCGGCAGGCTGTATTGCGATTGTAGTTCAACACAGGAACGAGCTTGGAGCGGTGGCTATTTTACAGCACACACGGGGACCATGGGGAACAAAAGTAGCCCTCCTCCAGAAGGAAGGACAGTGTCAGCACCAATTCAGAGATGATTTGAGGATCTACAGCCGAGTGATACACAAATAAGATACAGTTTTGTTAATAGTTAAGGTACTTGAATGCATTTTTAAGATTTATCTCCTGAGTTTAGTCTCACTTTAACTCCTTGTTTATGCCTAGAAGACAGGAAAAAGCTGTTTTACTTACCTGATCCCTGCTCTCGCCGGCTACCTTCAGGGTGCTAGCCTTGGTCCCCACAGCCTCTCCTCCCTATCACTCCTGCGCTCGAAGGACCACTGCCGCGATGTGGTGGTTCCATGGCCCTGCACTGTACGTGAGGACACGGAGGGACAGTCCACAGCCAGAGCAATTAGGGAGAAGAGAAGAGCGGGGATCAGGTAAGTAAAACAGCTCTAGGCATAAACGAGCAGTTAACACTTAGGCCCCGTTCACATGTAGCGAATTCTTGCGCGATTTCCGCCGCGATATCGCGCATTTTTGCCGCGCGATATCGCGAGAAGTCGCCGGCCAATGCTATTCAATGGAGCTGTCTTAACTCCATGTCGCGCGTTGCGGTCGCAAGTCGCTTCTACCGGACCCTTTTTTCGGCGGATATTGCCTCTTTTCTATGGAGCCCGACGGAGAAGGTCGCGCTACCGCCGCTGGATCGTCGCTGGAACGTCGCCCCCCGAAAGTCGCGCTATCCCGGCCGTGCGGATCCGCTGCAAAAGGTATGTCGCTACGTGTGAATGGGGTCTTACTGTGCAGAGGGTGCCCCACTGCAAGGCAAAACTTTTCACTTCCCTGGAGTGGGGTTTACATAGTAACCCTAATTTATTTTCAACTCCTAATTTGTGAGTGCTCCTCACAGTGACTGCAGGAGGAAGCATTTGGTGATGTAAGTGTGTCATGCCAGTTTAATTAAACTGCAGCAATTATTTTCTTTCTTGTCTCTCTCTTCTATTCAGTGCTTTCAAGATAACAGGTTTCCAGATGACTGATCCCTTACCTCTTAATAAATGAATCCAGTTTTATGTGATAAAATGAACAAAGAAGTGTAAATGCTTTGTTTAGCCTGCAAAGCTTTATTAACATCCAAATCTCCGCCACCCGGTCTTGTAACCCAGATAGAGTGAAGCCATGCACAGCCTGCATTCCTACACATATAATGTAGTCATCCCCTTGCCTGGCACTAAGCAGCCGAGGGGGGGGGAGGATGGGCATTCCCCAGGGGATTCTGCACACCTATTTGCCTGCACTTTGCACGGAAACCTCCTTTTAAGTTCCTCTAATTCATAAATGTAATTAAATAATTACATTAGTGCTAATTAACATGAAACTGCAGATTATTTAAGCGCAAAAAACACTATTCAACTTCTTAATTATTCTTGTTCACACAGCATTTCCTTTTGCTTGCGCGCCCTAGGTGCAGATAAAGCAGCCCATCTGCTGGTAATTAGAACTAAATAATTTCCGACAATGTAGCTTATCATTTTGACTGCACATTTGATTAAAAACAGTGTACAAGCAATATCCCAGAGCGACAGAAGGGGTGGGGGAGGGATGGGGCGAGGGGATACGTGACCCAAGGGGCTGCGCTAGGTGAATGTTTGTAATAATATAAGGAGCAGACAAGCAAGCTGTAACACAAATATAAAGATGTATAGACAGACAATGTCACACAGACAGAGGCACAATTCTTGCACACACTATAAAAGCCTAGAAACAATATATAAAAAGCAATAAAAATGAGTTAATGGAACCATAAAAGTCAGATACAAATTAACGCTAAATAATTTGTGCACATGAGCGCTATATGCCGTAATATAAAAAAATAATAATATATATATACAATGTATACAGACACACAAAAAGTGTGCAGCTACATAGCTCTATCCATTGAACACAAGGAAATCAAACACGTGATATACATGCGCATAAAAACAGGGATTACATACACATACCATTTTCTGAATAACAACAAAGATACACAGATGTAAAGACACAGACACAGTGTTACATCCTTGCAAACATAGGTGTGTACATATACACACATATATATATATATAAATAGATAGATATATCTATCTATATCTATCTATATATAGATAGATATAGATAGATATATATACACACACACACACCTACAGATACATACACAATTAGATACATAGAGAGAAGCATTCTTACATTTCATACCCATAGTAATGTACACAAACATACGCACGTTGATACGTATGACATGCATATATGTATGTACGTGCACAAAAGCACATGCACACACAGATATATACAAAACATACACACGCAAAAAGGCACACATACATAAATAACACATATAGACTTGCAGGAATATATGTAGGTATTGGAGAATATATGTAGGAGTACACCATGACATACACATACAAACAGATAGGCGCACATAAAGACATGCACTTAAACAAAGCTGGGCTCACAAAGACACACAAAACGCATACATACACATCATTGCAAAGAAGATGCACATGCACACAGAATGAGAGCCATATGCACGGACCAACGCACATTCTCATCAAAACCTCAATCCATACACACATATACAGCTTGAAAACACACACGTATATACACACAAAATGCATACTTTCATACAAAAGCAAAAACACGCACATGCACACAGAATGAGATCCATATGCACAGGCGGATACGTGTTCCCATCAAAACCTCAATCCATACACACAGATGCACACATAGACGGCTACATACACACACAAAGACACACATATACTCACACACATATGCACACAGAAGATTCTTAACTCATTTCACACAGATGAAAAGCAAATTATCAGAAATGGCCCCTCGGCTGCTCATCTCCCTCCTTATCCCCCACATCCCATAATGAGTTTATTTGTTTAACTCCCCGAATTAAACGCCGCTTCTAGTGCGGGTCTGGTAATATCACTCTCATCATGTCGAGAACATTTTCCTGCAGAGACCCATCTGAATAAGAGAAGGTCCCCGCGCTGAACTCAATCAGGGAAGCGTAATGTGCTGGGTAATAGAGGTGGCTGATAGATCTGGAGGCTAAGAGCTCTTTACCTAATGATGGGATATGGATAATGCTCCTCCTGCACGTCCTGATGTGATTCCAGTTGGATGCCAGATGCTAAAAAATCAAGGGAAGAGCAATGAGTGAGAGAGGCAGTCTGGAACACACTTATCGGAGAGGGCGAGGGGGGTCTTAAGCTTCCTTCCTTCATCCTGCCGTACGGTTAATCCAAGCTTAAATTATATTAATTGATTTAATTATATGCTTTAAAAACATCTCCACCCCCCCTCCCCAATTAATTTAATTAGGCGACTGCATGATGCGGCTGGTGAGGGGAGATTAAGGCCGTACTCGCTTTAATTAAAAGAATATGAATTAACATGGAAAGTGTGGGGTGGGGGTAGGTGGGAGGTAAAGCAAATATAAATGAAATGGTGCGCACTAATTAAAAGGCCGTGTTAAATACTTCTTGACAGAGCAATGACAGCACAGAGGTGTTTAATCCCCCTGTAAGTGAGAAGAGGTTTGATTGTGAAATGTACACAGGCCATACAATCTGTGCTTCCCCGCACAATACCGAATGCACATACTCTCACTGCATCGGAAAGACAACTAGGACACAGTGTTAAAGAGGAACTCAACTCCAGCAGCTGTGCCCAAACAGATGCAGGCACAGGGAAAAGGACCAGTCACCAGTATTGCCTGTCATATCCCTGAATTTGAGCTTTGACTTCTTATGCCTTGTTCTGCACTATGTGTGGAGTCGGCCATCTTGGTAGAGGCAGGGCCTTGCTTGTGTCAGAACCTCCTGCAAGGAGAACAGTGAGGAGCATTATAGTGACATAACCAAATCTCACTCCAAGGGGGTTATTCACAAAAGGGTGACGTGAGCTGAATTGGAGAATGTTTCCAAATCAGCTATGTTGTCCTAGATTGTTCTCTTCTCCTGCCTTCTCCAAACTCTTCACCTTTCTGTGAATAACCCCCTAAATCTTCTGAGACTAGAAATCAAAGCAAGCAGCACCTAATATCTCACACTGCAGATATATAGCTATGAGGCTGTAGGTGCAGGAGTGCCTTGGCACACTCACATACCAGGAAGTCCACTGCTTTTTTCAGGAGGTATTCCAGACAAAGGTACATTTTTTGGATACAGCTTAGACACAGTTATTATTCAAAATTTTCCCTATAACAGCAAATCTTCACTTTTTGAGTACATTTCCACATTAAAGTAATATTAAACTCTCAAACTTTTTTTTAATAATGAATCCAGATCAAACAAATATAACTGCCCAGCAAAAGTATTCCTTTACATTTTTGCCCAAACACTTACAGTCATCGTGTTTCCAAACAGCTCCCACTCTCTCAACTCAGCTACCCTGAACTTCCTGTCCAGTACAAGATCACAAGGGAGAGCACAGTCTCCAACAGCTGTTAAGCTATTAGCTTGGAGAAGTGAAGAGGAAGGAAGGAGTAGCAGGGAGGAGAGGAGTATTTTGCTGTGCCTGTGTATTTTTGGAGACACACACACAGCTTACTAGTACACACACAAGGGTGACTTCATTGGACCGTGAAAGGGAAAGGAGCCACCCTAAAACAGGATATCAGGGCCAGTGCTCAGGGGACCAGCTGATTCTGCAGGAAAATAAAACATTTCATATTTGGAAACTAAAACATTTGAATATTAAGAGGCAGCATCCATTGTAAGTGATTTCATCAGCATTTGAAATAGCTTAAACTTTTGACTTTAACATCACTTTAAGAAAGAAAGCGATCCTTCCCCCTATGTCAGGGGGTCAGAGTGGCATTAAACATGAATTGTATATTGTATCTGTGAGCAGCAATGCCTATTTTGTGCTTGTTTTTGTGTTGTTTTGTTTGGATAGAAGGAGGAAGGGTTAGAAATTCTGTGTTAAATGTGATCTTTGCTCCTGTTGAGGATATTTCCCCTTCCTTTTTTGTCTGACACACCTCACCTGGGCAGGAAGTGAGTATAAATCTCTTCTTTGAGGACACAGGCATCAACAAAATCCTGACAAGTAGATATCTTTCCCAGTTTACTAAGAAATGTTTCCATTCCCATTTTTACAAGACTCTGGACCTGGCATGTCATGTGACTGCGGATTCAGGTAAAAGGAATTTTTACTTACATTTTTTCTATTATCTTTTTT
>NW_017306366.1:579872-594134 GCF_000935625.1 Nanorana parkeri
GTCTGGCTGGAGAGCAGCTTTAAATATTTATTAGTTTATTTTATTACAGGTATTTATATAGCGCAAACAATTTACGCAGCACTTTACATACTGCACATTCACATCAGTCCCTGCCCTCAAGGAGCTTACAGTCTAAGGTCCCTATCTCACATACATACATACCGGGCCATTTAGAGAGGAGCCAATGAACCTTTCAGCATGTCTATGGAGTGTGGGAGGAAACCAGAGTACCCGGAGGAAACCAACACAAGCATAAGGAGAACATACAGTAGCAAACTCCTTGCACATAATGTCCTGACTGGGTTTTGAATCAGTGCTGCAAGGCGGAAGTGCTAACCACTACGCCACTGTGCCTAAGAAACTAAGGGGGTTATTCACTAAAGAGCTGAAGGATGTAGCTGAACAATTGGCTAATCCTTTGGCTCACTTCGGCTGCAGCAACCCTTCAGCTCAGCCGAACAGAAGGGCTGCTGCATGTGCTGTTCTCAATAGCCCTTACAGCAGCCGAAGGCAGGCAAAGCACACAGCCGAGCTGAAAGCACATGCTTTGTCTCGGCAAAGCAGAACAAACAGCCGAAGCGGACCAAAACCCTTCAAGTTGTCAAAAAAAAAAAAAAAAAGCATCCTCCCAATGTCGAGGGCATGCGGCCTGGTATAGTGCAGGGAGGGGGGTGCCACTCGCTCATCCCCCCCCTTTCCTGCCCTGCCAGGCCACTGCTCAGATTAAGGGTCTGGTATGGAATTTTAGGGAGGATCCCACGTTTTTTGTTTTTCGATTTTTGGGCGCTGTGGTCCCTGTTAAAATTCCTGCCAGTCCAAGAGGGTCTGGTAAAAATGTGTAGGGAAAGCCCACGTTTTTTTGTTGGTTTTTTTACATCAAGGGTCCCTCCTAACATTCCTACCAGATCTAAAGAGTCTGATATGATTTGGCACCCCACACTGTTTTTGTTTTTGGTTACAATCACATTTTTTATTCTGTTTCACTACCTCAGAAATAGCGAAACAGAATGACTGAGCTGAATGCTGAGCCGAGCATTGGGCAATTCACTCTCTGCTGTTCGGACACTTTGATAATAGGGGCGAACAGCAGGGAAATAACTGCCAAACATTCGCCTCAGCTGATCCAGATGTTGCATCGCCTGAGGCACTGGCGGAACTACCAGGGTCGCAGAGGTCACAATTGCGACCGGGCCCTGGCGTTCCGCCACTTGGGGGGGGCCCAGAGAGGAAGAAGAGGCCCCCCCTCCCCCAGAGAGTGCTGCTCCTTCCCTGCCGAGACTCCGCCGGAATGCATTGCCGTCCGCACGCACTCAGACGAGCACAGTTGCTTGCGGCCGCGGCTGCAAGGAACTGTGCCCGTCTGAGCTGCTTCACTCCTATCTGCTTCCTAGCTCCAGGGTCTCAGAGAGAGCAGATTGATCTCTCTGAGACTTCGGAGCGATGAGTCATCTGCAGCGTCCTGTCAGTGGGAGGCGGGGCTTGCCGCGTGTTGGAGTCCCGGCCGGGCTGAGCAGGCTGCAGCCCTGTTTGTGGAGGTAAGATGGCTTAGTGTGTAGTATTCTCCCCCTCCCCCCTTTCCTCTCTTTTCCCCCTCCCCTTCTTCTCTCTCTCTGCTAGTATTGTCATCTAAAACAAACTATTGCTCAGTCTTATACAATCACTAGAAATTCATGTGATTGTATAAGACTGAGCAATTACAGTGACCCTCTGCACCCCTCCTGACACCCTCTGCACCCCTCCTGACACCCACCGCACCCCTCCTGAGACCTTCCGCACCCCTCCTGGGACATTCCGCACCCCTCATGACACCCTCTGTACTCTTCCTGAGACCCTCCGCACCCCTCCTGGACATTCCGCACCCCTCATGACACCCTCTGTACCCTTCCTGAGACCCTCCGCACCCCTCCCTAGGCATTCCGCACCCCTCGTGGGACATTCCGCACCCCTCCTGACAACCTGCACACCCCTCCATTCGTGAGACCTTCCGCTCCCCTCGTGAGACCTTCCGCATCCCTCCTGAAAGAGGGTCCTGCTGGAGAAGAAAGGTAAGTCTGGAGTGGGGGGTGTGGGTTTGTGTGTGTGTGTGTGGGATGCTGGTGATGTAGTGCTCACTTTTATGCATTGCTGGTGGTATTCGGCATTGCTGTATGATGATTATACAGCAATGTAGAATAGCGCCAACAATGTAGGACTACAAGTCCCAGCAATGCATTATAGTGTCGGGGGGGATGCTGGTGGCATTCTGCATAGCTGACTTATTATAATGTATTGCTGGGACTTGTAGTCCCGCATAGCTGGTGGTATTCGGCATTGCTGTATGATGATTATACAGCAATGTAGAATAGCGCCAACAATGTAGGACTACAAGTCCCAGCAATGCATTATATTTTTAAGTAGGGATGCACCACTTCCAATACTAGGCATTTTCCCAAGTACTTATACTCGTGAAAATGCCCAGATACTAAGCGCAGATACCGGTGGTCTGTCGAGAACGCCAACGTAGTCTAATTTGCCGACCTCAGCATATGCGCTTGCGCACAGACCAATATTATCGAGGAAACCGGGATTTATTCACAAAGTATTTCCTTTAAATCATTAATTGTGACTGTTAATAATATTCCATCTTTCATTCATGGATGGCATATTATTAACGGTCACAATTAACCATCACAAACGAATACTTTGTAAATACTTTGTAAATGGTTTCCCCGGTAATTCCGTCTGTATGTAAGCGCAGATACTGGGTCGGCGTTCTCGACAGAACACCGGTACTAACATTTTAAACAAGCGGCTGCCTAAAGTCCCGCGCCTGCTGGGGACCTCGGCAGTCTTCCTGTTACCCATGTGGTGCCATGGGGGGGGGAAGGGCCTTCATGGTTTCTTGCACCGGGGCCCTGAAGGTTCTAGTTACGCCTCTGGCCTGCGGTGAACGGGTTGGTCCTTTCGGTTCACCCGACCGTGCTGAGGCTTTTCGGCTGAGCCAAAGGGAGGTGAAGTGGGCCAAATGCAGCCTATGTACGCCTAAGAATAGCTGTACACGGCTGCAGTAAATAGCAGAACAGGCTTCGGCTCCCTTCACTTTGGCTCGGTTATTCATTTGGCTGCCTTTGGCAGCTTAGGGAATGGCCCCTAAATAATAGTTTACGCATAAACTAAATACGAGTTTGGGGTTTTTTTCTTACTTTTTCTTGTTTCCTAAACCTGTCTTCAGACGCAGCTATTTTTGTGGGGTTTTTTTCAATCCTTACAGTAACACAGTAAGTTTGTCTATGTAAGTTTGTCAGATGTCTATGATTGACATCAGTTCTGTGGATCAGGAGTGCTGTGAATCCACCTCCTCACTCTGCTGTGCCATTCACATTTCAGTGATGATGTTGTAGCTGTGCTTTGTGAATGGCACACCAGAGAGTGGGAGCAGAGGTACCATACCGGGATTGGTGTCAATCATAGACCCCATTTCATTGCGGTGGGGAGCAGGAAGTAATTTTCCCACTGTATATATCAGCAGTTGGGTTGCTGCACTTTTTAAATACATCTGATTATAGGAGCTTGTCAAACATTTTCACAGTTAAACAATTTCAAAGACCAAAACTGAACCTCAGCCATGTAAATTTTTTTAAAGAATAGCCACCTTAAGGTTCCTGCTATTACCCTTTATCAGCCAAAAAAATACTTTTATGCACCCAGAATTAATCTGTTGTTCCAGAGCAGGACAGGCAGCAACATTAGGGGAGACTGCTATCCTCAAAAATGATGGACCTCAATAAAATTGCAACCAAGCAACCACCATAAGGAAAACAACAGGTGGGAGAGACAATTTAGACCAACAGAAAATGTGGTAAAAAAAACAGAGAAAGTTTGTAGACTAAAGACCGAAACCTAGAATGTTGGACAAATAATGTATGTCCCGACCAAGGACCAACCAGTAAAACAGCTGGGAGTTAAAGTAGAATACCAATAACCCTTGACTTTAGAGAAAGGGAGATCTATAACATAACAGACCTCTTAATAGTAACCTAAAAGAAGAGAGGGAAGAAAGCCTTCAATATGCAACAAAGAAGGGTAGAGCACCAAGTCCCCTTTAAGGGAGTAGGGAAAGATCCACATACCTAGATGAAAAGAAAAGGCTAAATTATGATACTGTATATTGCGACACAATAATAGTACGGGGACCTCAGAATGAAAAGGATGAGAAAGAAACTTTCCAACTCACGCCAATAGAAGATACAGAGATGTGATAGTCATAATACAACCTGTCTAATAGAATATATGAATAATTAGTCTTATATAGAGAATAAAGGGGATCTTTCTTCCAAAAAATAGGTCCCATAAGAATCACCAGACTTATAGTTCCCATCTAGGGGAACTCCGCAGTCAGGTACAGAATAGTATGTCTGTTTGATCGAACGGGGAAGAACAGAAGTAATAAGATGCGGATTTCCTTGTAAAGAAGGATAAGAAGTTGCATTCGTAAACAGTTCCCTCACTGTAAAAGGAGAGAAAATGTCAGAATTAGGGATCCAGAAAAAAGACTGAGTCTTGCATGGAAGTAGTGTGGACACTACAAGACTGCCAACACTGTGCAGTGCAAGGAGGAAGACATCAGTATTCACAGATAGAGTATTGCACACTTTATTAAAGTAAAGTGGGAGTTCATATAGAGATTCCATTACTACCTGGGAAGCGGTCTGCCTAAAATTGCACTAAGGGACAGTATATAAAGGAATTACATTGATGGAGTTCTCTTCAATCCCAAAAAGGGGGTAAAGGGCACAGTACCGGTTATACTCAGAGAGAGGAGAGGAGGTGATGGTTAGTATAACAGGAATTGCTAGAATCCAGGTGAGGAACAAGGAGTGCATTTGTGCAACGCTGTTCCATAGATACATAGTTAACCTGGTTGAAAAAAGTCCATCAAGTTCCCTTCAAGATGAAACGTCACCTCAGTAAAAAGGGTGTATATTTTCAAAACAAGAAGGCGCCCAGTGGTTAAAATTAAGACACAGTTCCCTCTGCTGCAGCCCGACCTTAATTGTCAAATGTATTAAGAGACTAGGTCACACATACAGGCTCTGCCACAGCTCTAAAACGGAATAGTACTCTGTAAAATATGAAAAACAGTGCATGGCCAACTGAGAAGTGACATAATGCAGAGTCCAGTGAGTAAGAGTTACACATCAAGATATGTTAATTGCAAAACAGAGACTTACTTCTAAGGTGAGAGTCTACAGAGACTGCATCACATCAAAGCGTGTGCCACTGCTCTTTCTTACACAAAACAGGAGGGTCTGGAGAGAACAGCAGTATAGAGCAGAGGGCCCAAAGGTCACATAATCGGTTCATATCACACTATGTAGAGGTTCACTTAGAGGGTAAGTGTTCAGAGATTGGTCACCAGAGGTTCCGTCACCACTCTAGACTTGGGGAGTGGGCTGCAGTTTACTAGCATAGTACACAAAGTTTGAAAAGTGCCACAATGCAGAGTTAAGTATTTATAAGCCAAATACTAGGATTTTTTTTGCCACATCCAGAGGCTTACATACACTGGCAGACATCAGAGACTGGGTTACACCAGAGGATGTAGCACTGCTCTGAAAATGGAGGCTAACTGTCACAAAACACACAGGTCTGCAAAGAATTACAATGGTCAAATGCCACATACCAGGATATTTTCACCACTTTTAGAGGTATATTCACACAAGAAGTTATCAGATACTGGGTTACACCAAAGGATGTACCACTGCTCCGTCACTGGAGAACGCTCTGCAGCTAACTGTCCCAGTACACACGGGTCTAGAACGCACCACAATGCAGAGCCCAGTGCACAAATGGTCACATTCCAATTTCTCTTTGCCGCTCCATAAGCCTACTCACTGAATGAGTCTTCAGAGACTGGGTCACACCAGAGACTGTACCACGGCTTTAGACTTGGATAGAAACCTGCCGCAACATAACACAGTACACAAAGGTCTGGAAAGCACCACAAGCAGAGCTCAGTGTCTGAAGAGCACCTTCCAAGTATATTGCCACTTCTTTCTGCAGGTATTGCAGTTTGCGGTTTTGACCCTGATTTAAAAGTACATATGTACAATACATGCACATTTCCCATGCTTTATTCCTTTGGAGACCCTACAAGTACAGAAAAATACCAATTGATTTGCCAGAAACCTCTGCTCTAGAAGCCAAAAGGGCCTAAAGAAGATAAGGGACCCCTAAAGCAGCTCAGAAATATTGGATAGTGCATGTTTTGTGCTAGGAAGGAATGGCAACCACTTGATTAGAACCTGAAATACAGCTTGTCAGTTGGTCTAAAGGCCATAGATAGGTGTATTTGCTGGTTTGTGTAGAAACCAAAAGGTTTGGGGAACTTCCGTAGGTACATAGGCAGTAGCCTTAGAGTTCCCAGAATAAAAAAGAAAAAACTGTACATGGCTAAATGAATACATAACTCACAGACGTTTGAGTTATATCAGCATTCAGTTATAATCAGTGTACCAAGGTGCTTCAATGGTTATCATTTTTTGTTGCAGCCTGGGATTCTGGGATTCAGTCACCGCAGGACATTTACTGCATGGATATTGTATGTTTTCTCTATGGATGGGTTCCAGCTTTCACATCTGAAACGTATACCAGAAGCATAATTGTCTTCTAGCCTACTTGGTCTTACAATGTGTGTCTGCATGACTATGGTGAGGCCACTAGACTGAAAGCTTTTTAGGGGCATACCATGATGTAAATGGTTCAATACTCTCCTTGACTTTGTCTAGTAGCAGAACACAAATACAGAATATGTACTGACCTTTGCTCTAGATCTGAAGTTCTGTAAATGATGGTCTCTGGCTTCCAGCAACATCTTATGTACTCTGGATTTTTGTACACATAGCAGCCAGGCAATGGCAATGACACCAGTAGCCCATCTTTGTTGATGGTAGGCAAGGTATGCCACTCTGTCTTTATATCCTCGCCATGTGCTTTGGATCTTCAGAGCAGCTGCTGACCTTCCTTCTCTTCCCTTGTAACGCTGTCCGGGCTGGTTCAAGAACTTGTGAACCCAAGATCTGTTTTCTAACACAGACAGCAGGTGAGATATTGATGGAGTCCTACCCAGCTCCACATCCAGCGAAGCTATCTTCATCCTCTCTCCATTTACCACAGCATTAGGAACAGCATAATCCTGGAGTAACCTTACTAAGCTCTCCAGAAAAGTCATAAAACTACCCCAGCTAAGACAGTAATGCTGCTTAAAGGCCAAAAAGTCTGTTGCATTGGGATCAATCACACCATTGTAAATGGTAAACGACTGACCAATGGGAACACTGATGGCAGTCAATTCCCAAGGATCCTGTTGAAAAAAAAAAATAAGACAACTATAAGTATGTTAAACAAACACTAAATGTTATGCACTTTTTAAACAGAAACCGCAGTCCTCTATTACAGCACCACAGAAAACATCTTGTTTTCTCTTGTACAATACAAAAGCAAAAAAACACAACTTCATTACTTATTGGCAGGCAGATGTATAAATGCTAGGGAGGTAGTAAGACCATAAGCCCAGCTGTGCATAGGCCTGTAGGCACATGATTATTATCTGGGGGGTCAATCTTGGCATGTCTGTTAATATGTGAGGAGTATATGAAACGCATCAGGAGTTTGGTGTGGAATGCACTAAAAACAAAAATATGCAGATTGTCCTTTATCATCACAACACTTGCACATCTGCTACTGCCTCGAGGGACAGGACAAGTGAGATGACCCGAGAAGAAGATGATGCCATTTAGTTAAATGTACATAGGTACCTGTGATGCGGGAGATTCACTGGCTTCTCTTTCTTGGTTTGTCACATTGGCTGATGTCCTTGTAGTTTTGTTAGAAACATTATGACGCACAGAAGGAAATGGTGTTTCCATTCCATCACTTGATAGCAGAGACTCTGTCTGATCCTGATCTTGGCTTGTCTGGTGTGGATCCTTCTCTGTCAGCTTGACATGATCTCTTCCTACATAATATTTCCATTATTCAGCTTAAATAACAATTACTTTTTTTTTGGGTGATCAGGTATATAATCCAAGTATTGAATCATTGTCAACGAAAAAAACACTTATATGCGTGAGAAAAGGCCAAAGGCTGGGCTACCTTACCTGTGCCAGCCCAACTAGATGACATTTGTTATGTTCATGGGTACCATGTAATCCATTCACCTGCACATTTACTATAGTTTCCTTCACAGGGCTGCTTGGAATGACTGCACACTCACTAGATAGTGCTTTAACATGCACACTCAGGCTATGCAAGTGTGCATGTTCATGCATGATCCTTTTAAGAAAATGATGCCTGAACTTCTGGCCAGCTTAAAGTGTAAATATAAAGGCAAAACACACATATACACACTGAATATAAATATATAGACACACACACTGTATTACAAATAAGCATTAAAGGATTCCCAGAGCACTACGTGCTAGCTAAAGAGACATCACAGACTTGTTTTGTAACATTAAAAAAAAAGGTAATTCTATGTATACCAGGCCTGGTGAAATTTTATGCATTCCCTGGATAATAATTCAACTCCTATGTGAATCTTCAGTAAGTAAATACGAGTTAAAAATGGTATCACTAGCTGAGACTGACCTTCCTTCCCTGGTGTAACATTTGCCTTGTTGTTAGGTTGGTGTTCATCATAGCAGGTCCCTTCTGTGTTCTCAGAACACTGCTAAATAGCAGAAACACTTTACTGACCATGATGTTTTCTCTACGTCATGTGCAAGTGCTTGGGACTTAATAGCCTGATGGCCTCTTTTGCCATGGGATGAAGAAATTTGGCTTCAAAGCTGAAGATAACATGATAATTGGCTTACAATATGAATTCAGCTTGTATCTTTGACATCATTATTTGCATTATAATGGTAGATATAAATTCAACATGGCATGAGCCAGGATTTTCATTTACAAGGGGCATTTCAGCTCATACCGTGTTTATTTTATATAATTACGGATTTAATTCAACTGAAAGAGATATAACACTATAAATAGCTAGAGTTAGCAGATATATGACCTATAAATATAAAACTCTTCAGAGATAAAACACAGCATACAACATCAATAAAAGAATTAAAAGCAAACCTTCAGCCATATACCTTGTGAATGAGAGGATGTCCAGCGAGTCTGAGCACTATGCAGGGACAGAGTCTGGGGCTGAATGGCAGAAGGAACCAGGGTGAGACGAGCAGCCGGGGGAATGAGTCCTCTCTGCAGTAGACTGAGAATTCCTAAGGGGTGAACAATGGGGGATATACCGTATATGTATATGCAAATGTGGTTCTGTATGTTACAAAATGTTGACATATCATATACAGTAAAAGTAAATGAAACTTTATGCAACTTTGATACATTTTATTAAACTGAAATTCCAGGCCAAATTGATAGTATGGGGCAGAGCAAGTGTCTCAGGTTTTGGCTATTTTTGGCTAAATTTGGAAGATTTCCTTCCCACTTCATGCCCCTTGAACTTGTGTCACTAGGATAGAAAGAAAGTGGTACTCTCCTCATCAGTGATGCACACACAAAACAATATGACATAAATCCTAATGCTTCTCCACGCTATCAAAGAACAAAATTAAAAAAAGTTTTGGCTCGAGATTTACATTCATTTTATGGTTGCTCATTACATGTCTTTTCAACTTTCTGCAGATACATGTTATAAGTTATATTCTGCAGATATATATTATCTGCAGCCAGCTGGTTCGGGCACCCATATGTTCAAGTCTTGGCTCACAGCTTTGCACATAGAGTTGTGGTTGGGCACAAGTCTGCTCACAGGAGAGTACATGCTTCATGGTGCATGTGCATGCTCATTGTCAACAGTGGTGCCAAGCGGCTTATTTAAGGCACAGCCTGACTCTGTGACCTGTCCTGCGCTCTGTTATATCTGTTCTTCTTTACTGACCTGGCTTACTCCTTACCTACCTGTGAATCCTGCTCTGTACCTCTGCTTGGATGTTTGCTTACCCAGTTTGTGACCAGCCAGGGAATAACACATTCATCATTGCTTCTGGGTTCATTCACAGCAGCGAAAGGGTTAACGGCATAATAGCCCCCTTCCCTTGGTTCCCTAAGCACCTGCTTATTTTGATTAATGGTTAATCCAGCCCTGGTTAGGTTTACTTAAAAGGTCAGGTATAATCAGGTGTGGCTTACTAATAAAGCTAATTTTAATGTCAACTGAGTTTATAATCCAGAACAATTTTTACCACAACCCTGTTTGGGAGAGAATGGGAAGGCTACATGCATTGGCCAAATAATTTTGTGCTTTTTAAAAGATCTCCAATTTCAGGTGTTAGAAAATGTGTAGTATTGTTAAACAATAATACTTTTTATATTTACACTAAGAACATTTAGTCTGAACATCAGTCCCAAAATAGAACCGATTAAAAAAGATAATACTATTAATCACCCCCTCTGGGGAAGTAAATAAGGCCCCGACCCCAAAATGATAATGTACATAATCTGTAACATATATTATGTTGTCACCGCAATGGGGGAAAACAGGTGGTAGTTCCAAGTAATTATCCTCCAGCATAGTTTTTGTGTTGTCTGTACGGGAAGCTCTCACCTTTTTGTACATCCTTTTCATGCACTGGTGGTGGAGTCAGTGAGGCATCCATACGGTGTGAGGCTGGTAACACTGAAAGAGGAGTGAAGGTAGGCCCTTTGACAATCTTCTCCATAGGTACCTATAAGAAGCAATGTTTAAACCAGTGCATCTAAAGTTTCCATCATTATAAAATAAGGTTCAGAGATACCCTGCGTCTGTGACATAGAAAGAATGGACATGGGAATGCTAATTATGATGTAATGAACCATCAACACTGTCCTAGATTTTCTAAATTGTATGTACAATACTTTCCTTACAAAGACATGAAGAAAAGTACATTTAGGGAAATCAAAACCGTGATATAATGATACAAACCAGGGGGAAATCTGACTGATTGGCTAATACTACAAAGCTAACCTTGCCACTTGGTTATAGAACTGTTTAGTAAATCCAATTGGGAGGAACACCTCATCTGGCCAATAGCAGTGAGTAAAAGGAAGACGGGGTAAGAAGAAAAATGGCAAAGGTAGAGAAAGAAAACTAAAAAGAAGTAAAGAGGAAGAAAAGGGGGATAGAGCCGGGACCGAACACTTGCCATGTAGTGAGCCTCGAAAGGGCTCTCACTCCTCCATCAAAGAGTTGAGAGTTGAAATGAGCTAACGACAAGTAGAAAGCTAAAAAGAAGGAGAGGGAAGCAGTGAGGAAGAAGAAGGGGATCCAGCCAGGACTGAACACATGGTACTCTCACTTCTCAATCAAAGAGTTGAGGGTTGAGATGAGCTAATGAAGTCTATCCAGGTACTGCAAGTGGCAACATATGTAGGGTATCGGTCTACTAGCCTAGCAAAGAGTTCCTCAAGTCTCATAAATTAATTAAAGTATATTTCCCCTTTTGCAGTCAATATATGTTTGTTATGTCTTCCTGTTCACACTGCCTGTTCACACTGCACACTGAAAAATAACTTTAAAAAACATTTCTTACCTTTTAAAAGTTTTGTTAAAGCAAAGGTTTAAGAAAACATTTTTTTCTTAGCCCTTTACAGTGGTCTGTCCTAATGGAAAGACTTGGGACTGAAACTTGAGGATTGTGTTTATTTGATAAGTTTCATTAACATACAACGGACAATCCACCTCAGACCCCTCACAGCCCCTCCTAACATTTCAAAGAAATAGAAGCAAGAAGAAATTGTAACCCTTAAAACCCTAACCCAAGTAAAATAAATTTTAACTGCAAGAAGCATTTTTAAAAAATGTTTTTAGCTTGTGCTCTGTAAATGGGAACATGTAACAAATATAAAATCGTTGATATCACAATCTGGCTGCGAAAGTGGAAATACACTTTAAGTTCCATAACCCAATCTTCAATAAAACATAAATACGTTTATTGCATTTACGTGGTCAATGCACCCAAACTGATTCTGTTCTTTTTTAGGTGGATGCTAGCTGGTTGAATTTTCCAGTCGTTTTATACCTCTTGAGGACTTTATTGGTCATACATCCTTGCTGGAGTTCCTGGCTTTATTTATTAAGGCCCCATGCAGTCTCTTTCCATCTGCTGCATTCTCTCTAATGCAAAACGACAAAACCATACAGCATGGAGAGTGATACCCCTCATAATGGTTGTGGCCGTTCCAGAGATGTAATTCTAATTCTCAGCATTGGCCCAAAACTGAAGTGCCAATTCTGGGTGGACTGAACGTTCCTTTTTTTAAATAAATATTAAGTGACAAAGCACAGATAACCTCCATAGTACTTCATACTAAAGCTGGCCATACACTGTTATATGTCTTTCGTTCAGCCTGCGGACTAAACAAAAAAATATAATAGATTCCTCCATCCACGCTAAACAGCGGATGGACAAATCTCCCCCGTCAGCTTTGTATACTCGAATGTTGGATACAGCTGATTGGCTGCTGTCACTGTTCACCTGAAGATTTTCCATGTACGAGTTTCTGATCGAAGGATGCCGGACAGAAGGAAAGAATTTGCACAGTGTATGGCCAGCTTAATATAGAACTCCAGGCAAATACAATCTTAACCCTTGCAGTGGGGCTCAGGAGCTAAAATAACAAAGTTATACTCACTTGAACCATGTTCCCAGCTGGCTCCAAGACCGGTCCCTTGAGCCTCTTTCCTCCTCAGAATGTCCCTCAGCGTCCTCACATCCTATACGCTGTATAGGATGTGATGACTCACAGGACCTACTAAGACTGCCAGAGTGGAGGGGAAGCGAGGCTCCAGGGACCGGTCTAACAGCCAGCTGGGACCGTGGTTCAGGTCAGTATAAATCTGTTATTTTAGCTCCCTAGACAAAACGAGCACTTAACCCTTACAGTGTGGGGGGTAGCCTCACTGAAGGGTTAAGATTTAATATGCCTGGGGTTCTTCTTTAAGTCTAAAGCTGGGTATACACTGGTAGATTTTGATATGAACCTTCATGCAACAAAAACGTCATCAGAACATTGAATAATGCCATTAGAGACTTCGATAGTTCGTTTGATTTTAACATTCAATTTCAGAATAAATGGAGTTTTACAAATGCAAACCACATTTGCTGCAAAATTTTGTTTCAGCACAAAAATCCATCCTGCTCCTTGGATTTTTTTTTTTTTACAACACAGTTGAAATCGATCATTGATTTGACCTCATGTACTATTAGACGATCGGACAAACCTTCAGATAAAATTTCGAACAAAATTCGAACTGTGTATACCCAGCTTAACACGTAGGAAAAGGTGGATTTTACTTTGTGTTTCATGAGTGCTGAAAAATGGATCAAACATTTCCTGGGACGAATCTTCTAAGCCAAGAAGTACCTCTGGGGCATTTGGGAGCTGTATGAATGCACTTATGTTTTAAAAGAGTCATATTCTGAATACCATTTTCACTCTACTAGTACAAGAAGCAAGCAAGCAACCGGTCTCTCTTAGACATGGTTGACGAAAAATAGCTACTAAACTCCGCTAGACTTATCAAAGTTGTCTTCTCCTTCTGAGAAATATCAGAAGATGTGTCACTGCCGCTTGCAGCACCCAAAGAATTTCTGGCTCTTGGACCTCAGCGGAGCTGAAAGCGGCAGGTGCGGCAGAGGGAATGCATGCAGAACTTTTGCAAACGCCACATCTGTTTCACAACGCGGGTGACAGCAGCGGAGCAGAAAGGAGTGAGAGGAGGATGGTAGGGTGGGGGTTTGAGGCAGAAAGATATGAGCTGGCTCAATATGCCTGATGCTTTGAACGTGGGCAGAAGGCCAGGCAGAAAAGCGTGGGCCCATCTTATTGGAATTCAGTAGTGGCCCTCGCTTCCTGTCCAGAGACAGATGTAACGCAGCCGTCCATGGCATTGCAAGCAGGCATTGAGCTGTTTCCAGGGATTTGTGTGTAGTACAGAAGCAGTGTCGCTGGCTCACCGTGCACCCCTGCATAGCGAAATGACAGCCAGTCTTCTATTCCACATGACAAGCACTGGATAAAAACTTACAACAAATGGTGACCTTTCCAAAGATTAATTTGTTTACCAGCAGAATCTTCCTCTCCCTGTCATCCCAGATGGAGCATATCAGAGCGTCCCCAGATTCTAGGTGCAAGGAACGCTGACTCCAATCAGATCCAACTCTCCGGCAATTAGTTCCAGGCTTGGTTTATTTCCTCTCTCTTTTATAATATCCCCCC
>NW_017306366.1:594860-597900 GCF_000935625.1 Nanorana parkeri
CCCACACACACACAATTACCCCTCCGTTTGATCAGGGAGATTGTCACGCTTCCCATTACCCATATAGTAAATACATTCCAATGAAAACATCAATTTGATTACAATGAACGCAAATCACCATGACAATCTCAAACGAGAGCATGAAATGTGGATTATTATGGAGTGCTAGTCTGTAGTTGTACAGAACATGGACAACGATGAACAATAGTACTAGCACTACAGAAGCAATGCTAGCATTATACTTCACAAGGGTAGAAGGGAGTATAGAGAACCTTGTGCTGTTACATTTCTTTATGTCTTTACACAACATAAAAGAAACTTTTTTTATTTCCATATTTAATATTCTATCACTTACATGTTTCAATATTACATTATTACAAGATTTTGACATTTATTTTAGAGACTTTCCAACCATTTCTTATGCAGAGTTGAAATACAGGCATAGATTCAGCTGCCTACTTCTCTAAATCTACTGATCATATGAACGTGCAGTTTTCACAGAAGGCAGTCTCTGTTTTTGTATTTTTTTTCATGCTAAAAAAACAGGGTTGTGATGAAGAACAAAAGTTATATTGAAGCCTTCCAGTTGTTAGATGTGGCAGCTGCATTTCTTTTTTCTTTTTAGGCTTTAGTCCTCATTCACACCGATACTTTAGCTGTGATTAGGGATTCCTGCAGCAGGAACTTGCGATTTCCTGCAGCAGGAATCCTTGGACGCATCAATCGTGCATCAATGACCTATAGGGATTGCTTCCTGATGACATGTAATTGTATCACATACAATTACATGCATTGTGCCAGTGTTCTGCTGCTTTCAAATGCCGCCGTTGTCACCCAAGCTTTAACTTTTTTGGGAGACAGCTTCCACTTGTAAAGGGAAGATTATGGATTTCTGCTGCAGGAATTCGGAAGCTGCTGCCGCTGAAATCCCTAATCACATCTAATGTGTGAATTAAGCCTTATTCTATTTAATTTCACCTGTTGATTCTGCCAGTAACACACTTCCAGTCCGAGGGAGACAACTCTCACTCCCCAAACTGTATCTATAGAGGAGCAGCATTGTCACCTCAGATAGGGCCGGATTTCCCACAAGGCCAACCAAGGCCCGGCCTTGGGGCAGCAGGGGTGTGGAATTCCTATCCCCCGATGCCCGGGGAATGCAGTTCCGGGTGCCGGGCGGGTAATTGTTTTCTACATTTAGCCCTTCTTTGGGCAAGCAGAGCTAAATGTACGGCAGGGAAGCCGCTGCTTGTTGTGTACAAGTGATCTTGGTGACGTCGCCGAGATCACTTGTATACAGCCTGCAGGTCTGTCATTCTCCATGGGGGGAGGGGGGGTTGACGGGTAGGGAGGCGCATTGAGGAACCTGGCCTTGGGGCAGCAGAGAGAGTAAATCCGGCCCTGACCCCAGGACAGGAAGTGTGTTGGAACTACAGAACACTCCCCCCTTCTCTTCTCCACTTACTTACCACCTTACACACTTCCTGATAACATTATATATCAGATGAAGGCTGTTTGATGGAAAACAACTGACTCTCTACACTCTTTAAATATCTAAAATGCTTCTGGTAGCTAAAGACCACATGGTATTTGCCACGGTTATAGGTCAGATGGGAGCGCCTTTTTAAAAAAAGATCAAGAATGAGGTACTTTTTACCCACAATAATGTAATTTTCTAATAATAAAATATATGTCCTAATAAATCATGTAAAATATGAATTTTAATGATAGGTACATTTTAATCTTGCTAAAGCAAACATTCTGGTGATCTAAAAAGTGCCCTTTTAGTGGCTCCTTCAGAAATCTGTCAGTCAATCACATAAATTATTATTACATTACGTTAGTACATTGGCAATGTTATTCTGTGCACTGAGATTCTAAATCAAGCCAAGGATTTGTATTTGGGATCACTGTCTGTAAAGACTTAGAGGTTTCTTCTGGTTCTGGTATCTCAGCACTTGCAATCATCATGGGGTCTCCCTGTGCAGAACAAATACACAGCTGAGCAGGAAGGAGTTAGTGCAAAGGCTTAGTAAGTTTGGGTAAACATTTGAGTTGAGGGAGGTTACACATTAAAGGCTCAGTTTGGGGGTTATGTTTTGGGAAGGGGGTTATGTGCTTGTTTTAGGAGATGAATCATTGTTTACATAAAGGAACGTTATGTGTTATGGGGGGTGCTTTAGTTTAGGGGATAGGCTTCTGCTGAAAATCAAATGCATATACTGTACTTTTTACTGGGAATACCCAATTTATGGGACTCGGAATTATAGAGAATGACAATGGCACAATTACTTTTGGGTCCCAGTTAAACAGAGTGGGCACCAGTAGATAAAATAAAAATCTAACAACCCTAGGCCCAACATGAAATAGCTGATTGAGGTGAGAGAGATGAATTAGTTATTTTGCTCTTTCATATCTCCCAATCGATTAGGAAGAAAACATCGTATGGCCATGTAATGGCAACTAGCAGCCACCTTGCTCAACAGTGCATTCCTCCTTGGATGCAGAGGACCGTAACATTATTTTTTTTACTCTGTGGATTACAAATCTTCCATTTGGGGAATGAATGCTCTACTGGATGCAATAAAAGGCCCCCCGATGCTGGCAGGACTCATGTAAAGGCAGGACTCATGTAAAGCCATTTGAAGATTGTATTGCTTCCTGACATTGTCTGTGACAGTAAGTGAATAACATTTATCTATCCCAACTTCACTTACAGGGCTTATACCTGTTTCAATAAAGCCCATTCAACTGGTATTGTCAGTGAGTTCTGGGTCATTGTGCTCTGGGGGGCATCTGCATTGTGCTCTGGGGGGCATCTGCATTGTGCTCTGGGTGGCGTCTGCATTGTGCTCTGGTAAAAAAAACTGCCCTAAAGTCATCGGTCTGTGTTGTTTTAGCAAAAATGTGACATGTCCCTTTAAAAGGAGAACTATGAGGTGAGTGCTTTTCACTCACCTCATAGTTCTAGCCGATCTGTGACAATGAGACTGTCACAGGTCGGCTCAGTAGATCTGGAGGTGAGCGAACACATACCGGC
>NW_017306366.1:597946-619949 GCF_000935625.1 Nanorana parkeri
CTTTAACCCCTTCATGACTGAGCTTGTTTTTAGTTTCTGTTCGTAAATGACTGACACACTTTTGACATTTTTGCTGTGTGATTCTTCCACGTCAGTAATATACTTTCTTACAAAGTGCACCCACACATATTATATATTGTTTTTTAGAGGACAGATAGGGCTACATATTTATATCACATATGTGTGTCTAACGCCTCACTTAGGACAAATAAAATATAAAAAAAGAGGAAAAAACGTTAAAAAAAACACTTTTTTCCCAGTTTTGATTTGTAGTATTTTTTACAAAACCAGCACAGCTAAAAAAAAATGCAATAAATACATTCATTTATTTGTCCTTTATTTTTTTACACTTTTTTTTGTTTACACTTTTCACTATTTTTATTTTTTTTACACTTTTCACTATTTTTTTAAAAACTTTTAAAATGTGTATTTTATTTATTTAATTATATCAAGCAGTCATTGTGAATTAATCTCACTATTACTGCTTGATAAATTAATAAATTTTTGGTTATTATCAGCCAGTTTCAAACTTCAGAACAGCCGATAATAAGTTAGTGACACTGATCCTGCAGCAGTTCAGGATTCAGCTGTCACTAAAGGTTTTCTGATCGTTCCAACAACGATTAGAAAACTGAAACATTCTTCTTTCAGGAATAGATACAGTATAGCCAGTATACGATCGAGAGAGATCTCTAGATCTATACGAGCTGTCAGAATGCCGGCTTATGCCCATGCCCGCTCTGCTTTGACTCTCAGACACCCGATATTAAGGTATCAGGTGTCTGAAAAAGGTTAACCCTTTCATTAATGAATGCCTCTATACTGAGGCATCCATTAATGAATGGTAACCGCTGATTCTCAGCGGTTACCAGCCCTCTAATGCAGCAAATAACTCGTCACGTACAGTGTAAAAAAGTGACATTGGGACATCCCTAGTAGTGGTGTATATAGACATGACATAACTTCCACTGTCTTTCAGTCATCTTAAAGTACGAGTCTGCCCACTTTAGGTTATTTGGTACCCAGCAGCACTTCCAATCTCACAAACTGATACAATAACTATAAATGATACAATAACTATACACACCAGCAGTGGCGTAACAATTGCCATAGCGACCCAGGCGGCCGCTATGGGGCCCGGGCACAGGGGGGCCCGGCCAGGGCCGCTATGGCATGTGGGGGTGCTGGCTGTCACAGACACAGCTCATCAGCGGCCACAGCGCATTTCCCCTCATAGCCGCTGCGGAGCTGTGTCAGTGACAGCCAGCCGCTGCGGCAGATGAGGGCGGTGTTCGGAATGGAGGAGGCGGGGCCTGCCTCCTCTTACATCACTGGCCAGCGACCTAAGAGCAGGTGGGACTAGTGATGCAAGAGAAGGCGGGGCCCGTCGATAACAGAGGAGGCGGGGCCCGGGGAAGGAACAGGAGTCGGGGCGAAGCAGGAGTCGGGGCCCTGCGACCACAGAGGCGCTGACAGGTAAGAGATCTCAGACCCTGCAGAGCCCACTATAGGGAGTCTATGGTGGGCTCTGCAGGGTCACTCTCCGCCGGGGCTCTGCAAGTGGCATGACTAGCAATCACGGGGTCCCATACAAAATTTTGCTATGGGGCCCTGTGATTTCTAGTTACGCCCCTGCACACCAGTATTTGTTTCTGAGCCATTGTCAGCTAGAATTGGTGTCATCTAGAATGCTCTGTCATAGGTTTAAATAGCTACAATTGAAATGGAAGCCAATTCTGATGTTATTTAATGAAATGGCACTTGAGCACTTAGGTCTAAAACAAAGTTTATTAAAGCTGGCGGACTTACAGATGCTTTTGGTTTGCAGCTGATCAGAGGCAAGTTGATCCCATAGTTCTGGTTGAGGAGGTCACGATGGGTTGGCTTCTCAGTATTACAGATGATGCGCGTACTGAAGGCTAGCTTGTGCTGTAACAGAGATGGATCCATGATTACTACAGCATGCTCTCTAGAAATCGCATATTACTTTGATGCACCCTGTGGGCTCAGATACATATATACACAACACACAGCATGCACAAAACACAGCCACATGTTACCTCCAGGCTGAATGACAGAGCCTCCAGCTAGACATGTCTGTGCCAGGTTAAAAAAACTAAGACATGGAATTTTTTCTACTCTGATCTACTGACAAGGGATACAAATGCATATACACGTGATCACGGAGACTTTGCTAAACCATAATTGACTTTCCAGCTGCTCATGTACATTGATATGTGGAGTGTGAAGTATTTTTATACAAATTCATCTCATACAGTTTGAAGCCTCTAAGAAATATATAAAGTATATCAGGTTTCTGCTCTCATTGTTCTAGTAAAGATTAAAAAACCCAACTGGCTGACATGGGGATTTGGCTGACATTAAGGGGGTTATTCACAAAGCTGCCGAAGTCAGCCGAGTGACTAACCCAGCCGAAGTGTAGTGAGCCAAACAACGTTCTGGCTTAGTACGGATTTCATCAGACGTACATCGGCTGCACTTCGGTCAGCCGAACATGCTCTGCATGTTCGGCTGAGCCTAAGTGCAGAAAGACTTCGACTCAGCTAATCCAACATCTGGATCGGCTGAGCTGGAGCTCCGGCAGCACACTCGCTGCCGTTCTCCCCTATTCACATAGGGGCCCCCGAATGGCAGTGAGTAAATGGCCGAATGTCGCCGAGCGACATTCGGCTCGGCTATTCTGCTTGGTACCTCCGTAGTACCAAGCTGAATAGAAAATTTTGAAAAAAGTAGAAGAAAAAAAAGGTTAAAAAATGTTTTTAAAATTTAATACTAAAAATATTTTTTTTAAAAAGAAAAAAAACAACAACAAATGGGCGGGGCTAGCATTGATAGCTAGCTCCGCCCAACTGTTTCCTATTGGCCCCACCTGCTAGAGTCTTCTAGCAGGTCCCGGCCAATGAATTACAACTGGGCGGAGTCGGCCATGACATCATGGCCGGCTCCGCCAGTTGTTATTGTTTAATGACAGTTCAGCGTCCCCAGGTCATTTGGGGGTGCTGATCTGTCATTACAACTGGCCGGAGCCAGCCGTGAGACCACCGCTGGCTCCGCTCGGCTGTCATTTGCTGGGCGAAAGGCCTTCGGCAGGCCGTTCTCCCTGCTTCGGCTGTCACTTCGGCTTAGTCGAGCGGAAGCATATGCCGTCGGCTCGGCTGAGCTGCTTAGCCGCCTACGGCTGCTGTACGGGCTATAGTGAATAGCCCATGCAGCAGCCCTTCGGTGCGAAGCAGAAGCTACGGCTGGATCCTTCAGCTCCTCTGTGAATAACCCCCTAAATCTTTCGATTCATTAGGAGAATATAGAGTGTATGCCCTACCAAAAATGTTTTTAAGAAGGGAAAGGGTTAAAACCCCTGTCAGGTCTCTGTTTAAGAGATTTACCCTAATTTCCTGTCCTGCTGTCAATGTTTCATCGGACAGGAAAGGAGGGAAAGTCTCCAACAACAAAACATTCAGAAAAAAATAAACAATACAGTATATCTAAAGCCAAAATTCTTGTCAGTTTTTTGTCTCCCATTGGGGAGATTATCCTGATGCGGGTTCTAACCCTTCATGACTCTATCCAAAACTCAATACCACAATTGAAAACACAGCTAGTTCTCCAATGGTAGATACCACAATTGGATACAAATGTACCTGTAGACACAGCTAGTTATCCAATGGTATATACCACAATTGGATATGAATGTATTCTGTAGACACAGCTAGTTCCCCAATGGTATATACCACAATTGGATACAAATGTATTCTGTAGACACAGCTAGTTCCCCAATGGTATATACCACAATTGGATACAAATATATTCTGTAGACACAGCTAGTTCCCCAATGGTATATACCACAATTGGATACGAATGTGTTCTGTAGACACAGCTAATTCCCCAATGGTATATACCACAATTGGATACGAATGTATTCTGTAGACACAGCTAGTTCCCCAATGGTATATACCACAGTTGGATACGAATGTGTTCTGTAGACACAGCTAATTCCCCAATGGTATATACCACAATTGGATACAAATGTATTCTGTAGACACAGCTAGTTCCCCAATGGTATATATATCACAATTTCCAATGGATCTGGATTTCCAATGTGTGTGCAAAGGATACAATAAAAGGGTACAACATGAATATTACATACTATTTTCAGAGTGATGCATCTCACTGCCATGATTTACAATATTAAATTTGTCATGTGGAGTCACACTGTATAAAGGTAAATGAATCACATTGTTAACTATTGGTAAATGTAAGCAAAATGGGCAGCCTCAGGTAGCAATTGATATAAAAGCACACTGCAAAGCTGAAACCTCCAAATTTCAATCTGTTACAGAAATAAACAGGAAAAGCATTGGTCAAAGTGATTAGCAACGACATTTATGTGCGGTGCAGCTGGTAACTGCGGCTTTAACTTATTCAATCACGCCGTTTCATAAGCAGGACTCAGGTTTTATTGAGCCAACCGAGGTTTACCTTGTTTGAAGGATAGAAGGTGGCAAATTATAGGTGGCAATTTCCCAGCTGGAACGCACAACTAGTTAATAATAACACTGCTCCTGCCAGCGTGCCATGCCTGTGGAACAGCTGGTAAAGCAGCACTTTCCTTCAGATAAGAAATGAGGTGCGCAAGTTCTATCACAGGATATGTATTTTTAAGCAGGTACTGGAGGTTTGCAGCTGCAGAAGCAGCACTGTGCCCGGGGTGGGTGAATGTGGTAAAGACAGGTCAACTTAAAGATGCCCCAATAATTGACACAGAACAAAATACAGCCCCCTGGAATATGCAAAGCTATGAGAAATAATTAGTAGTTATTCTAACATTTCCTGGCATATTATTACAGGTACTTTATATAGCGCCGACAATTTACCCAGCGCTTTACATACTGCACATTTACATCAGTCCCTGCCTTCAAGGAGCTTACAATCTAAGGACCTATCTCACATGTATACACACAGGGCTGATTTGGAGAGGAGCCAATAAATCTTCCAGCATGTCTTTGGAGTAAATGTGAGTTATAATGAAATGTATGTTACGTATGTATGTATTGATATTTATATGTGAGCAAGTATATTTTTTGATTGCTGCACTCATATCTAAATTATAAGGCAACAATATGATTTCTGCTAACAAAAAAACAAAAACAAAAAAAAGGTTATTGTTTTTTTACTCATTTTATAGATTTTTTTAAATTAAAAAATATATTGAGGGGAATTTTTCTAAACTGGAACAGTTGTGTATGGCAGCCAATCAGCTTCTCTCTTTCATTTTCAAATCTTAACTGAACAAACTGAAGAGAGAAGCTGATTGGTTGCCCTGGGAAACTGCTCCAGATTGTGTCTGCTCCAGTTTTGATAAATTCCCCCCATTGTGTTCAGTCAGCTAAATGTTCACTAATATTTTGTATTTTTTGAAGGCAGAAGACGGAGCTCTTGGTGCTCTCTTTTCTTTTGTCTCCTTACAGCCTACAGGGAAAAAACACTGTTGTTTACAGACCTCAAAAACTCAAGCTAAAATCTATATACACACACACAGCGGCAACCTAGTAGATGGATTGCTCCTACGTTTCAAAAAGAGCCTATCAATCTAGAAGTTTGTAAACTTACTTATTGAAGTTGCCCATAGGATGTACTTCCCCAATGCACTGACACCATTTCACTCAGCCCTGTAAATATGCACTTCCTTGTGTCACAAGTCCCACAGAGTCTGCCTTCTGAACTACAATTCAATGCCTGAGCTTCCCACAATGTAACATCATTATTGCTTGCTGGGAGCAATGCACAATGGGATATGTAGTCCTGAGAAATGGAGATGGTATCACATCAAGCAGCAGTGAAAGAGATGCAAAGAACACGGGGAATCCAGGAAGTTGGTGAAAGTGATGGGCAGACGGAAGGCAGCACTCACTACATAAAAGGGATTTTTTCACGTAAACTTTGATTGTATTATGAAACACAACTCTAGAATGTATTCCTATTACACTGCTGATGTTACAATAGGAGAGGATATGCTGGGACTTTACAACTCCTTTAACCCCTTCGTGACGGGAGACGTACAGTGTACGTCTTGTCACTTTGTGCCTATATGACTGGCCACGTACACTGTACGTGACAAGGGGGCTTCCATCTAAGAGTACTAATTGTCTGACTGTCTCTGGCTTTAATACTTTTATTTTATCAGGAACGGAAGGAAAGGAAAGTATGCAGATAAGAAATTCAGCACAAAGTCAGAACTCCCAATTTATATATTTGGTGCAGGTCAGTGTATTCAGCATATTGAAGCCACTGGGACATGGCATGATAGCAAGGCAACTATCATATTCAGAAGGAGAGGTTAGCTATGACAGCCGCCACAGTCTCTCAGATTTCATTTTACTTTGCTTAGTTTGGCCATTCTCTTAGAGCAGGGCGAGCCAAACCACGGCCCTCCAGCTGTGGTGAAACTACAAATCCCATTAGGCATTGCAAGATTCTGACAGCCATAGGCATGACTCCCAGAGCAAGATGTATGATGGGATTTGTGGTTTCTCCAAAGCTGGAGGGCCGGAGTTGGACTACACCTGTGTTAGAGATTATTGAGACTGGAGCCAGCCAGGAAACTCGAACTTCTAGAATTAGGTCAGAAAGAGAAGCATGGTAATTTATCTTCATACAGGTTTCCATTTGATCACCACACTTACATATACTGTTTATCGTAGGGTAGTGGACAGGATTAATGGAGTACAGTTCCCCTATCTGCCAGTAGATGTCACTGTAGAGGTAATGGTTAAGTGGTTGTGACTATGGGAGTCACTACAGGAGCTAAAGGGTATCTCTGCCCTGTAAGAGCTCTATGGTACAGGGTTGAGGGTAAGTTGTCCATGATTTCTCTTATTTCTCGTAATGGGTACTGGAAAACCGACATGCTCCACTCTGTTTGTATGTAAGTCCAAAGAAAGGTGTACCGCACTCCAGATAACCTGCTTAATCTCTTTCTCTTTTCTTTATTTACCTGTACACAAAAGTGTACAGCATGTTGGGCTAGCTTAAGAGACAGCACAGCAAAGTCTTTTTTTCCACGTGTGTGTGTGTGTGTGCGCATAGATTTTTGCTTGAGTTATTGAGGTCTGTAAACAACAGGGTTTTTTTCAGGGAAGCAAGGGAGCATAGGTGCAGGACGTCTTGTAAAGGGGCTACTCACATGACTATGTAAGGATGCAGGACTCTGGGCAAAACTTCTCCGTGGCTGTGGACTACACCTTAACTATCCTCATCTCTCAACTATTGTTGGTCACTTTTGTGTGTTCATTATGGAATGTGCTGTCACCTGAATGTGGATGGCTGAAACATGTAATATATTGTGCAGATGAAGAAGTTTTAAGCAAAATATGGAAAAGGTTTCTCCTGAGAATGGGTTTGTGGGGGCTGGACTGCTGTGTAAATGCCTGTGGAGTGCATGTGTAAAACCACTGGCATGTACTGGTCAGGCCAGGCTGGATGTCTCTCAGAGGTGGGTTCTGCCAAGAAGGGTCAAGGTGCAGTGATTCCATCCCAGGGCTGTGAGTACCTTGAGTGTTATATTCCAGGGGATTCCGGGCACAATAGAGGCAACCAGGCAGCAAAGAGTTTACAAGCAAGTGAAGAACAGCCTGACGCCACACAGTCGGTGCACCTATAGAGCATGCAGTCCAGCACCCGCACGCACACACATATTACCTTACAATACTATAATTTAGGTTTAAAGTGGTACAAATTTTCTGAAGCATTAGACAGCCAGGTACAAATGTTAGTAAAGTGATACACGCTGAGAGACAATTATAAAGGCAATTTAGTGACAAAGTTAAACGCAAAGCACGCTGCTTCACATATAGCAAAGTATATGGGATAGCTTTTTTTGTGTGTATTTGACACCCTTGCACCTGGATTCCTGGCAGGTTTGCAGAGGTTGAGACAGATTTAGCATTGTACATGGGAAACATTTTTACTATAAACACAAACAATCTGTTCAATACATATAAATAAATATCTTTTGATCCTGCCAGAAGGCAAGTGAGCTTGTAACTTCCAGTGTAGTCTGTTGTATACAGTATAGTGATTGAGCTTTGACACCATAGGACAGGGGGAAAAGAGAAGGGAAGATGTCCTAAAAAAGAGAAGGGTAGGTTTGTTGTCCTAAACTGACAACACTGCCTCTCCATAGATACAGTACAGTGAGTGAGTGTTGTAACCCTAGAGCAGGAAGTGTGTTACTGGCAGAGTCATCAGGTATAAATAAAGGAAAAGAAGCCTCTACACCCCCCCCCCAAACAAAAAAAAACAAACACAACCCCCAACCACCACATCTAAGGATGGGTAAGCTGTAATAGAATACATTTTTGTTCTTGGGTTAAGATACACTTTAAGAAGTGGTCAGGGATAGTTGTTATATTGTTGCAATTATACGTTAAAGCAACAGTAAGGAGGGATTTATAAATCAAGCTGCAATCTTAGTAAATTTGTCTCACTGCTCCTGTTTAGCATGATCTTTCCGTGCAAAAACATTATTAAATCTCCCTCAATGTGTTTTAAAAAAAATAATAATAGTAATAGTGGATAACTGGCTCTCTCTGCCAACGTGCAGGATGATTTTATTATACTCTCTCATGTTTACAGGGGTTTCCTTCCACAATCCAAAAACACTTGTAGGTTAATGGCTCTAAAAATATATATAAATGAACTGTGCCAATAAGCAAGCTAACAGCTACAAGGCACTGGAATGTGCACCCACTGTGAGTTTGTATACGTGAACAAATGAATAACTGAATGTGCCGAGCTACAATAATAAGCAATACAAAAAAAAAAAAACTATAAAAGAATCTGTGACTCAAACAAATGTCAGTTAATAAATAGTAAATGGATCAGATGTGAAGTCTGTAAATGTTCATAACGATGAAGATATATATGTCCATATAAAAACAGCAATAGTGATGAATATTTCTTGTTCCTTCACCAAATGCACCACACCAGATATAGGGGTGCTCACCTTCCTGATAGACCCCAACAAAAGGTCAAGGCAATTAGGCAATCCCCTTCTTAACCAGGGGAGGGGGCCCTCAACTCCAATCGCTCACAGATGTCCTCCAATAATGTAATCAAACCAGCTGAAGGATCTGTATATCACTTCTGTAGTAGGAAAACAATAACCTCCAATCTTTATCGAACTGTAGGCCTCCCCAGTATAGGATGTCAATACCAGGATCGTGTTATCCAATAAGAGAAAAGCACCATAGCGCGTACCATCCAAACAGAGTAAGGTTTTTTTAAGATTATTCATTTTTTCAGGTTAATGGCTGTAATGGGCCTACTAGGCATGCACATGGTCGGAGCAGTAGACTGTACGCTCCTTTTATACAGTAGAAACAGTAAACTTTGAGCTCCGTTTAGAGTTCTAAAACAAGCAAAGCAAGGAGCACATTTGCAAAACGCACATCTGTGCTTTATAAATGTGGCAGAAGATCCTCTTTTCCAAAAAGTAGCAGTATGGTGCCATGCAAGGCCATCCTGCTCATTTATAAATCTGCCCCTAAGTGGAATTTACCCCCCATGACTTCAAGCAAAGTAGATCCGACGCATGGAAAAAACAAATAGAGGTTTACAACAAACTTGGAGGTATTTATCTGATCCCGATGTAGTCCATAGGTAATATTGACTATTGTCAACTGACTTCCAGTGTTAGCCTACTCTGATTGTTCAACGTTCTTTGGTAAGATCCTTGAGGGGTCCCAGGTTCTCCCCCTAGTGGCTTTTCTCCACCACTCTTTTCTCTTCCCACCTTTACCTATTTATTCCCTCCAGTTAACATGCTCGGCATCTCATCTCTCCTCTTTTTCTCCCTTTGAACACTCTCTTTTTGAAATCCAAGAACTTTTGTTAGCGTATATTAAAACGTTCAATATTATAATTGCACAATCTAGAAATGAGAATGTACTGAATATTAAAAAATGGCTCCTGTAAACTGACCTGTTGCCCTGGTGATGTGTGTCCAATTGTGCTTAGAGGTTGTCTTCTTGTTCCCGAAATATCTGTTAGAGGTAGTTTTTGGTTTTGCTTTGCAGCTTCCAGTTGAGGGCCCCTATTAAGGCATACAGCATTCAATATTACAATGTATATTACTTTTCACATCCAATATTTCTATTTTTCTATTTATTGGACTTGAATTTGACATATTATTATTATAATAATACAGGATTTATATAGCGCCAACAGTTTGCACAGCAATTTACAAACTGGGGGAGACAGTATAGTTACAATACAATTTCAGTACAATAGGGTAAGGAGGGCCCTGCTCATGAGAGCTTACAATCTAGTAGAAGGGGCAAGTGATACAAAAAGGTAATAATTGTTTAGATTGAGTTATTGGAAGAAGTAAAAGGGCATTTATGGGAGGTGGGATAGGCTTCCTTGAAGAAATGAATTTTTAAGTATTGCCTAAAGGCGAGCAGCGTAGGAGATAGCCGGACAACTTGGGGAATGAATTTCCAGAAGATGGGAGACACTTTGGTAAAGTCCTGGAGGCGAGCATGGGAGGAAGTAATTAGAGAGCAGGAGGTCTTGAGAGGAGCGGGGATGACGGTTTGGGTGATATTTTGAGATGAGGTTGGAGATGTAGCTGGGGGAAGAGTTGTAGATGGCTTTGAATGTTATTGTTAGTATTTTGAATTTTATTTGTTGGGCAAGTGGGAGCCAGTGGAGTGATTGGCAGAGAGGGGCGGCAGACACTGAATGGTTGGTAAGGTGGATGAGAGTTTGGCAACAGCATTCATGATAGACTGAAGGGGGGGGGGATATCCTGTTTAGTGGTAGGCCAACAAGGAGGGAGTTACAGTAGTTGAGGCGAGAGATTACAAGGGAGTGAATTAGAAGCTTTGTAGTTCCGTTTGTTTAAAAAGGGCACATTTTATAAATGTTACGGAGGTTGAGTCGGCAAGATTTAGATAGTGATTTGATGTACCCTGGCTTGACAGGAGGGGTTGATTGTAGTGCTGTTGAATGTGATGGAGAAGTAAGCGGAGTGAACACGGAGAGGAGGAAATATTATAAACTCAGTTTTGGACAGATTTGAGTTTGAGGAAGTGGTGTGACATCCATGCTGAGATGTCAATGAGTAGATTAATGATATTCTAAGAGACCGAGGGTGTGAGCTGAGGAGTGGAGAGATAGATTTGGGTGTCATTAGCATCAAGATGGTATTGGAAGCCATGGCAAGCTGTCAACTGACCCAGGGAAGAAGTGTAGAAGGAGAATAGAAGGGCCACAAGGACAGACCCACAGAAAGAGGAAGAGGAGAGGAGGAGGTAGAATTGTAGGTGACACTGAAGGTGTGCTGAGATAGGTAGGGGGTGAACCATGAGAAAGCAGTCTTGGAGGCCAAGGGATTGGAGTTTATTAAGGAGAAGCGGGGGGTCAACTGTGTCAAAGGCAGCAGAAAGGTCTAAAAGTATGAGTATAAAGTAGTGGCCGTTGGTTTTAGCAGTTAGTAGATCATTAGTAAGTTTTAGAAGAGCAGTCCTGGCCATAAAAGCCAGTTTATGTGGAGTGTTGTGGACGAAAGCCAGATTGAAACGGGTTTCCAGGGCTTCCATGACAAGTATCTGACTCAGAGTCTATTGCTTAATTTCAGTAATATTTTAGCATCTACCAGTCATATCACAAAATTACTAACAATTATTTAAATTGAAGATACCTATAGACATGAGATCACCGTTGGTTGGTTGGTCAGCTTGATACTGTTACTTGGGTGGGCTACAGGTCACATCAAGTTAAAGTGAATTTAAAGGCAATTTTTAAGTGTAATTGAAGAGAATAGGGAAGCTTAAGATTGCTGTCTCTGTCCCTGCTGGTGTGATTCACCCCTCTGTTTCACCTGATAACCTTTCTCACTGAGACAGAAAATGAAGGGAAATCTGTTAATTTTGAGTTTTCACCAGAGCAAGAGGTGAGGGACAATCCTACAATGGGGACACCTAATCCGGTGGCAGATCTCTAATATGGGAATTCCATTTGCTTTGGAGAGATTTCTTTTCATATTCGATTGCATCTTCAGGGCAGGAAGTAAAGTTTAATTTCCCAAGAATGACAAAGTTAACAAAAAAGAACATGATCGGATTTCAAACTTTCCCTACTCTATCTACAATAAATAAATAAAAGGTTTGGCCTTACATCATACACTAAAATACTTTGATTAAAAGAACCTTTAGTCATATGCCATCATGTTGAGAGAAGTAAACAGCTGTGTGGGGAATTTCTAGATTAGTAAAAGTGCACTCGTCCTTTAAAAGGAACTTGTCAGCCACTTTAAGAATTGCACATTATGTGCTCACCCAACCACTTACTTCCTTGAAGAACGTAAACCTGGTAGACATATTTCATGAGCCTGACCTACACCAAAACAATCTGTTTGAGAACACACCCAATGATTTATTCTTCATTAGGTCAGGATATTTGAAAAGATATTTTAAAAAATTGCTAATATTAAAACACTTTAATTTGTCCTCCTTTCTGTTTATTATCACAGCTGTCAAACAAATTATTGGAAAAGCCTGGAGATTTTCTTCTATTAATTTTGCTAAAGCTAAAACTAGTTTGGCATAGAGCAATAATTACGGAAAATTATCAGCATTCCTTACAGATTACTTAGTTAAGCTGTAAAAGAATTTTGATGCCCTGGATTAAATAACTTCCTTCTGAAATTATTTCTGCATTATTTCAATTGTGAAGCACTTTGATGGAGTCCAAGCTGAGATAAAATTAATTTGTGTTTTGGTGGACCCCCCACACCCCTTTTAAGATTCTGACTTGTACCTTCTTTTATTTTTACAATCTTCTTTGCATTTTTCTAGTTTTAGCAGACATTGCTTTTTCTATGTGCAGACCTTTACCCCCCAAACCCAAAAAGCCATGGTGCCTGCAGCACTGCCTGCCTTACCCAAATATGTTATAAAAGTGATTTTTAAAATACTACTTAAAAACTTTAAAACTTTTTTTCACAACTCCCTGGTTTCCCTGAAGCACTGGTGGAAAAGCCCTCAGGAAGGTCTCACAGGAAAGGTCACGTCACCATTTCCTCTAGGGAGATACCGCCAGATCTCGCACATGAACTGTACAAGATTTGGGGTGGCTTGATATTGAAGGAGATCTGTTAATTGTTCACAGATTAATTCTAAGGTGAACATTCACTTTAAAGTCGTGGTTCTCAACTGGTGGGTCGTGACCAAAAAGTGGGTCGTGACCCTATGTTCAATGGGTCGCTGCATGCCTTCCACTGCTCTAGGCGAGAGGCTCCTCAGCCTCCCCCATAGCGCAGCAATGTCAGTTCTCGTGCCCAGCAGCCACTTGAAAATATGCTGGCTGGCTGCAAGTATCAGTTTGAAGTAGGGTGGGCTGGGGATATGGCCGCGAGGGAGCTCCATCCATATGTGCATTGCTTACAGCTCCCTCGCATGACTGGAGTGACGTCAGATTTTGGCTCCCTGCACCTCTACAAAGGAGCTGTACAAGCAATGCATGTATAGATGGAACTCCGTCACAGCACAGCAGCCCACACTGAACCTCAAAAAAATTTGACTGTGTATGTGTGCGAGTGTGTGAGATTGTGAGTGTCTGTCAGTGTTTTAATCAATTAGACAATCAACCTTAGAGCGTCCTTTAAGACATTTCTAATGCCTCCCCCCAGTGGTGACTCACTATTCTTGTCTGTTATGCCCATGGCACGCTCCCCTACGGACAGAATAGGGGCTATAGATCCACCCCCAAGTTGCCCCCAATTGTTCAACCTGGCTAGTGTAGCTTTAGCTCTTACCGATTATTACACATGCCGAGGCTCCACTGCTTCGAGCGTGCGGCTCCCCCGCCCACTGTCACTAAGCTCCACCCAGCTGTCACATTTAAATCGGCGGTTTCCCGCCGCCACGATATGTTCCTTCTCGAGCTTAAAAAAGAGGTATCACTCCTCGAAACGCGTTGCTCACTGCCTTTCCACCCCGCCACTACCCTCTTCCTATCACAGACCCGACCGATAGCTGACAACTCTCAGCCCACGGCACCCGCACACTACCCCAGCCTGCGCCGACAGTGACCGAGCAGCACGAGCCGCAGCCGCAGTCACAGCAGCTCTGCCTGCTTCTGACACCGCTGATTCTTTCCCACACCACTCAGCCCCTGGACTCACACAGCGGGCCACGGACTGAGTCCCCATTCCTGTTGTTGCTCTTTTTCCCCCCCTTTTCTTCCTCGCCCACAGCCTCCTCTCCCCGTGTGGATGCACATCCCCTGGCTCACCAGTTCCAGGTAGATACCACGGATGACCCGATCCTTTGCACCGGCCGTCCATCCTCTGGTCCCGTGAAACGAAATGTAAGTGCTTATTCTTTTTCCTCAGCTATCCTTCGGTTTTTCGCCCAGTGCACCCATTGTCACACTATTCTCCTGTCATTTTCCCTGGGTCTCCCGACCCGGTCAGTTAGCCCACCTAGTGTTGCGCCATTTTGGGTTTTTTTGTTTCAAGTTTGCAGATACACAGGCACTCCTCCTGGGTTTCAGGGCTGCACACGATCTAGGGCCATACACTGTTCACCCCCTTATTATCATTACAAGAGCGCTGTTTGTACGTTTTGTGTTTCAGTGTTTTAATCGCAAACTACCATGCAATCGTACCTACTGTTTGTTCTGGTGCGGGAGGTGTGTTGTGTTGCCATTCATTTAAATGGCACCCCAAACACACCTCCTGCCCACAGTTTGATCACTTGCACCGGAACATGCGGTACTGCAATGCCGTGCGTTCCAGTGTGGTGTCACCTGGGTCGCGACTTAATGACCAAGAACCACTGCTTTAAAGTAAACCTGAAATTAAAAAAAGTGAAGATTTGCTATTATAGGGGACATCTAGAAATGATAATTGCAGCTAAGCAGTACCCTGAAAACTGTAACTTTTGCTTTGAATTCCTCTGAAATATAGCTGTGCGCTTCCTATGCCTAGGCACTCCTGTGCCTTAAGCCCCATAACTGTATATCTGCAGTGTGAGAATCTTAAGCATTGTATGACTCTGCCTGCTAGTCTGACAAGATATGACAATACTGTGCTGCTTGTTGGAGAGGAATCTGTACCTGAGGATCTGCACTGCATGCATCTCCAGCCTTTAATAAATCTATGTATATGTGCTTTCTGAACCTCTCCTGCTGCTTTTGAAATATCACCTCACCAGTCATCACGGGTGATACCTCTGAGATGAAGAAGCAAAGCCATCAGGATGACACAGGGACACTGTGTAACAAGGCAAGGTAATTAATGGGGAAAGTATCATCTGCAGTGAGCCTACATGTAGTTCTGGGGACTGGTCCCTTGTCCTCTACTTGCCTTTTTTTGGACACAGCTTCCACTGTTCAGGTCCTTTTTAAAAAAACAGGACACTCATATACTACATTCCCTGGAGGGAACCCTTTTCTAAAGCACACCCAAAAGCATAACATGGAACTATCTTCTGCTACGAGGGTTTTTGCTATAATTTGCAAGTATGCACAACATACTTGCACATTATGGCACACCTGTCAGTGTGCCCTTCTCTACTGGTGCCTCAACCAGTGTGTCACTGCTGGTTCTTCTGGGTCCCGCGATAATCCTTTTCAGTTATTGCATGGCTACTAATGATGTGCGTAAAAGTTACAATGCCCACAGCATCTGGCATTATTCGTAGCATGCTGAGAATGAGCTGGAATGCACTTATCCTTTTGTTCTCTTTAAGCTAATCTAACAGATTCCATGCTCTCCCTGCACAGATGCATGCTTACCGAGTTCTGAGGGGGCCGGCCTTTGCTGTTTGTTTGCATCCTGTGGCAAAAGTCTCCCTCTCCTGGTCTTGCCTGCTCAGTACATCCCATTGACTTCTAGGGGCTCATCTACCTCTGTCGGCCTGGAGATGGCCCCATAGAAGTCAAAGGTGATGTATTGTGCACCAGTAAGTTCACTTTTTTTACAGTTGCACCTTTAAAGAAAGATTGCATAGGGTGCGGGTAAGGTTTTTTGACAAAAGAGACTTTGCATGTATCTTTTGCCAAAAAACTTTTGCTCCTAGAACTTTACTTCGGCTTGAATAAAATTGTTTCTATCTCTTCTAAAGTACAAAGGCTTGAGGAAGTTTATCTACTAATAAAATACACATTTTGTCAAATGATGGTCATATTGCCAGCCTGACAAAGCATTTTACTGTATGTCTGTGATGACTTACCATTTCAATACACGTGGAGTATACTTGTCCTTGCTCTGGTCATGAAGTATTGTCATTGGGCTGCAGCTGATGTAAGCCAAGTAATCCTGGGTATGCTTCTGCCAAACCAAAAACATTCATATTACATTTTAAATAAGTATGTACAAATTATTTTCTCTTTAAGGGTTGAAGCAAAACGGTCACCCATTCCAAACATTTAAAAGCAAAAATCCTGCCTAGTAGAAGAGATTACAGGACATTACAGTAGGTAGTATCTGAAGATGTTTTTTTAAAAATAGAGTTTCATTAAGTTTCAACAATACAGAACAATACAGACAGGTAGGGAATGGCCAGGACAATAATACAGAGGTTAGCCATGTAGCAACTGTGAACATACTTCAGTCTTATGAAGCATCTAAATTAAAAGCAATAAATGAGGTTACCCACACTCTACTGTATAAGCATGGTAATACAATAGGTCCTTAAGCTCTTACAAGTAAAAGAGTAAGAAAGTGGAATAGAGCCGGGGGAAAAGGAAGAATGGATAGGAGAAAGAGACAGGGAAGGAGAAGAAGAAAGGAGAAAAGAGGGGAGGAAGAAAGAAGGGAAAAGGAATAAGTAGGATAAATTGGGGACGAGACATCGACTGGGAAAGTAGCAATTAGAGTCTACTACAAGGGCTAGCAGCCATGGCCACAAATGAGCCCAGGGCAAAAGGAAGAAGGTATAGGAGAAAAGAAGGGAAGAAGGGGAAAAGGTTAAGTAGTATAAATTGGGGTGATATATGCACCGGGAAAGTAGCGCTTAAGAGTCCACCACAACAGCTAGCAGCCATCACTGCTAATGTTTTGAAAACAGTAGAAACTCAGGAAGGCTATCCAAATATTCCATGTGAGGGTATATTGTTCAAATTTGTCATGCAGCTGAGCCTTCAGTTCCTCCATGTGTTGCAGTCAATAGATATCAGCAAACCATTCCTGTACTGAGGGTACGAGAGAAGTTTTTTTAACTCCTTAGGATCACAATTATGGCAGCCATAATTAAAAAGCATATGTGGCCTTTTTTAACCACAGATAGAACCAGGGAGTAAAGAGAGGAGAGCAATTTCAGGTGTTAATACTAGTTACTTGGGTAAAATGTGAAAGGTCCATGACTAGAAGGCAGGTATAGATGGGCACGTCCACTAAATGTGTAGCATTGTTCCCCGCACAAGATCGCACTACCAACAGTGGACCAAGGTTATATGGGAAAGCATTTTTGCAGAGCCGCAGGACATCTTTGCCACCGTGTAAGGATTTTTATAGTTTTTCTCCTGTGCTGAGGAAGCAATTTCAAGTTTATGCATCACAGTGAATAATTTAAGACACTCATCAAGGGTGGAACTACGCTGGAGATCCTTTTCCCAGCATGGATGAAGTAGGAAGTAGAGGAGAAATCCTGGTCTAAGAGAAAACCATGTAACTAAGTGATCAGGTAAGTCAGTGGTTGAGATCGGAGACAGACATTTTCAAAGGGCGTGTAGTCCCTGAAGATCGGACCCATAAGAACTACTTGATCGGCGAAACCTCCCAACTGGGAATATTGACTCATCTCTTCAGGGAAGCCTATTCCACCTCAACCTAACCACTGAACCATCACGTTCTCAAACAATTCATCCCCACACAGCAACCTCCTCATGTATCACTTCTCCCTCCCTTTTAGATTGTAAGCCCTCAGGGGCAGGGCCCTCCTTACCATCTTGTCTTGAATTGTATTGTGATTGTAATGTCTTCCTTATATTGTAAAGCGCTGCGCAAACTGTTGGCGCTATATAAATCCTGTATAATAATAATAATTGCAACCAACAACCCAGAGAAAGGGTAGATCCACAGTCAGTGCAGCAAAAAAAACAAACAAATTCTCCTCCCGATCTGCTCTTCCCAAAGGAGAAAGGGCCTCTCTGGACCAACAAAGGAAGGATGGTGCTTCAAGACTTGGAGGGAACATAGGGCTCCCCATCACCAGGGTCATTGGGCCTACATACGAGGAGATATGTGACTTTCTCAACAGCAAGTCTCACATTCTCAGAAAAGTAGATACGCATTGTGGCAAGGCCATCAAGGGAGGATGAGCCCTGGCTGTATCTACAGTAATGAAAGTAGGGGAAGCGGGGATAAAGAGTCCTCCAATACAACACACAATTTGTCCTTGAGATGAAATATCCAGTTCGCAAAGCTCACAGTAGGGGAGAACTATTCCCCCAGATAATTTATGTTTTAACAAAATGTCAAAGTGTAAGCGAGGTAGAGAGCAAGCCCATAGGTACCAAACCATAGCGAATAAAGTTTGGAGAGGAAAGATTTAGGAACCGAAATGGGCAGGGTCTGAATAATTCATAAGAAGTGTGGCAACACATTCATCTTCACCAAGGCAGCATGCCCATGCCAAGAGTGTTTGGCATAGGGACCATTCCAAGAACATACAAAGAGTTCTCTCTAAAGTAGTTGGATATAATTAAGGTAAACATAAAGTTTGGAAAGATCCTTAGTAAGATTGCCCCCCAGCTATTTAATTGAGCTTATTATGGGTATTAACCTTAAAATTGCTGAGATGCCCAAATGTCTGGAATTCCTGCAATAGGGATGGGAAACCTACCCAGGGGTTAGAAAAAAAATATGTTCCGCATATACCCTTTTAATGATGGTTCATACATATAGTCCTTGCCAGGTGTTCCATAGATAGTACATAAAGAAAAGGGGACAAAGGGCAACCCTGCCTTGTCCTATTATGGATAGAAACTGTATTTGACAATAGGACGTGAATACGGGCTGAAGGTCTATTGTAAAGTGTAATGAATTTCTCAAAAAAAGGGGAAGGGCCTTTGATTTTTGGAGAGTGTCAGAAAGGAAACTCCAGGCTACCCAATCAAATGCCTTTTCGGCATCCAGTGAAAGTAGACATATAGTGGTAAGTCATGTTGTATGGCATACTCCATCTGAAATGGTCCAAATTGTGTTATCTTGAGCTAAACAATAGGGGACAAAGCTTACCTGTTTTGGGTCAATCAACAATGGAAGGTAGGGCTGAGGTCTCAAATTAGTTTAGCAAAAATATTTAAGTCCGCATTGATCAGAGAAATTGGCCAATAACTAGAACACCGCAAGGGATCCTTACCATCCTTCTGAATTAGAGAAATATGGGCTTCTTGGTTTGGAGTGGGAATGTGACACCGCTCCGATATGTCATTAAAAGTTGTTTCAAGTACAGGTGACAATACATCCAATAATTGCTTATAGAAAATATTTGTGAAGCCATCAGAACCCTGGCTTTTACCTGTAGGTAGAGAGAAAACGATGTATATCTCCAAGAGGGTCCTTGAAGAAGTCTTCATTGTCAGAACGCATAAGATCAAGTCTACACGTTGTATGGTTTTAACTTTTCCTAGAAATGTTTATTGTATTGTACTAATATGGATTGCACAATAAAGATCAGCACTAAACTAGACAAAGCAGTTGTTTTCTCATTGCTACTTTGTTTGATGCCAAGTACACAGTGGATCTTCAGGAGTAAAGGGAGGTGGAAAAAACAGAGTCAGTTTACTAACATAGGGTGGATATGCAGCATTTGGCATTATGGCCACTAGATGAAACTAAGGAGCAAATCCTATGCTCCCTGACTCCACCTAGTGGCCATAATGCTGTGTGAATCTAAAACTAATATGTACGCACAGTGAACAGCTCTATGAACGTTTTATAAATACACCCCTAAGTGTAAGGTTTAGGTACTGCAGGTCCTTGCACTAAATAAAGATTGTCAAATCTAAAAAAGTTTGTACAGAGACTGAATAAAATGATAAAGTCTGTGGCCAATGTAATGCAAAGCCTGCCAAGATATACATTGCCCTCAGCTTCAGTGCTACTGTTAAAAGGAAGCTGTCATCCTTTTATTTATTTTCTTTCTTGCATGTGAAAGAGATCCACGTAATATAAAGGAAGCACTGTGTGCTGCGATATCTTTTTATTCATTGCCAGCAAGATATTCTCTTTTACTCAAAACAATAATGTGTTTTGGTAATGCTGATGAGCCCTGGAAGATTAATACAGGGGTAGGCAAACCGTGGCACTCCAGCTGTGGTGAAAGTACATATTCCATCATGCCTCTGCCACTGGGAGACATGCCTGTGGCTGTCAGTCTTGCAATGCCTGATGGGACTTGTAGGGCCACAACACTTAAAAGAGAATTATGGGTTAACCTTTTTATCCCATAGTTCTCTTTAGGGTCACGGGAGGACATATACTAACGTCCTCCCGTGACCCAAAGCTCAGTATATAGCGAGCTATTGCCCGCTATATACTGAGACCGCCGCAGCTGGGATGGATCCCGACAATACTGTCGAGATCAACCCAGCTGGCTCTGCCTATCTAGAGACAGAGCCAGCTGTGCCCGCCGCCTCCCCTGTCTGTTCCTCCAGTCAGTGCAGGAGGATCAGAGCGGGGAGGGGGGGAATCCCAGCGGGGAGCGGTGACTGACAGTCAACTCCCTCTGCAGAGAGATGATTGGGAAGTGAGCGAGCGAGGCTATGTGTCGGCTCTAACTATGAGGATGAGTGGAAATAACTCACCTCATAGTTCTCCTTTAACTAATGTGTAATTGAATGGAGATTACAAGTTTAACATTGTATACACCAGATTCTTTTTTGGTCAATCAATTTACACATTAGAAATTCTGGGCCAGACTGAGCTGTTGTAGAAACCATACTTTGTCAAGGTAAGCCTAATCGCATAACAAAAACATAATTCCACTCCCAGAGCAACCAAAAAATGACACAAGCAGGCATAACTACCATCCCTTCCCTGTGAAAAAGGTCAGTTTATTTAACCCTTTTTCTCTAATGATTCTCGTAGACATTGGATGAAGGTCATTTGTAAAAATAAAAATAAAAAAATAGAACAATGAGGACATCTTTCTACTTGTATCATAAATACACATGCACATCATACAGTCCATACACAAGAAATGCATTTTATCTCTTTACTGAAAGTGAAGTACAAAGAATTAGGCAGTAGAGAGGTAAGGCCCCTTTAACATGGGTGGTCCGATAGGGTCCGCGTGTCAGTTTTTCAGGCGGACCCAATCGGATGCCCAATGTAAGTCTATGGCCAGCTGGGTCTAAATGGACAGGCATTACCCCCTACTCTGGCCAGGTCCAGAGTTCTGTTCTGCTAGACCTGATCACGCTGGATTGGGGGTAATCTGATGTAAACGGACACACGTGGGTTTACATCCAACTCCCCATAGACTGACATTGGGTTTAGTTCTTTCCTCCATCACAAGATGGAGGAAAAAACTGCAAGGACATGGATGCCAAATCAGTGACATCTGTTTCGCACTGCTCTGATCAGCATGGATCCTATCCTGATCAGCCCATGTGAAAGGGACCTAAAGGGAATGCTAAGGTAGAGGAGTAGGAACAGCTACTGGGAGCAGATATACTGTATGTCCTGCCCACTGAACAGCAACTGACTGCACAAGGAAAGATGGTTGATGCTCAGGGTTTGCACGAAAATTTTGCTAGGAACAATGGCTACTTTTATAATGTACCTGCCTTTAGTTTGTCTTTTGGTACACAGGTACTCTTTAAAAGTGAACTTAACTTGGTCTAAGATCTTTGTAAGGTGACAACAGTGCTGAAGTGTGGTGTTTGCTTCAAATGTGTTGTGTAGGGCTTCAAGTACATAATTGTTGCACTGTGGAGTCCCCTAGACTCAGGCTGTACATGGGGTGTG
>NW_017306366.1:620056-653374 GCF_000935625.1 Nanorana parkeri
TGGACTGTGACCATGTTTCATGTTACACCCTAAATACTGTATGAGTGTAACATTAGACAAGGTCTGAAAAGTGGAATGAGCCTTTAAGAGTATCTTGGCACTGTTTGTACTTCATATAATGTCACACTGCTGCACATCTATAAATTGTTCATACTGCATGACATTCTTATATTAATGTTTGCATTAGACACGTTTTGGTGGCCTGCTGACGTCCAGCTGTGATAAGAGACCCCCATGCTGTATGGACCATGTTTAGTGTCATAAACAGTCTGTTTGTACACGTGATGTTATTTACAGAGAATATTCAGTCACCTTTATTCCAAGCTCGGTCCTCTGTATTGCTGTCTCCAGGGCTTGGATATCCACCATGGCCCCATTCTGCTGTTTGGAGTTCCCTAGTTTCTTCTTTAAATGTTCAAGGTCATTCTGTACCTGTAGAGGAATGCATCTTTAAAAATAAATACTATGAACTTGTACGTCATATAAAACACAACAATAACTAACATTATAAATGTTATGTGCAATGTTTCATACTCAGAATCAGTCAGTTGATTTACTAAAGGTAAATAGACTGTTCACCTTGAAATAAAAATTTCCCTTAGCTCAGTAAAAGGGGTAAAGGTCTGCTGACTTCTATCATCCAATCATGTGCAAGCAAAAATACTGTTATTTTTAGTTTAATTGCACATGATTGGGTATTCTGAGGAAGGGGGTGTGGCCCCAGAAATGCATTAACCCAGGCATATTGTGCTGTTACACAGGAACTGTCATCTGTGCAGCTCTCACATGCTGCGTTTTGCTTTAGTTAAGACTGATGATCAACTTCTGACTTTGAATACTTATTGTCATCAACTCTTTTGTGACTATTATTCTATTGTTGCTGTTTGTTCAATAAAAATGTATCTACAGATATCACAGTCTCCCTGACTGATGTGGGGCAGCGACCTGTAGAACTTCTGCGTGCATATTTCTTCAGGTGGAGTGGTTGACTCTTGCGCTACTGGCTTTCATTTTCTTGGGTGTTCTATGCACAGTGAATTTTCGCCACATTCACTAAGCTAAGGGAAATTCCATTGCAAATTGAACAGTCTATTTGCCTCTTGACTCTTATATTCTTTTCCCTACAACTCAGAAGGGGGGCCAATGATGATTAGATTTGTATCCCAATTTGCACCCATTTATAGTGCAACTGAAGCCAAAACTTTTTTTTTTTACTTTGATGAGTGGAGAGGGATTAGAACAAATGTCAGATTATTATTGCTATCACCCGCTCTATTTGTCCTGGTGACCATTATCACTAAAAATTAAAGAAAATCGCAAACATTAGGGTTGTCACCTGAACAGGAATATATGGGAAATCTTCCAATGGGGACAGGCGACCCTCCTGACCACCAGGGATATCGCCTCACTTCCTATTGATTCATATCCCGGTCAGGACACTACTTGCAAGGAGTTTACATGTTCTCCCTGTGCTTGTGTGGGTTTACTCCGGGTACTCCGGTTTCCTCCCAAACTCTAAAGACATGCTGGTAGTTTAATTGGCTCCTGCCGCCACTGTATGTGTGTATGTGAGACAGGGAAATCTCCCCAATGGGACACAGAAGGCCAAAGTCAACATCACCACATTCTCATGGTTAATAGTACAACTCCTAGTAATGCTTAAAGCAGAACTAAATCCAACAATTATTTTTAGTTTTGGATAGCGTAAGGGAGGGAAATAGCCCGTCAGATTTTTTTGCTATCTGCTTCACATTGGGGAGATGTCACTTACCAGCAAGAAATGAGAAGCAATACATCCAAAATGAGTGAAAACCCTGGTGGTCAGCAGGGTCACCAGAATTAGTGTGCCCATTGGAAGATTTATCAACAATCCCTGTTCTGATGACAGGGATACCAGTTACAAGCACAAACAGAAAGGGGGCATAGACAGAAATAAAGACCTGACAAGTGTCCTAATCCCTCTCCATTCTATCCAAAACTAAAAACAAAGTTTTGATTTCAGTTGCACTTAAATAAATGTTCTCCTGGCTGACCTACTATTATCTACATCAAAACAGAAATAGAATAATGCTATCTATATCTCCTTATCCATAATTCCTGTGTCTGTGCAGTCTATACCTGTTTGCAATTTTGTAAATCTTATTAAACTCAGATCAAACAAAAAAATAACAGGAGTCTGACAGTTCTATCTGGATATTCGGAGCTCATTTTGTGGTTACTTGTTATAAAGTTTATTAAAAAGTTGATAGAAGCATTCCTTTATTTAGACACACAAATACGTATTTATACTGATGACTGTGCACTGACAACATTACAAACCACCCTCCAGAGGTGCATTGTACACTGCAACACTGTATAATCCTGTCTTAAGTATCTCCTATTAATCATTACCAAGATTGTATTTATTTCCAGGAACATTTACTTGCTCAGCAAAGGATGGATTTGCGTGATAGAGTCACAAAGGACTGCTGACCACATCATTGGCCCTTATCGCGTTACAAAATACCTTTGTGCATTTAAATTACTAATCTACAATAAACAGTAACTCAACTGATCCTTAGAAGAATGAACACGGCAGAAACTGAATATCACATTTAGAAAAAAGGTTTTTCTAAAAATTGCCATTTAAAGCTGAGCTCTGGGCACCAACAGTTTCATTTAAATCTATTCCTCTGAAGAAGTTCAGTGTTTTGGAAGAAACATGTTAGGGAGACAAGTGGAGGGTGTTTTCATGCCAATGTTCTACAGCAGACTGGCTAGATATATATTAATGACTGGATCAATCAAGAGACTGGTATAGTACTGCTACATACGTATATACAAGTCAAATTCTATCTGCTCTACTGCTGCAAGGAAGAATAGGTGGTTGATTCTCATGATACATTTAGATTGTCATGTCTAAATCCTGGCACCTAGCTGAGGATGGACTTTTTATTCACAGAAGCAGATTAAGATGAATCGTTATTGATTGGGCAATGTGGAGGCTAGTATAGCTCCGAACCCATGTGTATATACACTGCCAACCCCCCCAAAAAAAGTCACCACCTGGATTTTGGGCCTTTTTATGATCTGAGGTTGCTTCAGTTAGTTACGTCGCCGTTTAGCAATGTTATGTCCCTAAAAAATATGAGGTCAGCTGCATATACTGAATGACCAGGTTTTTTTCTTCCCAGATGGCATATTGGGCATATTCCAAGATGGCAATGCCAGGATTCATCGGGCTCAAATTGTGAAAGAGTGGTTCAGGGAGCATGACACACCATTTTCACACATGGATTGGCCACCACCAAGTCCAGACCTTAACCCCATTGAGAATCTTTGGGATGTCCTGGAGAAGACTTTACACAGTGGTCTGACTCTCCCATTATCACTACAATGTCTTGGTGAAAAGCGAATGCAACTCTGGATGGAAATAAATGTTGTGACATTGCATAAGCTTATTGAAACGATGCCATGGCGAGTATGACCAATAATCAAAGCTAAAATGGTCTAACGAAATATTAGAGTGTGACTTTTTTGGACTGGGCAGTGTACAAGAATCTGCTAGTCTTCCTACTTGGGGGTTTGAGGCATGATGTTACTGACTTGTTGGAAAATACATGTGCAGTTGATCCAGATAACAGGTCATTAATAATATGTATGAAATACAAATGATTTAGCAAATCTGTCCGCGGACATCCACTAGAAATGTGAAATGGATGCAGCTAAATGAATGAAATATAATACGCACCTGTACGACAGAAAACTTTGAGTGTAACAAACAGGCGACTTTGGGAGTAAAGGACAACTCCAAGAGTAAGAGACGACTTTTGGAGTAACAGACAACTATGATAGTAACAAACAACTTTGGGAGTAACGGACATCTTTGGGAGTAACGGAGGTCTTTGGGAGTAGCAGACGTCTTTGGCAATAACGGACATATTTTGGAGTAACAAAAAATGTTAAGAGTAAAGAACATTGTTGCGAGTAAAGGACATCTTTAGGAGTAATGGACAACTTTGAGAGAAACAGACAACTTTGGGAATAACGGAAATCTTTGGGAGTAACGGACATCATTGAAAGTAAAGGACATCTTTGGGAGTACAGACAACTTTGGGAGTAACAGACAACTTTGGGAGTAACAGATAACTTTGGGAGTAACGGAAATCTTTGGGAGTAACGGAAATCTTTGGGAGTAACGGACATCTTTGAGAGTAACGGACATCTTTGTGAGTAACGGACATCTTTGTGAGTAACGGACATCTTTGTGAGTAACGGACATCTTTGTGAGTAACGGAAATCTTTGTGAGTAACGGAAATCTTCGTGAGTAACGGACATCATTGAAAGTAAAGGACATCATTGAGAGTAACAGACAACTTTGGGAGTAACAGACAACTTTGGGAGTAACAGACAACTTTGGGAGTAACAGACAACTTCGGGAGTAACAGACAACTTCGGGAGTAACAGTAGCAGACATCTTTGGGAGTAGCAGACGTCTTTGGCAATAATGGACATATTTTGGAGTAACAGAAAATGTTAAGAGTAAAAGGACATCGTTGAGAGTAAAGGACATCTTCAGGAGTAATGGACAACTTTGGGAGAAACAGACAACTTTGGGAGTAACAGACAACTTTGGGAGTAACGGAAATCTTTGGGAGTAATGGAAATCTTTGTGAGTAACGGAAATCTTTGGGAGTAACGGACATCATTGAAAGTAAAGGACATCTTTGGGAGTAACAGACAACCTTGGGAGAAACAGACAACTTTGGGAGTAACAGACAACTTTGGGAGTAACAGACAACTTTGGGAGTAACGAAAATCTTTGTGAGTAACGGACATCATTGAAAGTAAAGGACATCTTTGGGAGAAACAGACAACCTTGGGAGAAACAGACAACCTTGGGAGAAACTAACAACTTTGGGAGTAACAGACAACTTTGGGAGTAACAGACAACTTTGGGAGTAACGGACATCATTGAAAGTAACAGACAACTTTGGGAGTAACAGACAACTTCGGGAGTAACAGTAGCAGACGTCTTTGGGAGTAGCAGACGTCTTTGGCAATAACAGACATATTTTGGAGTAACAGAAAATGTTAAGAGTAAAGGACATCTTTAGGAGTAACAGACAACCTTGGGAGAAACTGACAACTTTGGGAGTAACAGACAACTTTGGGAGTAACGGAAATCTTTGTGAGCAACGGACATCATTGAAAGTAACAGACAACTTTGGGAGAAACAGACAACTTTGGGAGTAACAGACAACTTTGGGAGTAACAGACAACTTTGGGAGTAATGGAAATCTTTTGGAGTAACGGACATCATTGAAAGTAAAGGACATCTTTGGGAGTAACAGACAACTTTGGGAGTAACAGACAACTTTGGGAGTAGCAGACGTATTTGGCAATAATGGACATATTTTGGAGTAACAGAAAATGTTAAGAGTAAAGGACATTGTTGAGAGTAAAGGACGTCTTTAGGAGTAATGGACAACTTTGGGAGTATTGACAACTTTGGGAGAAACAGACAACTTTGGAAGTAATGGAAAAGTAACGGACAGCATTGAAAGGAACAGACAACTTTGGGAGTAACAGACAACTTCGGGAGTAACAGTAGCAGACGTCTTTGGGAGTAGCAGACGTCTTTGGCAATAACAGACATATTTTGGAGTAACAGAAAATGTTAAGAGTAAAGGACATCTTTAGGAGTAACAGACAACCTTGGGAGAAACTGACAACTTTGGGAGTAACAGACAACTTTGGGAGTAACGGAAATCTTTGTGAGTAACGGACATCATTGAGAGTAACAGACAACTTTGGGAGTAATGGAAATCTTTGTGAGTAACGGACATCATTGAGAGTAACAGACAACTTTGGGAGTAATGGAAATCTTTGTGAGTAACGGACATCATTGAGAGTAACAGACAACTTTGGGAGTAATGGAAATCTTTGTGAGTAACGGACATCATTGAGAGTAACAGACAACTTTGGGAGTAATGGAAATCTTTGTGAGTAACGGACATCATTGAGAGTAACAGACAACTTTGGGAGTAATGGAAATCTTTGTGAGTAACGGACATCATTGAGAGTAACAGACAACTTTGGGAGTAATGGAAATCTTTGTGAGTAACGGACATCATTGAGAGTAACAGACAACTTTGGGAGTAATGGAAATCTTTGTGAGTAACGGACATCATTGAGAGTAACAGACAACTTTGGGAGTAATGGAAATCTTTGTGAGTAACGGACATCATTGAGAGTAACAGACAACTTTGGGAGTAATGGAAATCTTTGTGAGTAACGGACATCATTGAGAGTAACAGACAACTTTGGGAGTAATGGAAATCTTTGTGAGTAACGGACATCATTGAGAGTAACAGACAACTTTGGGAGTAATGGAAATCTTTGTGAGTAACGGACATCATTGAGAGTAACAGACAACTTTGGGAGTAATGGAAATCTTTGTGAGTAACGGACATCATTGAGAGTAACAGACAACTTTGGGAGTAATGGAAATCTTTGTGAGTAACGGACATCATTGAGAGTAACAGACAACTTTGGGAGTAATGGAAATCTTTGTGAGTAACGGACATCATTGAGAGTAACAGACAACTTTGGGAGTAATGGAAATCTTTGTGAGTAACGGACATCATTGAGAGTAACAGACAACTTTGGGAGTAACGGAAATCTTTGTGAGCAACGGACATCATTGAAAGTAAAGGACATCTTTGGGAGTAACAGACATCTTTGGGAGTAACATACATCTTTGGGAGTAACAGACATCTTTGGGAGTGTCAGACATCTTTGGGAGTAACGGACATCATTGAAAGTAAAGGACATCTTTGGGAGTAACAGACAACTTTGGGAGTAACAGACAACTTTGGGAGTAGCAGTAACAGACAACTTGGGGAGTGACAGACAGACATCTTTGGGAGTAACAGACATCTTTGGGAGTAACAGACAACTTTGGGAGTAAAGGACATCTTTGGGAGAAACAAACAACTTTGGGAGTACCAGACATCTTTGGGAGTAACAGACATCTTTGGGAGTAACAGACCTCTTTGGGAGTAACCGACATCTTTGGAAGTAACAGACATCTTTGGAAGTAACAGACATCTTTGGAAGTAACAGACATCTTTGGAAGTAACAGACATCTTTGGAAGTAACAGACATCTTTGGAAGTAACAGACATCTTTGGAAGTAACAGACATCTTTGGAAGTAACAGACATCTTTGGAAGTAACAGACATCTTTGGAAGTAACAGACATCTTTGGAAGTAACAGACATCTTTGGAAGTAACAGACATCTTTGGAAGTAACAGACATCTTTGGAAGTAACAGACATCTTTGGAAGTAACAGACATCTTTGGAAGTAACAGACATCTTTGGAAGTAACAGACATCTTTGGAAGTAACAGACATCTTTGGAAGTAACAGACATCTTTGGAAGTAACAGACATCTTTGGAAGTAACAGACATCTTTGGAAGTAACAGACATCTTTGGAAGTAACAGACATCTTTGGAAGTAACAGACATCTTTGGAAGTAACAGACATCTTTGGAAGTAACAGACATCTTTGGAAGTAACAGACATCTTTGGAAGTAACAGACATCTTTGGAAGTAACAGACATCTTTGGAAGTAACAGACATCTTTGGAAGTAACAGACATCTTTGGAAGTAACAGACATCTTTGGAAGTAACAGACATCTTTGGAAGTAACAGACATCTTTGGAAGTAACAGACATCTTTGGAAGTAACAGACATCTTTGGAAGTAACAGACATCTTTGGAAGTAACAGACATCTTTGGAAGTAACAGACATCTTTGGAAGTAACAGACATCTTTGGAAGTAACAGACATCTTTGGAAGTAACAGACATCTTTGGAAGTAACAGACATCTTTGGAAGTAACAGACATCTTTGGAAGTAACAGACATCTTTGGAAGTAACAGACATCTTTGGAAGTAACAGACATCTTTGGAAGTAACAGACATCTTTGGAAGTAACAGACATCTTTGGAAGTAACAGACATCTTTGGAAGTAACAGACATCTTTGGAAGTAACAGACATCTTTGGAAGTAACAGACATCTTTGGAAGTAACAGACATCTTTGGAAGTAACAGACATCTTTGGAAGTAACAGACATCTTTGGAAGTAACAGACATCTTTGGAAGTAACAGACATCTTTGGAAGTAACAGACATCTTTGGAAGTAACAGACATCTTTGGAAGTAACAGACATCTTTGGAAGTAACAGACATCTTTGGAAGTAACAGACATCTTTGGAAGTAACAGACATCTTTGGAAGTAACAGACATCTTTGGAAGTAACAGACATCTTTGGAAGTAACAGACATCTTTGGAAGTAACAGACATCTTTGGAAGTAACAGACATCTTTGGAAGTAACAGACATCTTTGGAAGTAACAGACATCTTTGGAAGTAACAGACATCTTTGGAAGTAACAGACATCTTTGGAAGTAACAGACATCTTTGGAAGTAACAGACATCTTTGGAAGTAACAGACATCTTTGGAAGTAACAGACATCTTTGGAAGTAACAGACATCTTTGGAAGTAACAGACATCTTTGGAAGTAACAGACATCTTTGGAAGTAACAGACATCTTTGGAAGTAACAGACATCTTTGGAAGTAACAGACATCTTTGGAAGTAACAGACATCTTTGGAAGTAACAGACATCTTTGGAAGTAACAGACATCTTTGGAAGTAACAGACATCTTTGGAAGTAACAGACATCTTTGGAAGTAACAGACATCTTTGGAAGTAACAGACATCTTTGGAAGTAACAGACATCTTTGGAAGTAACAGACATCTTTGGAAGTAACAGACATCTTTGGAAGTAACAGACATCTTTGGAAGTAACAGACATCTTTGGAAGTAACAGACATCTTTGGAAGTAACAGACATCTTTGGAAGTAACAGACATCTTTGGAAGTAACAGACATCTTTGGAAGTAACAGACATCTTTGGAAGTAACAGACATCTTTGGAAGTAACAGACATCTTTGGAAGTAACAGACATCTTTGGAAGTAACAGACATCTTTGGAAGTAACAGACATCTTTGGAAGTAACAGACATCTTTGGAAGTAACAGACATCTTTGGAAGTAACAGACATCTTTGGAAGTAACAGACATCTTTGGAAGTAACAGACATCTTTGGAAGTAACAGACATCTTTGGAAGTAACAGACATCTTTGGAAGTAACAGACATCTTTGGAAGTAACAGACATCTTTGGAAGTAACAGACATCTTTGGAAGTAACAGACATCTTTGGAAGTAACAGACATCTTTGGAAGTAACAGACATCTTTGGAAGTAACAGACATCTTTGGAAGTAACAGACATCTTTGGAAGTAACAGACATCTTTGGAAGTAACAGACATCTTTGGAAGTAACAGACATCTTTGGAAGTAACAGACATCTTTGGAAGTAACAGACATCTTTGGAAGTAACAGACATCTTTGGAAGTAACAGACATCTTTGGAAGTAACAGACATCTTTGGAAGTAACAGACATCTTTGGAAGTAACAGACATCTTTGGAAGTAACAGACATCTTTGGGAGTAACGGACATCTTTTGGAGTAACAGACAACTTTGGGAGTAAAGGACATTTTGGGAGAAACAAACAACTTTGGGAGTAACAGACATCTTTGGGAGTAACGGACATCTTCAGCAGTACCAGACATCTTTGGGAGTGAAGGACATCTTTGGGAGTAACAGACAACTTTGGGAGTAACAGACAGACATCTTTGGGAGTAACAGACATCTTTGGGAGTAACAGACAACTTTGGGAGTAAAGGACATCTTTGGGAGAAACAAACAACTTTGGGAGTACCAGACATCTTTGGGAGTAACAGACATCTTTGGGAGTAACAGACCTCTTTGGGAGTAAAGAGTAACAGACAACTTCGGGAGTAACAGACAACTTCGGGAGTAACAGACAACTTCGGGAGTAACAGACATACAACTTTGAGAATTACAGACAACTTTGCAAGCAACAGGCAGACAACTTCAAAAGTAAAACACAACTCTGAGAGTAAGAGACAACTTTAGGAGTAACAGACAATTTTGGGAGTAGCAAAATTGATCATAGATTTGACCCCACCAACTAATAGAAGGGAGAACGAAAGATCTTTCCTACAATGGTTTGTAAGAGACAACTCTGAGAGTAACAGAAAACGTTTGGAGTAACAGACAGACAACTCAGCTAATACAAAGTAGAACGAAAGATCTTTCATATGAAAGTGTGTTCAGAAATCTACTAGTGTATGGCCAGCTTAAAAGACAACTTTGGGAGTAGCAGACATCTTTGGGAGGAAAAGACAACTTTGAGATGAATACATAAGTATTTGGAGAATATTTGCTTATCCCGGAGTTCAGCTTTAAAATTAAAAATAGAAAAACACCCAATGGGATTCAGACGCAGGGTCTCTGACTGGTATTTGGAACCACTCATGACTATAGTTATGTGACAACCTGTGTGCCGCACGTTCTTGTCCAGCTGATCAGTCTGCATAATTAGGGACATTTGCCAGAAGGAGTCTTCAGTGGAATTCAGTCCACAATTCTCAGCTATAGTAAATGAATGAAGGTTCTATAATATCCTCGGCTACTTACCTGAACCAGGAGATGCCCCACAGGGTCGCCTGCTCCGCTAGATCCGGCCATACCAAAGGCGGCGAGCAATAAGATGCGGCGATTGCTGCTGCCATGGCAACGAGACGCTGTCTGGACCGTACCACTGAAGCAGGAATCGTCCATTCCCCTTTAGAGGGAGGGGGAGCCGGGCGGAAGTACAAGAGTTGCCATGAGGAAGTTGGGCGGTTGCCATGCGGAAGTAGTTCTCGTAGCTGTACGGAAGAGACAGCTGGACTAGTCATGGCCTCTGTGCCCTGTGTGCTCCTCACCAGCTGCGCTGCCGAATTCAATGAAGAGGAGTTGGTGACACGTAAGCTGTTTCCCCTTGTAGGGGTGATGGCGGGTTGGGAAGGGCAGGGGGTGGCTGCCATGATGCTGGAGTCACGTGTTTGTTGTGTCCCCTAGTCAGCTGAGGGGTTTGTGGGAGAGCAGTGACCCCGGGGGCTGATAGAATGCGGGGATGGACGTTATATAACCGGCTGGTAGCTCCTTATTGCGGTGTACACACCTGAGTGCCCTCTGTCTACTCTGAGGTGAGCCAGAGACAGGTCATGGAGAGAGGACAATACAGCCATCAGTAAACCCTCCAACCGAATCAGTGTGCAGCACAGTGCGGTCACATTCACACCACCAGCACCATGCACTGCCCCGGGGTCACTGTGAAGGAAGCGGAGCGGTCTGCAGCATACAGCTCACTGTTTGTTTTTCAAATTGAAGACCGCGGTGTTACACCCCCTTCCTGGCCATTTTTCAGTATTCAGCGCTGCGCTACTTTGACTGACATTTATTCCGTCATGCAACGCTGTACTGACATTCATTTTATAAAAATTTTTGGGGACAGATGGAGCATTCTTTTGGTGGTATTTAATCACCACTGGGGGAGGGGGGGGGGGTCATTTTTTACTATATAATAAAAAAAGTACCGAAAATGTTGAAAACAACCAACCTGTTTTCCCTACATTATGTTATGAAACATTTTATATGAATTAAAATTTTTGGTAAAATATAAAAGACGGGGTCACGTCGGTTAAATAGACACCAAACATGTCAAGCTTTAAAATCGCACGCGCCCGCAAAATTGCGAATAACTTCCATACCTGAAATTGGCCATAGGCGACGCTTTGAAAGCTTTTACCGCTCATCAGTTTAGTGTGAATAGTGATTGATAGCCCTACAATTATTACTCTCACTTCGACGTTCGTGCCGCAATATGTAATGTGTGGCGTATTTACGTTTATATATGTGTGCATGCAGGGACGGGGGACTTAAAGGGTTATTAAACACTCACTTTTTTTCCATATATCTACTGCTAGCAAAACAAAAACAAAAAAAACTTTTTGAAAGGGTTAATACTTACCTGTGTCTTCGCTGCGCACTCCCGCCCGAACATTTTAAGAGTCTCGGGCGGCCGCAAAGGATCTTGGGGCGGGCGCATGCGCAGTTCAGATGTTTGGCTGGAAGACAAAGCGAGACACAGGGTAAGTCTATGGAGCAGCGTGTACCCGCGTGCAGACACCGTGGGACATCAGAGAAGAGGAGGACAGAGGAGTCAGCGCTGGATCGGAGACGCACACCAGCGCTGGAGGGACAGATGAAAAGGACAATGAATACACATCTACTTTAGTTCTCTTTTGGGTCAATGGGGTCAATTCACAAAGCTTATTTTTCTTCATTTCGGCCGTTATTTCATTGATATCGCTTGTTATATAGTTGCTGTTTAGAGGTAGTCAATTCACAAAACTCAATAATGCAATTTACTAATTTTCTTCTGTGACCCAAAAGTCAGCATCTAGTGTTGTCAGAATCCACCCCGCCACCTGATTGACAGCTGGCCCCACCTCTCTAGTGCCTGAGCCAGCTGTGCCTGCCCCCTTCCTTGTCTCTCCCATGAGTGCTTGAGGAACAGAGAGAGGAGGGGGGAAATCCCTGTGGGTAGTGGTGACTTACTGTCACTGCTTTCTGCAGGGAGAAGCCACACGCTGAGCCATCAGCAGTTGTTGATTGGTCAGTTCTAAAGCTGTGGAGCCGGCATTTGACAGCTTCAGTGTCCCACACCAGCTGTAAGTACTGTGTTCAGTTGGAGGATTCTTTGATTCATTTAATTGAGGGGTAGGCGTCCTCGGCACTCCAGCTGTGATAAAACTACAAATCCCAGCATGGATCTGCCTTTGGGAGCCGTGGCTGTCAGAATCGAGCAATGCCCCATTATTATTATTATTATTATTATTATTATACAGGATTTATATAGCGCCAACAGTTTGCGCAGCGCTTCACAATATAAGGAAGACATTACAAGACAAGATGGTAAGGAGGGTCCTGCCCCTGAGGGCTTACAATCTAAAAGGGAGGAGAAGTGATACATGAGGAGGTAGCTGTCTGGGGATGAATTGTTTGAGAAAGTGATAGTTTAGAGGTTAGGTTGAGGTGGGATAGGCTTCCTTGAAGAGATGAGTCTTAAGGGATCGCCTAAAGGCAGTCAGAGCGGGAGATAGACGGACAGGTTGGGGTAGACACTTCCATAGGATGGGAGAGGCTCTAGTGAAGTCCTGGAGGCGAGTATGGGAGGAGTTGATGCAGCTGGAAAGCAGAAGGTCTTTGGAAGAGCAGAGGGGACGGTTAGGGCGATACTTTGAGACCAGGTTTGAGATAGCCGGGGGCAGAGTTATGGATTACTTTGTAAGTGGTTGTTAATATTTTGAATTTTATCCTTTGGGCTATTGGAAGCCAGTGGAGGGATTGGCAGAGGGAGGTTGCAGACACTGAGCGGTTAGTTAGGTGGATGAGTCTAGCAGCTGCATTCATGATAGACTGAAGGGGGGATAGCCTGTGTAGTGGTAGGCCGATGAGTAGGGAGTTGCAATAGTCAAGACGAGATATAACGAGTGGATGAGTAGTTTTGAGGTTTCTTTGGTGCGGAAGGGGTGTATTTTGGAGATGTTACGAAGGTGAAGGTGGCAGGATTTGGATAGTGATTGGATGTGGGGTAGAAACGTGAAGTCCGAGTCAAGGATGACACCTAGGACCTTGGCATGAGGGGAGGGCTGGATAGTTGTGTCATCAATCTCAAGGGAAAAGTTGGGGTAAGGTGCACTGGCGGGAGGAAATGTCATGAGCTCAGTTTTTGAAAGGTTGAGTTTTAGGCCTTGTTCACACCAAATACAGAGCAGATCCGCTCAGGTTTCTGCACACGCAGTGCAGTGGGTTGTGCCGCGTTTTTTGATGCGTTCCGGGCCGTTTTTGGTAAAAATATGCATGCGTTCCATAGCAGGTAAAATAGGGCCTGCTGCAGTTTTTTCACCTGCTCTGGAACTGCACACTGCGATGTGAACTGGAGCAAAAAATACCATAGGAATACATTGGATGCAGTTTTGATCTGGTCTGCAACTGCTCTGCACCTGTTCCGCGCTTGGTGTGATCCAAGTCCTAAAGAAGTGTTGTGACATCCAGGCTGATATGTCAGTTAGTAGATTTGTGACACGCAAGGACACTGAGGGGGAGAGTTGTGGAGTAGAAAGATATATTTAAGTGTCATCGGCATAGAGATGGTATTGGAAGCCATGTGAGGTTATTAACTGACCAAGGGAGGAAGTGTAGATAGAGAAGAGAAGAAGTCCAAGGACAGAGCCTTGGGGGACCCCTACAGAAAGAGTAAGAGGAGGTGAGAGGTTAGATTTGTAGGTGACTCTAAAGGAGCACATAGCTAGGTAGGAGGAGAACAATGAGAGGGCAGAGTCTTGTAAGCCAAGTGACTGGAGTTTTTTTGAGGAGGAGCAGGTGGTCAACAGTGTCAAAAGCAGCAGTAAGGTCTAATAGCAAGAGTACGGAGTAGTGGCCATTGGTGTTAGTAAGTCATTAGTGAGTTCTAGGAGGGCGGTTTCAGTGGAGTGTAGGGGGCGAAAGCCAGACTGTAAGGGATCTAGAAGGTTGTTATCAGCGAGGTGGCAACTCAGGCGGCTGTAGATAAGGCGTTCTAGGCGTTTGGAGGTGAATGGGAGTAAGGAGATTGGTCTGAGATTGTTAAGGTCGGTAGGGTCCATTTGATGTTTTTTTTGGGTATTGGGGTGACCAGGGCATGTTTTAGAGGGGAGGGAAAGATTCCAGTAGAGAGGGAGAGATTGAAAATGGTCTCAATGCTTCTAATGCAATGTAGGTGGGGCCAGCACAAACATCACAGCACCCGGCCTCAGTACTCTTCTCAAGAGCCCTCAACCCTGATGCAAGCAGTGGGCTGACTCTTGGGAAGAGTTATGTAAATCTCAAAATTCCTTGATGGCTGGATCTCAGTTTGCAGAAGTGGGCATTCCTAGGCAGACTGTATTTGCATGTGGCCAGCCCTACGTAAGGTTCACATGTGATGCTACTGCTTCATGATTGAAATCCAATGAATGAAAGGGGTGGGCAGGGGACAGTTAGGCTGGGGAGGAAGGAGCTAGATGATGCTGGATGTCCTTCAGCCAGGAAATGAGGCCGGTTCTATCTGACTTGCTGCAGCTTCTAATGCACAATGTGAGAAGCTCCCAGTGTGCAGTGAAATCAGAGTAAGCCAGTTCAGTCCAGGAGAGAAGCCGGTACAGCTTTGCATTATTGAAGGGAATGCAGCAGAACTAAACTGATTTTGTGAATGCTGACAGGCCGGCTTTTCATGGCAGAAGTGACGGTGTATTTCCTTCTGACATACTGTCAGTATTTTACTTTTTCAATGTACGGTCTTGGTACAATATCAGTATGGAATGACTCTTGCGCAAATGCCAGATCTTCACTGTACGCCTGCTGCAAAGCCTCCTGGCTGGGCAGCTTCTTCTGGAAACTCTCCATTCCCATGAAGAGGCTGTCCAGTGTTGGGACCTATTGGAATAAACAGAGATTTGTCCAGGCCTGTGCAGAAGAAGAAGCTCGGCCAGGAGACTTTTGCTGCAATGTCTGTGCACCTTCTAGCAGGCCACATGGTGAAGATCTGGCAGGAGCGAGGACAGGGGAATAGAAGGCTATCGGAAGGAGGGCAGAGTAAGCAGCGGCCCGGGGAGGGGGAGAGCTGGCAACAGCCAGCCTGCTATTGGCTATTGCAGTTTGAAATGGCCAATAGCAGGTTGGTTATTGCACCAGCCCATTACCTGCTGTATTTCCATTCAGCTGCCCTGTGTTGAATCTTGCCACTGGCAGCTGTCATTCCCGGGCTGAAATTATTCAAGCTCCATGTGCGTACAGTACAATTTTAAAAAAAATGATAAAAAGGTGGGAAAAAGTCATTTTTGGTTTCAGCCTGACCAATTCTGCTGCGGGAGGTGTGTTGCATTGCCATTCAATGGCTCCCCAAACACTCCTCCTACCCACAGTGCGATCAACTGCACTGGAACGCACGGTACCGCAATGCCCTGCGTACCAGTGCAGTGCAATTGAAGAAAAATTAGGGCTGGTATTTGTTTAATTTTTTTTATCCGATTTAATTGAAAAAATAATCGGCCAACTAATCGATTATGAAAATAATCATTACTTGCAGCCCTAAAGCTAATTCCTAAACAATTTATATTTTCCCTCTTATTTGGCTTTGATTCTTTAGCATACAATTCAGAGATATGTGGTCACCTAAATCTTGGCTCTTGCTTCAAATGCCTGACCTCACAATCTGTCACCCAGCCCCTCGGTGTGCATAGCAGCAGTGTAGTAGTTTACATTCCTCATAAATTAAAACTACATTTTTGATAAACCTCTGGCATGACATAATTGCTACACAAGCCACTTGGGCTGGTAAAAATGAACTTTCCCTTTCTGTGTTCAGTGATTTTCTAAGGGCCAGTGAACACAGGCATTTCCAGTTTATTTTGCACAGTGTGGAAAGTATTGATGCATGTGGAATGCACTGTTTTGAAATAAAAATTTGATCTTGCCTGGGTATACTAAGATTTAAGGTGCCCATACACTGTGCGATTGTCATTCGGGAATAGTACACAAATGGTCTTTCGAACGAGATTCGAACAGTTGATGGTACATCATCGATTTTCAGGTTGGACATTTTTTTTCCCCTGACCGAACGAAGATCGATGAATCAGTGGGGATTTCATTCGACAAAAATCTCTGGAACACAGCATATGCACAAAAGGAAATGATTTCCGTCAATTCATCAAAAATTGGTTGGTTAGTATGGCTAACGAACGATTTCTGAAATCGCCATTTGACAATGATTGAAGGGGTATTTGCGCTATAATCGATCGAAGGTTCATGGCTGAAACTAACTTTTCCAACCGAATATCTACCAGTGTATGGCCACCTTTTAACCAGTTGCCGTCCGCCCGTAGTAGAAAAACGGACGGACGGCACTGTCGCATTCGCGGGTTGCCGTCGCCAGACGGCATTTTTTTTCTGCTCGCGCGCGCCCCCTAGCACCAAAAAAAAAAATGAATACTGCTTCCTTTCATCCTGAGGGTGCTCGAAGTCAGGTTACAAGCATCCCCTGCATTCCTAGTTCCATTTGTGGTGAGATACTTTCTAAGGTTGACCGTATACTGGGATCATCATTTTCACTTTGGTGTATCGGGGTAGCAAGTTGAATAGCCACGGACTAGAAACATTCTTCAGTCAGCTTGGGAGATGCCATTTAAAAAAAAAAGTTTTTGTATCTGTTTATTTTAGTGCATAAAGTTTTTAGCGTTTTCTGCATTGTTTCATTTTTAATAAAAATCTTATTTTACACCTGATATTCCAAAAGCTCCCGGTTAAAGTGACATTAATGTCAAAAAAATTTTTCCCTCCCCCCCCCAATATTAATGTCAGCACTTACCTTAAATGATGTCTCTTAATCCGATCTTCTTTTTTCTTTCCTGATGTTTACATCTGTCCCTGCCAGCAAGCGGTGGCTTGCTGGCAGTAGATATATGCAGAAAAAACAGAGGGTTTAGAAACCCTTTAAATCTTAAAAATACATTCAAGTGCCTAACTATTAACAGAAATGTATCTTTATTTGTGTATCACTCGGCTGTAGATCGTCAAATCATCTCTGAATTGGTGCAGACACTGTCCTTCCTTCTGGAGGGTGGCTACTTTTGTTCCCCATGGTCCCTGTGTGTGTTGTAAAGTAGTCACCGCTCCAAGCTCGCTCCTGTGATGGACTACAATCCCAATACAAAATAGTAAACTCAACATGAGATTGTAGGCCATCACGGGAGGCAGCTTGGAGCGGTGGCTACTTTACGGCACACCTGGGGACCTTGGAGAACAAAAGTAATCACCCTCCAGAAGGAAGGAAAGTGTCGGCACCAATTGAGGGCCTGTTCACATCAGCTCCGGTGGGTTGCAACACAATTCGCTGCTGGAACGCACTGGAGTCCATCCAGGCTGGCTTCCTGCTTTCAGGGCTTGAAGGGGGTGTGGCGGTTCATTGAAGTCAATGGAACCACAGCCAAGCCCCCCCGCCCGCGGTGCGATCTCTGCGTAGCACAGCAGTGCCTGCGTTCCTCCGGTCCAGTGCAATCTGAAAAAATGGAGAGAAACGGAGGGCATTCCTGTACCTCGCATTCCGGTGCGGGAGATCGCACTGCGGGCAGGAGGTGTGTCTGCGGTGCCAATTACACGATTGGCACTAACATGCCCCCTCCCGCTCCAGAACACTGTCCTGCTTGATCTATGCGATCCAGTGCCTACCGGGCTTGAACCACACCACAACTCACTGGATATGGTGTGACTGGGCCCTCAGAGATGATTGGAGGATCTACAGCCGAGGGATACACAAATAAGATAAATTTTTGGTAATCGGGTACTGAGATGCATTTTTAAGATTCACTTCCTAAGTGTAGTGTCACTTTAATGAAGTTGATATTTCTTCTGGATTGGTTATCTCTGATACAAAGTGACTGATTTGGGTCTGTAAATTTATTCCACCAGGTGGCTGTCAAAGCTTGCTTTACCGGCCATGTGAGTTTGTCCCGTCTTCTGTTACTGTACAGTTGTAGGCATTGGGTTATTTCTAGCTGATCCCTGTTTGCAATTCTCATATCAGCCATTTGGGATCAATGTTTTTAGATTGCTGATGCTCATATAATTGTACATTGTTGTAACACAATTGCATTCTGCAGAACAATGAGTCGAAGCTACAAAGTCTTATGTAAACAACCACACCAAGACCAAACTGCTGCTTAGCCATGCATGCCTGGTGCCTCCATCCAGATCTACACTCCTCAGTATAGCTTTGTATGCTGGTACAAAAACAGATGTCTGTGACCATACTCGGGGCAAATTCATACAATGAACTTCCATTCTGTTCTTTTGTCTAAAGGTGGCCCTACACTGTTCAAATTTCAGATGGTTTTTGAGGAACCGGACGAAATTTGATGTGTGTCGGCACCCTTTCGGTCGGCGTCCATTGATCAGCTGATCGAAGGAGCTGGCCGGAAAATTTTCGTACAATGGGAGCAGACAGCCAATGAGCTGTCCACTCTCGTTGGGTATTTTGACGGCGACCACTGTCATAATATAATACAATGCAAACAGCAGGATTCCTCAGTCGACACGCTGGTAGTGTTGATGGAGGAATCTGCTCTATTTTTCTCTTTCAACCCGTGGGTTGAACAGGGAAAAATAGATCAATGTATGGCCAGCTTTAAACAAAGAACAGTAAAAGAACTAAAAAGTAGAGGTGCACCGAAATTACATTTTTGAAACTGAAATTTTTTTTTTCTAACTTTTTTGGGCCTTCTGGGAAATACTGGAGGTCTAAACAGATTCCTGATTTTTTTTCCCCTTTTAATATAGAGAAAGAGATTGAGGACTCTGTGTTCTCAATCTCTCATTCTGCAGCCCCTGTTATAAATGAACAGGAATCCCCTGTACTGAGTGTTCCTTCATAACATGAGGACAGAGTATGTTTACTATAACCACAATCGTGAATGAACAATGAGGTGATGTAGATCACTTCCCCTTCATTCATAATTGGGGGACACATTAAACATACTCTGTCCTCAATTATGTACAAACACTCAGCAATCACTGACTGCTTGTACCCGCTCTCCATCCTGACTCGCTGTCACAGGAGGCTGAGTGGTGCGGGGAGGAGAGCTCAGTCTCCTGTGACAGCTGACTCCTCCCCCGCAACACCGGCCCAGCCTTCTGTGACACGCCGGGCGCTCAACGCTCTCCTCCCCCGCACCGCTCAGCCACATGTGACAGTTTCTCTACTCCCTGCTGGACGTTGCACTGTGTCAGAGGGGACAGAGAGCAGTACCCAGCGGGGAGGAGAGAAACCAGGGATGCACTGCAATTTCAGCCAAAAGATGGCATTTTGCCAAAAGTGCCTTTTTCTGCCGATTTATGTTTCGGTGAACGAAATTTCTGTGCATCCCTACTAAAATGGGTGGATTTGATCAAATGCAAAAGGGTCATTTTAAAATTGCCACAGTCAAATGTGGCAAAAAATGCAAATTGGATTGGTTTCAGAGAAGTTGCTGTATTTTGACTGTTTTTATTTCAGTTTGATCTCTTAATAAACTGCATTGAAGATGCTAATTGTGGATGGAATTGCAGTTGGTGGTGGATTCCTTCATCTCTGGTTATTGCTTGCAATGATATTTGCAATTCTTGGTGGCATGAAAGTGGATGACATTGCCTGAAACTTGCCACCTGTATGGCGGCTCTCGTCATCATTAAACCTGGGATTTTACCTTGGCTGGTTAATTATTAGACCAATCGATTGGTCAATACAGTTACCTATTCCCTATTGTACAAAGAAATTATCCGATGAATAGGTATACAACAGCTACATCTGCCACCTTCTCCTCTGCTGAGCATCAAACTGAACTAGGTAATGACATGAATGTGACTTCAAAATAATTCTGTCCAGGACTGCACTGTGTGGGAGTCCAAGCCGATGGCAGAGCAGTTCACTTTCTCTGTGCTGTTCCATGGTGACCACCTATGTATGTATTTTGATCCCTCCCACATATGGTAAATGTCATGTCAGTTGGTCTAAGTCAACTTAAGGGTTTAATTTATAAAACTTCCTATGCTCTATTTAATGAGGCACTGTAACTCCCTCCTCATCGGCCTACCACTACACAGGCGATTCCCCCCTTCAGTCTATTATGAATGCAGCTGCCAGACTCATCCACCTTATCACAACTGCTCAGTGTCTGCAACCTCCCTCTGCCAATCCCTCCACTGGCTTCCACTCGCCCAACAAAATTCAAAATACTAACAACAACATACAAAGCCATCTACAACTCCTCCCCCCGACTACATCTCCGACCTCCTCTCAAAATTATTATTATACAGGATTTATATAGCGCCAACAGTTTGCGTAGCGCTTTACAATTTAATGAAGACATTACAATACAATTTGAGATGGTAAGGAGGGCCCTGCCCCTGAGGGCTTACAATCTAAATGGGATTATTATAATTGGGATAACCGCTATGATAGATTTGTTACATGTTTCTCATTCACATAGCATAACGTTGCTGCTTACATATTAATTACTCTTTTCTGAAAAGTTTTTCTCTATCTGTATATTTCTCTTGGTGGGGGGGGGAGGATTATTTATCATAATTAACCCTGTCTGTACTGTGCCGGCAGATCTCGTTATCAGCTGTAAACTAGATTTGAACACTGTCTGCCCTAACAAAGGGTTACAAATCTAGAAGCATTGTATGTTAATGAGGGAGAAGCTCAGTTTGTCCCTAGTCTTTCTATGGGGACATCCAGAGTTTCCTGTCCTTTTGAAACTGTACAGACACAGTCCAAAGTCCATCTACACACTTCTTACCCTTACCTGGCCATTTACTGGGTCACTGACCTAAAAGCAAGCATGTGCCTATCAGGGGTCTCGTAAAGCAATAAAAAGGTAACAGGGGTTCTAACCTTCACCATTTCAATAAAACGTGTTTACCTTTTCGATACACGTTAACGATAAACTAGCACAAATAAAGCAATCTAAAGGCAATATCAATGGTTGTGAAAGTGGTCACTCTTCCTCTGTCAACAAAAGCTGTTGTCGGGAAAAACTGACAAAAGTCTTTGTTGTGTGATGCTGTGTGCTTACTTCTCGCTCCTCATAAGCCAGGCGGGGAAGGCACATGTTCAAAGCACATTCCTGGGATAACATTTGTTTTGGAGAAGCAGCCTGTCTGAGAAGGCAGCTCTGTGTTTTACGACTGTCTGAGAGGCGTGCTCTGCTCTTTAGTTTGGACGCGTCCAGCACAAAGTCAATAGGAGAAGCTGTAGTGCTCTTGTCATACCTCCCCGAGTCCAATGTCTTTGGAAGCACATGGGGGTCTACTTTTGTGTAGGAGCAATAAGATAAATTATGCCGGCGTACCACTTTGATAAAGACCCTTTTCTTTTTACTGACTGTTTGGGATGTATAGGATCATTTATATAGCAATCCAAATATATATTATTATTATGCAGGATTTATATAGCGCCAACAATTTGCACAGCGCTCTACAATATAAGAAAGACATTACAATCACAATACAATTGAAGATGAGATGGAAAGGAGGGCCCTGCCCCTCAGGGCTTACAATCTAAAAGGGAAGGGCAAGTAATACATGAGGAGGTAGCTGTGTGGGGATGAGTTGTTTGAGAAAGAGTTCAGTGGTTAGTTTGAAGTGTGATAGGCTTCCCTAAAGAGATGAGTCTTTAGTGATTTAGTAATAGCTGGGAGAGCTCTGTCTATATGACTCTACAGGAATTTAAAACCTTGTGACTAAAGCATCTGAAATGCACATTTGTAGTGTTTTCCATCAACACCACAGCCAAAGTAAAGGCAGGATCACAATGTATAGTTCACATGGCATATACTTTTCAAGACAATTGTCTGCTCATCTTTCCATATGCTTGAAATGATTGGGAAAGACGATTTCCGTCAAACTCCTTTTGACCATTCCAAATCAGTGTGTAAGGATGGGACTACATATATTTTTATTTTTGATGATGGTGGTGACCACAAGAAAATATGGAGACTCCGAGTGTTGCTTGTGTTTAGCATCATTCCTTGGGCAGTGGTGTAGTGGTTAGTAGTTCTGCCTGGTCCCTGGTTCGAATCCCAGCCAGGTCACTATCTGCAAGGAGTTTGCATGTTCTCCATGTGCTTGCGTGGGTTTCCTCCGGGTACTCCTTTTTCCTCCCACACTTCAACAACATGCTGGTAGGTTAATTGGCTCCTCTCTAAATTGGCCCTCATATGTACTTATATGAGATAGGGACCTTAGATTGTAAGCTCCTTGAGGGTAGCGACTGATGTGAATGTGCAGTATGTAAAGCGCTGCGTAAATTGTCAGCGCTATATAAATACCTGTAATAATAATAATTACTAATGTAGTTTGTTTGTGGATGATTGCTCTAACTTGAGGGCTCTTTGCTTTATTTGCATGCCACCATAAAGGATAAGTCTGTGGGCCCAAACTAGACCGCAACATAGATACCAAAAGAGTTCTGTAGGTTTTTTATATGTGTTTTTTTTTTTAAAAGAAATCATTGGAACAGACCAGCTTTCTACACTTGTACAAGAGACTGAGGGTGTGAGGCAGTACCCCTGGAGGATAGACAACAAGTACTACACAGCCCTTGTAAATATCTGCATAGTACCCAGCACAACCCAGGTGACCACTCGGGTATTGGAGTCTGTTCAGGCCTTCGTTGTATACTTTGACAGCACCGTGGTAAGTGTTTTAGTTTGGCTATCATTCCAAGCATATAAATGTGTACAGGAAAATATTAAAATGGCGATTTGATGTAGTAATTTATATTGGAGCTGACAAATGAATGTAAACTTCAAGAGTCTGTCTGTCCAACCCAGGATCCTACAGACACTGTGAGGCAGCTCGGTGATATGTGGATGAACAGAAGAGGGTGTGAGGTACACACTTTCTGCCTTTTCTACCATGCTCAGAAATTGTCTTAACTTGCTGGACAACAATCTAAGCATTGGTTGACCGAGGGTAACAGATGCTGGGACAGTTCAACTGAGCAGTTAACCCTTCACACACACTAGCCACCACCACATGTTTTAATGGAAATATGCACCTTTCACAGCCTTGGTGCCCAACAGCTGGAGCTCTGTGTATGATCTGACGTGTGCTGGGCTTGGTCTGCCACCCATTGAGCATTAGAGCAGCACCAGGATGCAGGGCACTGAAATGCTCTCTGCTTTCCAGCTCCTAGCACTGAAATAAATTGTAATGTCAGGCAGAGGCATCTCTTCCCGAGAGTACAAGTAAAGTCTCGTCTTCAATGCTTGAGAGTGGCGCAGAAGTGTATGATTAGGTAAGTGTCCACCAATGTTAAGGTGGTTACATTTTACTGCCACTGAGCACCAGTGCGGCACAGCACTAATCCTGGGGGTTACTATTATCGCCACTGACCGCAGTGATGGCCTTATTTTACTCCCACTTTCTCTTCAGTGTACATTGTGGTATACTGCAAACAAAATGCAGCAGGACCTGCAAGTACATTGACAGCCCTTTTATTTTAATAGGACTGCTTACTTTGACGCAGTGAACCTCAGTGCACAAAAGCACACTGCTATTGTGCGTCCCTCTTAAGTGTCAAGGGATGCATTTGAGGGCCTCTGTTATTTTTAAGTTGACCACCATTGGATTACACCATCCGCTATTGGGGTTCTGACCTTTTTAAAAATGTCTAACACTTGCCAAACCCAGACAGTAGTGTAACAGATATAACATTTCAATAATGTCTTCACAAAGGTAGAGTTCCTTGATTTGTAGTTGGTACATTCAGAGATGCAGGTAATCTGAATCAATGATTTTTAAATATTGTTTAATGAAAATAAATATGGTGCAGGATTATTATTTGTGTCTTCCGTGATTAGTCCAGTACTATACTATTTAAAGTAGATATTTAGGAATTTTAAACAATCTGTTTCATCAACTGATAGAGTTATGAATCCTATATGTCTGTCCCATTAAACAGAAGTCTAACCATTGCCACATATACAATCCTAGCAGTCTGATATTATTTTCTCCGTTTATACATTTGCTGCAGAGTAGCTTCCAGTATAAGTGTCTCTTGTTGGGAAACCAATCCTTTACAATTGTAAGTGAATGTATTTCTTGTAGCATTGCCCAGTCAGTCTTACGATTTAGAGATGTGCATTAGCCAAGTTACTGTCTTCAGGGCTATAATTTTGGTGGTGCCCAAACTGTATAGTACAAGCTAGTGTTTTAGGCAGACGTTGGCCACACCCTTCAGTCAAGTTATGACTTCATTAGAATACTGATAAAATAACTACTTGAATATTTCTTTACATTATCTTCTATGATCTCATTGCACAACTGAAAGTGGCAAAGAATGTCCTGTGAGCCACTTGGACTTTATTGACCAGTATAGTCATCGGATCATGTTTCCAGGTACTGGGAGGCGGGGGGAGAAGAGTTTAGGCAGTGTACAATAGAGGAGAGCACAAGGGAGAGCATAGCAGGCCTATGGTGCACTTTTATAATCCAGTAAACAGGAAAACTACTTTTATAATCTCAGGTGACACAGGAAAATTCAGTAGTAAATTGGGGTGTCTGCATCCTGGCTATGTTTTGGGCCAAAAAAATCATAGGAATGTCTCAACAGAAATGCAGCTGTGTATTAAGCTGTTTGGCTGGAGTTCTGGTTTTGTAGTGTTTAACCAAAACATATTTCCTGACAGAAATCTGGTCTGGAGAAGGTGTCTCCATGGCTTCCATTACTGGAAGATTGGATGCTTGATGTCATGATCTTAGTGTGTGACCGGGTGTCTGATACTGGTGAGACTTTTCTATTTGTGTGTGTTCATAACTTGGTCCCTCCAGACCTCTGTCCACCTTGTGCAATAATACTGTGCTCCGAGTTTTTGGCCATAACTGTGCTCATATTGCAGGTGTGAGCCGGCAGACGGCACAGGAGTGGTGTATCCAACATGGGTTTGAGCTGGTGGAGCTGAACCCGGAGGAGCTGCCAGATGAAGATGGTAATGTCAATCTTTAAGTAGAAATTCCTCTTCAATTGAGAAGTTTCAGAAAGTATTCATTCTTTTGTTCTCTGTCACTGTAGATGATTTCCCAGAATCCATTGGTGTTACCCGAATAGTACAGGCTTTAAATGCTAATGTGTGGTCTAATGTGGAAATGAAGAATGGTGAGTCCCGAAACTTTTTATGGATCATTGGAATTTCTCATTTACGTGTACTGGGTTTTTGTTTTATTATATTAGGTCAGTTGTTATTGTTAAAAGTTTGTGATTTATGTTTGTTACATTAAAGCATATCTAAGGTCTAATGGGCCTATTTATAGTGGAGAGCAGATATCAGTATCCACTGGACACCACAGTGTTTACTGTACGCCATATTATTTCTTTATAAATGTAGGGCTGCATCAAATGATTATTTTCATAGTCGATTAGTTGGGCGATTTATTTTTTCGATCAATCGGCTAAAAAAAAAAAGTACCATCCTTTTAATTTAAAATCACAAACATAAAGTTTGCTTGTGAATAAAACTGCATGCACAATTTTTTGCAATCGCACTGAAACGCGCAGCATTGCAGTAACGTGCATTCCAGTGCAGGTGATCACACTGTGGTTGGGGGGCATGTTTGGGGTGCCAATGAAATGAATGGCACTGCAACACACCTCCCCACAGCAGAATGTGTCGGGCTGAAACCAAAAATGACTTTTTTTCCACCTTTTTATAATTATTGAAAAAAAATTGTATTGTAAGCACAAGGTGCTTGAACAGTTTCAGCCCGGGAATGACAGCTGCCAGTGGCAGGATTCTGCAGACGGCAACTAAATGTAAATTAGCAGGTAGTGGGCGGGTGCAATAGCCAGCCTGCTATTGGCCTTTTCAAATTGCAATAGACTGGCTATTGCACCCGCCCACTGCTTGCTTAGCCCTCCTCACAGGATGGAGGAGAGAGCTAGGGGGATCCCACCAACTAATCCATAATGACAACTATTCTCACTCTCCAACTATTATCAATTAATCGATTAGTTGGTTGCAGCCCCAGATAAATGTAAACTATTAACTTTCCCATGGGTTGCTCAGCAGCATAACCCAAAATGCAATATGCTGTGCAAAAAATACATTGTAAAGATCATATTAAAAATGTATCTTGACTTTCCAGATGCATCTTGAGTAATTGATCTCATCAGACGTTATTCCCTAATATGTCCAGCAAGCCATTGGCTTCCTTCTGTAATCTGTCAGGCACTCCATTGGCTTCCTCCTGTATTCTGTCCAGCCCACGATTGCCCTCATCCTCTAATCTCTCCAGCCTACGGTTGGCTTCCTCCTCTAAACTGATCGGCGCTTGATTGACTTGCTCCTATAATCTGACCCGCCTATGATTGGCTTTCTCCCCTAATCTGTTTAGACCTCGGTTTGGCTTCCTCCATGAATCTGTCCAGCCCTATGTTGGCTGAAAGGATTAGGGAAAGGGGACCTAATGGCATCACTTTCCTAATGCATCTAAACGCTTTAAGCATCTTGTTTCCAACTTTTTTTTATATGAATCTTCAAAAACAATTTTTTTTTCTTCAAATTCTGTATTTCAGGAGGTGCTGTGGGGCAAACAATGAGATGGTGCAAAGTTTACCTTTTTTAAAGTTTTTAGGTCTATTCTAAAGATTAGTAAATCTCTTTCCCAATCTAAGTGACAAAGTAGATCACTGAATTTTTCCATCTCACCACAGGAAAGCAAAGGGCCTCTCTGCATTGCTGTTCAGATGTAACGGTGGACTATAGAAACCATTTAAAAAAAACAAAAATAAATAATAATATAGCTAGTCCAGTTGCCTTGACTTATTTTTTTACAGATATACCATGACCTAGATGAGATGAATGAGAACCTTCACAGACATTTAGGGTGGTACATGAGATGAACCAGTTAATGTAATTGGTTACTAATGACAACTGCTTCACTTTTGGTTTAGTTGTGTGTCAGCTTTTGTAATTCAGTTCTACTGAGTAAATGATTATTGTCACGAAAGCAGAAGTGCAGAATTCAATGCAAAGAGCCCTCCTTCCCCAGCTAACATCTATCTGACGTGGTGATGGCCACTGTCCCCCAGAGATTTATGGGACTAACCAGCACTCTGTACAGTAAAGTGAGCGGAAATACAGTAGACTTTGTTTACTCAGACTGGAGTTTACTTTTTTCTTTGATGGTGAGATTTAATTGCTGTTGAAAACATACTCTCTATAGGTCTAATGTGCTTATAACAGTCAATTGCAGGATATGATATCACATTCCATGTATACAGAGGATAACTACAGGGAGTGTTTCCAGATTATTCTATGAAACCGCTTTCATAATATAAATCTATAGAACTGTCTTGCAGATCCTCTGACCTTACTTTCAGGATTGTCCATGTGTTTGCCAGCCTGGCATGCATTCTGCTTTCTGACATACTGAATGGTAAATGGTGTCTATGTAATTCCAGAACAGTCTTATGGGCTCTTCAGCTCCTTGGCAGCAGTAAACCATAGCACAGAGAGCAGCGGAGATTCACAGGATAACGTGAGTGGGTATCTTCCTTCTGTCCTAGGGTTACAATGGCAGCTGTGTGTGCTGAGGAATGATCCACAACAGATACATTGTCATGTTGTATTGTGAAGCATTTTCCAGAGCAGGAACTGCATGACATGAGCAAAACTATTGTTGATTTGCTATAACTGAAATGGGGGTCCATCAAAAATCAAACACCACTCATCTGTCAGATACAATATCTAATGTGTACGCTCTGCTATGAACAAACCCTAAACAATGTACCATTACCAAGCAATTATTACACCTGTGTGTTCTAGATATCACTGTGCTACTTTACCGTTGAGGTTCTCATGCAGGTCTCTAAATATCCAATATGCTGTTTATATTTACAGTAAATAGCATTGCTTATAAACCGGTAAAATCTTTTGTTTTCTGTGCATGCAGAAAGGTTCTTTCAGGTTCCCAAATGCTATAAAATGACGTTTGGGAGAAGAGGTTCCAGTTTGCCATTTTACATTTCTTACTTGAAATATAAGACTGTCAAAGTTTTGGACAGTTTGTATTGTTTTATTCCATTTCTCTGCCCTCTTTCCCCTCAATGTTGTATCCAGCGCTGGTATGTACTGCAATGAGGGTTGCAGGTACATACAGTACACACTCTGCAGGTATAAAGTGCGGGTATCTAGAGGTGTTTGCACACACTTGGATTTGCTTCCATTTTCCCTTTTATACCTGAATGTTGGTTTGTTGTGATCGGGTAAAACTTTGGCACCTCTGGCTGTGACGGAGTTTGCCTTCCTCCTCCTGTCATTGACTTTGGTTAGTGAGGCAGCCAATCAGAATGATGGGACAATAGAGATGTGTGTGAGGGCCTACCCTCACCTACCTTACAAAGACGTGCCAGGGCTTTGCCTTTTCGGAGCGGCCCGGCAATCGAGCTTAGAGGGTGCAATAAAACTGCTGAAGGTATACGTCACTACAATGTATACCTGCCAACAGCTTCATTCCTTTATTTAAGTGACAGAGTTACTTTAGAGCGGAGGTTTTTTTTGTTTCTAATGATTTTTTAAAGTGTTAATGCATGAGTGGTTATAGCATATATTTTGTTTGTAAAGCATTTTAATATGCATTTCATATATTCAGTCATTTGTTGTTGTTTTGCCCTTTTTGGTGGTGATTGTTGTGTTTTCGGTAGTGTAACAATAGCCGTCATGTCTAAAAAAAACAAAAAGAAAAACGGAAAGAGGTAAAAAGTTAAGGTGATGCCCATGACAACTAGTAGTAGTGTCCTCTAACCTCCGCTCAGGGCTCATTCACACCTAAGCTGTTTGTCGCTCATCGAATGGTGCGACAAACCGCTCAACACCAGTAATCCCAATCATTTCTCTCGCCCCTGTGCATGTGTCAGTGTTTTGTCGCAGGCAGGAGTATGTCTGTCGCACGAAATAGTAAATCCGCTACTTTGGGGCAGATTTCAGCTCGTTTTATCCCATAGACTCGATAAAAAAATGCGCATTGTGATTCTTTTTACGTGCATTTTGCACATTGACATGAATGTGCCAGAATCTGCTCACAAAAAACACAACTTAATATATGCACGTAAAATGCGCGTCATAGGTGTCACCTAGGTGTGAATCCAGCCAAAAAGAACTGACAGCTGGGATTGGGTTGCTGTGAAGATCCTCTCCATCTTTCCTTCAGTTCTTATACAGGAAACAACAAAACATAGAAGCCCGATGGCAGAAAAAGACCAAATGGTCCATCAAGCCATAGACCTATGTTCATTGCAAGCATGCAAAGTCTGTTCCGCATGAGCTGCCATTGGTTTACTTTCATGTTATTAATAGATTTGCTTCTGATTTATTGCTTTTGGTTGGTAAATGTAGTTATATACAATACTGTATCCTATAATAAATCTATAAAATGAATGGTTTTGTTAAAGAGGATTTCTGTACTTTTATATGGCAAATTTGGGTTTTTAAAGCTTAGGCTGTTTCTAAAAGTTTATACATTTGTGGTCCACTGACCTCTGCTCATACTGAGCTCCATACTGAGCCTTCCCCAATTCTGTACAAGTATCTTCCACCAAAATTCTGACTCATGAAATAATGTTCCACAAAAAGAAAAAACAACCAACAATCTTTCCGGGGTTGCTTACGGTAATTCCCTTTTATTGATCTGGTTTAAAACATGAAAATGTGAGTTTCACTGAGCAACTGTCCAAAATTCTGGCTTATGAATAGAGCAGCACAGACACCTAATCCATCAAGGGGTTGGCAGTCCAAAAACAATTGGCATATCATTTTGTTTAGAAATACTGTATATACATCTCCTGCATTGTCCGTTATATACAGCCTGGTGTTTTGGTGTAAAATAACAAAACGATAGGTATGTCTCAATGTTGCCATGTAATAATTGTTCGTTTTGAAGGAGCAAATTGTTGGAATCGGGGGTGAGGAGCAGGAAATCATTGTATACCATCACATCTAAATCTATAGAAAAGATATAACATTAAACACAGATTTGTATTAAATCTGACATCTGTGTTAATGGTTTTTAACCTCCCTCTCTACTTCTAACTAAAGTTAATCATTTCCTATGGCCAACTACCATAATCATTTTCTGTCTCTCAGGTCTCTGTGTCCAGTGGAGGGGCTGCAGTGCATCCTGTGGATCCAGGACGAGGTGGCGATTCTGGAAGTCATTGCGATTCTCAGATTGACTCTGTTGTAGGTGAGTGTTGGTGCTGCAAAACTATATCCGGTGTCTGATGTCATATCTGCCGGCTGGCCTGCCTTACTGCTCCCTACACAGAAATAAACTGTTCTTTAGGGAAGCCATTCTCGTTATTGGAAATTGAGGTTCTATAAATCTGTAACTAGTCATTAAAGCGGACCTTTACCCCCTTTGACTAAAAATCACATCAGCATACAGCTCTACATCCTGATATGAAATCATCGTACATTTATTAGCTAAACAAACATATTTCTTTTACTTACAATTTCTTTTTTTTCTACTTCCTGGTCCTCTTTGCCAAAATGATATCATGTGCCAAAGCGTTGCATCCTGGGAAGGTTACATCAGCAGAGCATTGCTGGGAAATCGCGTCTGTAATCTCATGATCTTAGGGAAAGGCATTTTCCTCCCCTGAGATGATGTGCATGGTCACATGTCCTAGTCACATGTGCCAGAGTTCCAGGAAGTAATAGGCGATCTGGTAAGCTGCCCTTAGTAAACATGGCCACTGTCAGGGGAAGAAAAAAGGAATGCAAAGAATACAAAGCCGGCAATTATCTAGAAGTATCTGTTTGAAGGTTGTCATTACTAAACATTTCTAAAGGTGTGCTTGTTGTTATTTTAAAGAGGGTGAAGGTTCGCTTTAACTGCATACAACTTTCAGACATTTACCAGAAATGGACAGTTCACATCCTGAGGGAGAAATTTTCCTGCAATTCTCTATCCAAAGTATTATATGTTTAAATGACTTGTTATGAAGGTGGATGATGTTTGGGTGTCATGATTATCCTTCTTTTACTATGTGTTGAGTCGCTGGCATGGAAAAACATGTGGATGTCCGTTGTCACTTCATGGTTGTTCCAGGATAGTGGTAGCCCCCTTATTTCATTATTAAGAAGTTCCGTTTAACTTCAAATAATTGGAAAATAACTGCACTCGGATTATTCAGAGTATCCCATATCCAGAAGGAATACACTCATGTTGTATATTTTCTATTGGTTGCTATGAGCAGATAGTTGTAGAAGTGTGATGTTACTCATGTCAGTGATTCCAGTACGGAGCCGCCTATTGCAGGTCCGACAATGTCATTCCTGCCTGTCATTACCACCAAGTTCTTCTACAAAGATAATGTGCTAATAATGGCAGAAGCACAACACAAACATCTTCTGGGCATTATTGAACATTACAAATATTAAACCTCAGGCAGTTTCTGGCTTTTCTTGCCGGAGACGAATGATGGTGAAAAGAGATTCTTATGAATTTCTGCGCCCTCGTATGGCGATATTTGTGATGGGGAAAATGATATATTGAAGGTGGATGCTGGGCGATTATTTTGTTGTCGTTGATCCTATGAAACTGTTTTTAAAGACCATCTTCAAATAAAATCTGTAATTAGGATACTATTTGAATTGAATACAATTTTATATAGAAGAGATGTAAGATGTCCACGTCAGCCATGGTGACCTGTTCACAAAGGAGCAAAGTTAAATTATTATGCCCTTTATTTTCTTTTTCTTTTTTTTTTTTTCTTTTGCTGCTTTTTTTAATTTCTTTTTTGTTTCAGAATTCCTCTAACACTGAGCTACATTTCCAAAAGACACTTTACTATTTTTCAATTTGGTTGAATTATGAATTGCACAGAGCTTTAAAAATATATGGTTATAAAACCCAACAAGTTCCTTTTTAAAACTATTAAAGAAATTCAAAGCTGAGCCACTGTGTAGCATCTTTATAAACAGACTTGGTTTTTATGCCCTGTGGAAATGTAAGCTCCAAATTTGCTATATCAGATAATTTGCAGATCACATAAGGAACACTTACATTCTGGCTTAGACTGGGCTTACACCTAAAATTCACACGTTAAAGCACACTGAGGGGGATTTGCAGTGCAGCCAATCAACTTCTCTCTCTCATTTTCAAATCTTACCTGCGCAAACTGAAGAGAGAAGCTGATTGGTTGCCATGAGCAACTGCTCCAGATTCTGTTGCTCCAGTTTTAATAAATTCCCCTCATTTGTTTTTTTATTGTGCTACAGGGCATGTATAGAGGGTTTGTACATATTTTTTTTTTTTGTGTGCTTTTAACCAGTTGACATCCGCGGTGTTAAACCCCCTTCCCATCCAGGCCATTTTTCAGTGTTCAGCGCTGCGGTACTTTGACTGACATTTATTCCGTCATGCAACGCTGTACTGAAATGAATTTTATACCCTTTTTTGGGGACAGATAGAGCTTTCTTTTGGTGGTATTTATTCACCACTGGGGGTTTTATTTTTTAATATATTAAGGAAAAACTACAGAAGACACCAAACATGTCAAGCCTTAAATTGCGCATGCGCGCGAAACCTCAAAAAAACTACATTACCCAATTTGGCCAAAGGCGACGCATTAAAAGCTGTTACCGCTCATCAGTTTAGTGTTATCAGTGATTGATGGCCCTAAAATGATTGCTCTCACTGCGACGTTCGCGACGATATGTAACATGTGTAGCGCAATTGT
>NW_017306366.1:653579-683224 GCF_000935625.1 Nanorana parkeri
GCGCGAGCGAGCAGGAAAAAATGCCGTCTGGAGACGGCAACCCGCGGATGCGAGTCTGCCGTCCGTCTGTTTTTTTCTTAACGGGCGGACGGCAAGAGGTTAATATGGTCAGGGCTGGAAAAAAAATAGCATTTAATTTTTTACATTATTATAAAAATAAATCCCAAACCATTATAGTTTCTTTTTATGGGTTTCTTTTAACTAACGTGAATGACTAAATTCCAGTCATTGCATCCAAAATCCAGCACGAGGGACTATCTTGCAATGCAGTGTATTGGTGTGATCAGACAATATTGATAACTATTGAACTATTGAAAATACAGCAATAATTCTGGTGACACACGGGGGCTTAAACCGGCTGTTAGTATTGCCCTCGCAGTCTGTCATGTCTTGTGAGACTGTGGAGGAGGGAGGTAACATTGTAAATCACATAACCAGCATATGTTTTCAGGATGTGGACCACCGGCTTTTTCTTTAGTGCCACAACAAGGGGAGCAGGAAGTATTGGATGGTGGCAGGTCATTAACACCATTTTTAAAGTGTATTTCCAGTTTTGCAGTCAGATTTGAGAAAACCTCCTCTGTGTTTTTATTTGTGTTCCCAGTCACACAGCACACCAAAAAATATATATGTTTTTAAAAACATTTCTTACATTTTAGATGTTTTGTTGCAGCAGACAACATGGCTGATCCCAGGCTTTTCTTAGAACCATCACCGTGATCTTTCTCTCATTAACATACAAAGGAGAAGCTCCTCAACCCTTTAAACCCCTCCTAACATTACAATAGAAGGAGAAGCAAGTAGAAATGTTAACCCTTAAGAAGCCAATAAATCCTAACCCAAGTAAAAGCAATTTAAACTGCAAGCATTTTTTTAAATTTTTTTTTTATCTTATGTTATGTGAATGAGAACCTGTAACAAATATAAAATAGCTGTTATCCCAATTTGGCTGTGAAAGTGGATTACACTTTAAATTGGAAGTAACGTTTGCTTTTGAAAAAATAGCTGACAGGTAGGTTTTCTATAGCAGAAGACACCGTGTAAGTCTCTTCTGACAAAAATCTCCTGCCTACCTGTCAGCTCTTTTTTCCGTGCACTGAGGCACTCCTGTGCAGTTCAGAGCACAGACCCGGCTTGCCGAGATGTGGTAACTTCCATGCACATGCGCCAGAGTTATATTGTGGTGGTCGGCCAATCAAGAAGATGGCACTGCCGGCAATGGAGGGGAGAGCAGACACCGCAGCGCTGGAGAGAATCACTTTACTTGGCAAGTCGGCCATAATGTGCTGTGCTAATTATGGCAAACACCATTGCAGCACCTTCTTTTTATTTTTTTGTTACCAACACAATTAAGTTCTGCTTTAATAGGTCAATGCGGACATGTTGTTAGAATGTTTTTGGGAGGGGGGGGGGTTTTATGTAAAATTTTGTGTCAAAGCAGAATAAAGGATTTTTTTAAATTTGATAAATAGAAATTAGACATTGCACAATTTGGTCTGAAGAAGCCGACTTCGTCTGTGAAACGCGTCACAGTACAACACTGCACAAACTATCTCTGCTTCATACAAACCACCTCTGAAGATTGAGCGACATTGTGGTCTGGTGACCTATGTATCTCTTCCTTCGATACTTATGAAAACTGCGTTCGATATATTATTGCATGTGAAGGGAGTAAGGCCGGGAGAATTGTGCAAAAGATATTGGGATTGAAACTGTTACCATCTCTGGAGCTGTGTGCCATTGATATGTTGATTTTGTGTGTGTGTGTGTGTGTGTGTGTGTGTGTGTGTGTGTGTGTACGTTTTTAAATTTCCTATTTCGATACATGAATAATATATATGGATTTTAATATATAGCTTACAACATATATTTAATACCGTGCACAATGGACACCTAAAAGAAAATCCCCAAAATACAGCCTAAGGGTTTAAATCAAAGTGTTTTGTAGGTTGTGGTGTCGCCGTGCTGATTAATATCTGATAATAAAAGAAATGGAAAAATGATTAGCGATGAACATTACTGACTGAAGAATATTTTGTGTCAGACCCGATGCTGGACCTCGATATCCGAGAACTTGCCAGTCTCACCTCGGGAGAAGGAGACATGGAAAACTTTGGACGGCTTTTCTCCAAACTTCAGGAAATGAAAGGTGAGAAAAAAAGCTTAACATTTTTGGAGGTGAAAATCCCTGTTTGTGGGGAGTAGATACAGATGATTGTAGAGTAGAGAAGTTCTCATTGTGGAGCATTCCGCTCTAATGTTTAGGCTGACTGGAATTTTATGATTTTATAAAGAGAAATTTGAGGATTATGTTTATCTGATGAGCTTCATTAACATACAATGGACCAAGCCACATCTGAATGGACAAGACCCCCTCACCTCCCACCCCCCACAGCCCCTCCTAACGTTTCAAAGAAGGAGAAGCAAGAAGAAATTGTAACCCTTAAAACCCTAACCCAAGTCAAAGCAATTTAAACTGCAAGAAGCATTTTTGTTTTTAAGCTTATGCTGTATGAATGGAAACGTGTAACAAATATAAAATAGCTGTTGTCTCGATTTGGGTGTGAAAAGTGGAAATACACTTTAAGTCTAGGAACATTTGGGGCTTTTCTTCCCCCTCACACAGGAGGGCTGCAGCTCACACAGGTCTGAGAATATCTAGGGATTTTCTTGTTCCTTCTGTAGGAGGAGGACTGCCTTTCACACAGGTCTTAGAACATCTATGGCTTTTTTCTGTCATTACACAGGAGGAGGAGGGCTGCCTCTCACACAGGTCTTAGAACATCTATGGCTTTACCCTGTCCTTACATCAGAGAAGGACTGGCTCTCATACATGTCTGTGAAGGTTTTCATTCATCCAGGTCATTGTATATATGTAAAAAATAAAACAAGGCAACTGGACTGGCTGTATTTTTCTTGAAGATGTTTTGCTAGTCATCCGACCAGCTTTCTCAGTTCAGAACATGGAAACTCTGAATTGAGAAAGCTAGTCGGATGACAAACGAAACGTCAAGAAAAATAAAGCCAGTCGAGTTCTCTTGTTTTATTTTTTTCAGATGTGCCTCTCCTAAAGGTCTGAACATCCATGGCTTCTCTGTCCTTGCATCAGAGTAGGGCTGCCTTTCACAAAGGTGTGACAAAATCTCTAGAATGAGCTGATCACTTGATCCCTATTAGTTCAATAAACACGATGCTGATTTTTGTCTTGAAATCCAATATTATGCTCGTTTTGAAAGTGAGCTTTACTATAATACTAATGCTCTAGAACAGAGCTTCCCTATTAAAGTGCAAACCATGGGGGACAGAAAGTTTGTATTGTCGCAGACTTACTTATAGACCAATCACTGGAACTGTGTTCCATTCTGGCAGCAACTCGGAATATAAGCCGGGCAGTAAAAAGTCATGTAGTTGGAACTATGCAGGACTGACTTTAGTAATGGCTTTCTGCCCTGCTGACTAATAGTAGTGCTGGAGCATGTCTGTGTTTCTAGAAAATGATATCGCCCTAAGTGAAACCTGTCACAGGGTTGAAGTATCAAAGCTGAACTTAGGATCTAAAAGTGGGAATCTTGAGCCAAGCCTTGTGGCCTCCACGCTTGGAATGTTCAATATGCAAATATCGACTTCAAAGACCAAAAGGAAAACTAGGAGGAGTGAAAATCACTCATCCTCATAGTTGGAGCCGACATGCGACAATGAAACTGTCAAACGTCGGCTCAATAGATCGGGAAGTGAGCGAACACATACCATCGCTCGCTCACTTCCCGATCATCTCCCTGCAGAGAGCCGTGACTGTCAGTCATCACTCCCCGCAGGGATCCCCTCCCCGCTCCTCCAGCGCTGACTGGAGGAATGAACGGGGGAGGGTACAGCTGGCTCTGCCTCTAGATAGGCAGAGCCCGCTGTCACTCACACAGCTGGGTGGATCTCAGTATAGAGCAAGCTGTAGCTCGCGATATACTGAGCTTTGGTGAGCGGAAGCAGAGACACAGGCACTCCAAATTTGCAAGATACGTCGAATTTATTGACGTGCACATCGTGGTAGAAAACAAACGTTTCGGGGTCACAAAGGATCTCCTTCATCAGGTAAAACAAACACTATGTTCTCACGATTGTTACGGCTGCCACCCGTTGACTAGCGCAGCACCCAATTCTTAAAGGGATTTACGCGGTCAGGAGTGCGATGGGACCATGGACTATCTATACTGAGCTTTGGGTGAAGGGAGGACGCTAGTTTGTGTCCTCCCATGACCCTTAGGAGAACTATGGGGAAAACCACTTACCCCATACTTCTCTTTTAACTCTGACTTCATGCTGGAAGTTGGTCTCTGCATATTTGTCATTATAATTGGTCGTTCATACATGTAACAGTAACAAGTCTGTTTAGACACATGGGGGGCATTTGAAGCTATTTTTCAACCACCGCAATCTGCCATTCAGTGTTATTTATTTCCAAGTTTTTATTGCAAACAAACGATCAAAATTGGCATTAAAATTGATACAAAAAAAAAAAAATCTGCTTCACCTTGTTTTCTGGTCTTAACAGATAAAGCCGCCACGTTGCCTCATGAACAAAGAAAACTGCACGCAGAAAAGGTAATCGAGTCTTTCAGTGATTGTGTCATCGTTTCAATTATTGTTTAGATCTAATTATATAAAGATCAGCTGGATTGTATTCATTTCAATGTTTAACAGAAAGACCTGTTTCTGTGTATAGTTAGTAATGATATATGTACGTGGGGGCAGCTATATTTGCTCAGATCCTACTCGGGTTCTACTTTCACCAATGGTTGTGTCTAACTGCTCCTCACATAAGTCTATCAGTCAGCTGACCCATTTGGGTTTGATTTACTAAAGGTGTAGAGGTTGTCCACCCAGCAAAGTAAATGTTAAGTTGCTTTGAAATTAGAAATGCATTTTATATTCTAATATATTTTGTCTTCAGGTTGCTAAAGCTTTCTGGATGGCCATTGGTGGAGACCGTGATGAAATTGAAGGCATTTCCTCTGAGGATGAGAACTGACGGGTGTAAGCACAGCAGGGCTGATTTTCTAGAAACTGGAGCAGATGAAAACTATACTGTAGCTGGTTTCCCCAACAACCAATCAGATGTTACCCTGTGAGGGTGGAATGAATCAAGGTTTCCGATTGGCTGATACGGAACATTCGCGGTTTTTATAAATCGGCCTCACGATTAGCTCTGCAGTGACCTGTGTCACTTTCTTTTGGCTACCGAGTCACATGTTGCTGTGTCTGCAGTTTCCCAACGTCCTGGAACTCCCAGCACATGTCTAGTGGTCTCCATGTGTTTGTTAGATATCAAAACTCTGTATTTATTAGAAGGCAACAAATCTTAATAAACTGTTTTCTATTCATTACAACACCTGGTAGCTCATTGATGGATACAGTCACATGTGGTGAAATGATTGCTTAGCTTGGCACTTGGTGAATATGAATACACATATCTTGCAGCACATTCCTTTGGCAGGCCTAGTTATTGACTGCACACACACTCATCTGCTTGCCTGGTGCTGGAGGATTGTGCAGAACGTCATTCTATCAGGCTAGAAGGAGTGCAGGAAGACAAGTAAGGAGATGACTACAGGGTACGTCTCATAGGAAGATGCAATCCATGTGTAGGATGTCCTCATTAGCATCCATCAGACTAGTAGAAGTTCCCCTGCAGAGTCACTCGTATATCCAGTCATGCAAGCAAACGGAACCTCTTCACTCCACACCGGTGGCTTTACCTCCCACATGTGCCATGTGTGCCTATCGCTTCCTTCCACTGTCCTAACATACTAGTCATTAACTGAATTCTGGGTAAAATAGTCCGTGTGTGTGTGAGTGTGACTGGTAAAGGGAATGCACATGTTCATAAAAGCACGTTATGTTCGTACACACAACGTAATGCTGATAATTACTATTTTATTCATAAAAAAAAGTTGCCTGTAGATTTGATTTTGCTTCATCTGAATTGATCAAATCCCTTCCTTGGAATCTTTGCTAATATTGTAATTGTTGTAGAGGACCGAAGTTGTAAAGTCCATTCATCTAAATCAGGGGTGCCCACAAGGTCGATCACGATCTACCAGTCGATCGCGTAGTGATCACTGGTAGATCGCCATGTCCTCCCCTCCCGCCGCTTCTCTGGATCCCCGCTGCTCTCCCCAGCGTGGATCCGAGAAGACGTGAAGGAACCGGCGGCGGGGGAGGACGGAGCCGCTGTCACTATAATGCAGAGCAGTGAGGAGAGAGAGAGACGCTCGGCCAGGATCTGACAGCCGGCATTCGTTCAATGAGCTCGTCATTTGAAAAGTAGATCTCCAGACGAAAAATAGGGGGCGCCCCTGATCTAAATGATTTACAATCCGCTGCAGCCCGAGTCCACACAGCTCCTCATGTGGGATGGGCCGGTCTGCTTGCAGAATGCTTTGCTGCGTTACTTCCTTTCTCTGCTTAAAAGAGAAGTAAAGCCGAAAACCTTTTTTTTTTTTTGGCTTTACTTCTCTTTTGGGTCACAGGAGTACATTAGTAAATATATGGCTGTGACCTAAATCGGCAGATAGCGGGCTTATGTCCACTATTTGCCGACAGTGCAGCTGGGAAGGATCCCAACAATAGTGTCAGGATCCACCCAGCTGGCTTCACCTCTCTAGAGCCAGAACCAGCTGTGCCCGCCCCCTCCCGTCTGTCCCTTTAAATGAACGCTGGAGGGAAGGAGGAAATCCCTGTGGGGAGCGGTCACTGATGGTCACCACTCTGCAAGGAGAAGACCATGAACTGAGCAATCGGCGGTCACATGATCACTCAGCTCTCGGTATATAGAGCCGGTGTGTGACAGCTGCAGCGTCCCCCTCTGACTCTAAGTATTGGGAAGAGTATATTTTACTCTCCCCATACTTCTCCCTTTAATGTATCACCAGGGTACTTCACATGTCTAGACTAGGTTTGAAGGTGACTGGCACCTGAGGGACATTAGTATGAACACTGTGATGTAGCAGAAGTGTCATCGGTAGCTCCAGAGCACATGGCACATATGTTATGCCCAGTGACTTGGGTCTCAGACCTGCAATTGTCATTATATATGGGCCTAGAAAAAGATGTAGCTGGCTCCACAGCTGCTGCTATTTCCATCCACTATACTAATGACTTGGGCCTTTCCCTCCCACGGGGTCTCTACAGCTCTGAGCACCAGGAATGAGACAAACGGTTTGGGTGAGAGCATGAAATACATTTTTATTTTGTTAAAAAATGTCCCTGCCTCTGCACCTAGCTTATTACTATGGGCCTGACCTCAAGGCTAAACTCTGGCGGATGACTGGTGAGAGCACCTCCAGCGGCCATTAAAAGGGACTCTCAGTGGACACAGAAGAAGCAGCTGGCCGGACGTCAGACAAGTCTATTTTCTAGAAACTGCTTTCAGAGAGGCACACAGGAGCATTTTCTGGCTTACAAACATAAAAGCTGACGCCTTCTGATGTCTATTCTTAAGGTGCCATACACTTTACAACCCTCCCAAGACTTTTGTCTTGGGAGTGTTGTAAAGTACTTAAAAAAAAAACGTACGATCTGCCCATCCTGGACAGGCAGATCGTACTTGCGATCATCGTAAGCCCGCCCCCCTGCAATGAGGGCTTGCGATGGCTGCAAACAGGCAGTGTTTGCGTGCGCACATCGGCCCGTTCGGCAGTTGTCGAACAAGCAGGCCACTAACTCGCCAAGAATCGTACGATTCCCGGCGGGTTTTCCAGCCTGCTTGTTCGACGGAAGACGTGCGACCGTACAGTAGAAACGGTCGCACGCCTTCCATACACTGCACGATTCTCGTACGATCGCGGGATTTCCCCAATTCTCGTACGAGAATCGTGCCGTGTATGGGCACCTTTTAGGGAAGATTGTCTTTTAACATGGCTACAACATTCAATGGAAGCAAAAGTGGTCTTAGATCAGCAGATCCCTGACAACAATGAAGTGGGGTTAACTGGTGTACTTCAGCTACACATTTACTGCATATGTTATCCTGCAGGGGTTCAGCAAGCAGGCAACGTGCTGAGCAGGAGGGACTTTTATATCTGTAAAGAGAACCTGTTGTCAATGAACACTTTTCAGGCCCCTTGTGGATGTCAGGGGAAGCTGTTCAGTACATTGCCACTCGTGACAAAAGGTAGAATTGGTTCGCTGTATAGCAAGGACATCAGTAAGTACAAATTTCAAACACTTTATATGAGCCTGAAAAGTTTGAATTGCTGTACAATTAATCCCAATAGAGTGCCAAAGCCACGATGAGAAAAAGACTCCAATTGTAATTTGTTTCAGGGGGCCAGGCAATCGCCCTTCATAGTTATCAAAGTGTTTTTTAATGGGCTCAGGATGAGGATACTTCTGCTACCTCCAGGATCTTTATTGCGAATCCATTAAGCACCTTGATAATTGTTGAAGTCGTAAAGGGGTATGTTTGGCCCCAAAACCCATTGGATTCTTAGTTGTTGTTTTTTTCTCCTGGTTGTCACTTATGGAATCGAATTACCAATGGACTCTTGGAACGTGGTTTTGGTGCTCTTTTTGGCTTCATTATACAGATTTGGATGACCCCCATGGTAGGGTGTTCCTACTTTGTGGCTGGCAGCTAAATCTAAGCCATCTGACTTAATCAATTGTATCGGTTAGAGAGTTTTATATCCAGCTCCTCAATTCCACCTCTCCTTGAAGTTTTAATTTATGACAGTGTCTCTTTAACCCCTTCATGACTGAGGCCCTTTTTTCATTTTTTGCACCCATGTTATATTCACTTGCTAAGAAATAGAAGTGGTCACATGAGCCAGACCTGACTCTACTTGCTGCAGGTAATAACTATTCTTTGTGGTTAATTCATATTGTATCTAATTACAATTCAATTTACTTAAAGTATCTCACATATTAAAAATGTTATGTGTGTCACTCGGCTGTAGATTCTCAAATCATCTCTGAATTGGTGCTGACACTGTCCTTCCTTCTGGAGGGTGGCTACTTTTGTTCCCCATGGTCCCTGTGTGTGTGGTAAAGTAGTCACCGCTCCAAGCTCGCTCCTGTGATGGACTACAATCTCAATACAAATTACTAACCTAAATTTGAGATTGTAGTCCATCACAGGAGTGAGCTTGGAGCGGTGACTACTTTACCACACACACAGGGACCATGGGGAACAAAAGTATCCCCCCTCCAGAAGGAAGGACAGTGTCAGCACCAATTCAGAGATGATTTGAGGATCTACAGCCGAGTGATTTTACAGCTTAGTGTCATTTGACTAGATGTAGTTCAGATTCTGCATTAAAAGTTGGAATTCCCCTTCAATCCACAGGGATTCCCAGTGCAGCTCACTGCCCCCAGCTAGATGTAGACTCTGCTAACACTTCTGCCTAGGATGATAACTTTAAAATGGTTGTTAAAAAAGCATTCGGCAGAATATTTGAGATCTGTTATAATAAAGGGAAACATTTTGCCAATTATATCTCCATAAATTGAATCTGTTATCTATTACTCCAAAAATGAGCTATTGGAAAGAATGATATCACCGCTGTGTATTTCATTAGTAAATCCTCAGAGATCCGCACGCTTTATTTATGGGCCTGTGTCTCCCCTTCCACCTCACAGCCATCAGTTTCTGATAATCCTTCTCGGGGAACGATCCCAAGATTTTTCCACAATTGCAGTCCCAGTTTGGGGTCTTGTTTTATTTTACAGTGTTACTCATGCTATGATGTCACTGGAAACAGGAACATTTACTGATGATGAAGACAGCTTCCAGCACGATGTGCCTCCATGTACTCCTGGCGTGTGTGCTTCCCAGCTCCGAATTCAGCACTTTTATGACTCTGGGCTTGGAAGTGGGACATGGAAAAAATGAAACCACAAGCATTAAAGGGTAAATTGTGAGAGAGGCGTGTTGGCCACGATGGGAACTGTAATCATGCAAATCTCTCTACAATGAATGAGTAACCGTCTTCTCAATTCTGTAAACATAGACAAAAGCTGTGCTGTGAAATGCGTGGTATTAGGCATGATGAAGATAAACGGCTCAACCACACTGAAATGGCGCATGCGTCTTCATAAAGGAGTAGCATGAAATTTCCACTAAGCTGTGTTATATCAAATTGGCTAGTTAGAATACATATATATATATATATATATCTCCTTTTCCTTTCAAAGAGAAGTGAAACTGAGTGCAGAGGAGAAGTCCCAGTCCCAGATCCTTGCACATAGCTCTTGAGTCAGGATACAACACTCCTCTGGGTCCTAGAACACTTGGCCTCTCTCAACTCCTTGTTTGAATAAAGTCAAAACCTGAACTCAACCCCTCTGTTACATAATGTGAGGCTAGTGCCTGCTTTCCATTGTTGTCCAATTCACACATAGCAGTAGTGGAAAACCTTAACACACACAGATTCTGTGCATTTGTGGCTATTACTATAACCGGAACAAGCGGAATCCAACTCAAAAATCTCGCTTGGGCCTTTTTGCGGTATGCGCATTTATTCGTACCGCACGGACGTTGCCCAGGTGTGAACAACACCCATTGGAATTAAAGGAGAACTATGAGGTGAGTGCTTTTCACTCACCTTATAGTTCTAACCGACCTGTGACAATGATGTAAGCAATGCACGTATGGATGGCGCTCTCTCACGTCCATAGACCCATCCCATCCCAGCTCAAGCTGACACTCGGCACCAGACAGCAAATTTTAATGGCTGCTTGGCGCAAGAACTGACACTTCTGCGCTAGGGGGAGGCAGAGGAGCTTCTCATCTTGAAAAGTGGAAGACATGCAGCAACCCACTGAAAACAGGGTCGTGACCCACTTTTGGGTCACGACCCACCAGTTGAGAACCAAGGATATAGAGTACAGCTAAACCATATAAAGTAATTCTAAGCTTGCAATGGTTAACCCTCGCTCCTTACCTGTTTGTGTCCAATTGGGGAGATTTCAAATCGAGCAATGTAAAGAGCTGGACAGCAGTGAAAACATGAAGGGTTTTGACCCTCTCATGCCCTTCAGATAAACTTTAAAGACCAATTCAGACAATTGCATTGTGGTAATGCGTGTCAACACTGTATGAGCAGTGCATTGTGGTGCCATTCATTATAATTGGAACCCCAACACACTGCATGGAAGCCACCACTGCAAGGCATCGCATCACAACCCACACACCGGCCATTGATTATACGAAAAAAGAAAAGTGAACGCATGTTAAATGGACTGTTTAGGTGCGTTGGCAGCCTATTCATAAAAAAATGGCTGCCTTAAAACAATGCACGCCATAACGCATGTGCATTAGCACATCACAACAGCGAATGATATGTCTGAATAGGTATGAGCAAGCCTTGACCACTGCAAGATATCAATAGTAAAGTATGTATACGTACTCTGCACCTGTACATTACCAGACGTGAATAAGCAAGGTAAGTTCTTTGGTCCATTTTTAGCAATTACAGAAGAAGATTATCAGAAGATCTTTTGTGAGACAAATAACCAAGAAATACAAGGGGAAAACATTTATTTGCATTTACACAGGAGGGAGGACAGCATAATGAAAACGGGGGAATGGGGAAGTAACTGATGCAATGCACTTTATGCATTTTGAATAACACAAATATTTGGACTATTTTCTCTTACTGGCTACTGTGATTGAATGATGCAGATAAAATTCAGCTAATCAGAGCCTAGAGTGTACTTCTGGGGGTATAGATATATATTATGGGTATATCTTAACAATAATTGAGACACATACAAGAAAAACAGATTTGGAAAAGGAACAAGAACACAGTTTTTTCCCCCCCAGAAATGCGGAACAAAATAAAATAAAAAGACATTTCATACTTGGACTAACGGAAGGAAAGTGTAAGGTTGTTTTTAAGAAAGCTTAAACCCAGAATGAGTTACAGACTGCCAGGAAGCCCCTTCTTTCATGCTACAAATACTCGGTGCTACAAGAACGTTGGCCTCCCCACAATATCTCTGATTGGGGAACACTGCTTGTCGTCACTGCTGGCTGAGCTCCGGAGAGAGAGAGACAAGAGGACACTTGCGGCAGCGACACTCCTGAAGAAACGCACATTTAACTGGCATTGTCTGTAAATAAATATACAGAGCAGCATAATGGCTTCTACCTCATACTATGTCTAAAACAAAGACAAGGAGACCCTGAGATCTCAGATGAAAATCCAGACTGGTATAAAATAGGAATGTGTGCTGGTTAGTGTGACGTATACACTGAAAATGAAGGTTGTAAGCGATCCGCCAGCCTTCCCTCCAATGGCATGTTAATAGGACCCTTCATAGTCTTTCACGCATGATATGTCCCTTTCCCATTCTAGAAGGGAACAGGAACCACGTATGTTTAAAACGGATTTTTCAGCACGTTGGGAAATCCTTGTGTGCCGGCACTTCCTATACTCAGAAGTGCTCTCTACCTATCCTTTGTTAATCTCTATAGGACCAGATTATGTCAAACAACGATGCTTAAATCTGTTGCATTATGCATTTAACAGGCTGCATATGGTCACCTTTGGCCTCAACATCAAGAGAAACCTGAAATGCCAGCATGACGTGCCTGCCACTGGGTGCTTGTACACCGAGACTTTCCCATGCCTGCCTCCTACCTGCTGTGAAAACACAAGGCTTGGCTTTCTGCGTGCTAGAATAGAAAGGTCCACAGCACCCTGGGTCACAGGCCATCTGCCGCTCATCAAGAGACTGCTACATCGTCTATACAGGAAAGTCTGTGTCACCAACTTAACTCGTTCCCGTATGATCAAACAGCGACACAATGTCAATTACAATGTCCAGACAAAACGGAACCAGGTCTCATCGTGCTGTGGTAGCACAGGAAGTCACAGGCTCCACACGCTGGCTTTAGTGAGATGTACCTGTATAACAGCAGGCTTCATGCTCAGATGGGGGGTGGGGGTGGGGGGATACAATAACATACAAATACACAAACACTTTAAAAATGAAAGTTGATTCTCCAGTTGTCAGAATAATGCAGGAGCCGTTTGAACTGCATTCTGGGAGCTCCTACCCAAGTAATGCTGCTGCGAGACATTTGTAGACACTTGCCCCACTTGTAAGATATATATTGAACAGACTGACTATAGAATATCCATATAGTACAAAGGAGGGGACAAGCCACCAGTGTGGGAGAGGTCCATGGCAGGGTAAACATGGCCACATATCTGGAGAGATCAGAGCCGAGGATTTCATAGATGAGAACTCTAGTAAACACGGTACCCTGTATCGTAACATGTGAGACTTGTCTTTTCACTGGCTTCCGGTGACTTTCCTAAATAGAACGGTCAACGTTTGATGAATTGTTTATCAGCACTGTGCTGTTATATGAACCTGTGCTTGTATCAGCAAGAAAAGTGGAGAACAGCAGCTGCTTCTGAGTTGTGGTCATGCTGGGTGCTCAGAGCCAGGTAAGCCATGTAAATAGGCTGAGTGTTCCAGATCGATGTACTGTCATACTTCCACACAGAGAAGAATTAGTGTACTGGCATCCCACTCTGTCACATGATCATCGGGAAGATCTTATGATGGGATGGCAGTCGCTGTGCTGGGATCTTTGCTCTGTGCTGTTCACTATTAGGATTCTCCAGGTCGGTGAGATAAGTGACCTGGACATGCTGGTCTACGAGACGCTGGAGCAGCGAATACTTGGGGAGCCCATCTGTGTCAGAACTTTATCAAGCCACTGCAGCGGACCATTCAGATGCAGCTCGATCCAACAAGGGGTGCTGGTCACAGTCTGACGCCTGTGGAGACAGAATTGTCACAACGCTGCAGTTAACATTAAGTATTTTTTAAGTAATTCCATTATCCAAAATAAAAAAAATCTTAGAAAAAATGTAAGTGTACAAGTGAGAAATAGAAGCCGCAAGACTGTGGTCATCATGTGGATAAAGAAGAGGTCATTGGCCACATAGGATGGACAATGTAGAAGTCAGCATGCTGACCATACGAAGTTACTGCATGCTGGGGTAACCAGTGTAGTCTCAGGGCACAATCAGCAGCTTACACTCTCTCTGGTATAGGATGAGGGATGCTGTTTGTTCTATTACTATAGGAACCATGTATAGGATGATGACTGAATGTATCCCAACAACTAGAATCTGTAATATGCACAAAATCCAGATCCAGGGGAAACATGATAAATGTGGAAGAGATACATACAAAGCCAACAAAACAATAACTCTGCTCTTTGTCTGTATATACTCTTAGGCAGAGGTGAAACCTGTACCAAGAGAAAACACATGGGCTGCCACTGCTGACCTTCTTATTGCCTGACTCTCCTTGGCTCTTTGGTTTTGAAGTATCGCTACCTGTAGTGCCCACCCCTGCTTTAAAGTGCATTTCTAGGCAAACATTTTTTTTAGTTTTAAATAAAGGTGGAGAAGGGTTAGACACTCGTCAAGTTGTAACTGTGGTCTGTGTCCCCATTAGAGAGATACTCACCTGATCTTTGGTCCGGCAGCAGTCAGCTATCACCTCTCTCCTCCTCTGCTCTGGCTATGGAATGGTGTCAGCATCCCTATATCTAATGTGAGTGAATGGACCTGCATAAGACGTGAGGACGTCAGCAGTCCTTAGATCATTGGAGCCTTGAGGAGAAGAGTTTGTGGGGACCTGTCTAGCAGCCTGGAGGGAGCCGTGGGGCTAAAGATGAGGTGAGCAATAAAGCTTAATTTGAGTCTCCTAGACAAAAGGAGCGCACAAACCCTGCAGTGCATGGGTAGCTCCACTGCAAGGGAAGGTTTTGGTTTGTTTGCCCAGAGTTCTTCTTTAAAAGGTACTACTTGATGAATAACTTTACAGGGTACTTTTAAGGAAGGCAGAAGTTAAAGTCTCAACACTGAATGAGTTAAGGAAGGAAGAAGTTAAAGTCTCAGCACTGAAGGAACTAAGGAAGGAAGTTAAAGTCTCAGCACTGAAGGAGTTAAGGAAGGAAGAAGTTAAAGTCTCAGCACTGAAGGAGTTAAGGAAGGAAGAAGTTAGTGAAATGTGAGCGAGAAACCTCAGGATCAGTAATGAGGCTGCCAAACAGAGGCACATCTGGGTTCCGTTAGCTCCCCTGGCTCCCAGCCAGCACTGAAACTGGCTGTCAAGTGTGGAGGATGAGATTTAACCCATGGCACGCCAAGCACACGCAAAATGTCAGTGTTCCCATTTCCGACCACAAAGTGGCCCAGAACGAAGCAGTTAACGGCATAAATGGTCACTGAACATCTGGAAGCCAGCAGGCAAAGTTGGGATCTGCGTTGGGTGTCTGCTGCTCCCACAATAGCAGAATGTTACACTCTGGCAGCCAGTGAGCGTTACACCCTCCACATAATGACATGTGTCCCAGCTTCGCCACCTCCCCGGACACGACCAAAAATCAGCAAGACCACAGAAATAAAAGTCACTTTCCCCAGTTGGTAAACACATGAGGAGACTGCAGGGATTTCAGGGAACGGGGGGAAAAAAAAAAAGCTATATTTGTTTTCCTGAGAAGGGAGAAGAAGCAAACTGGGCTGACTTGCTCAGGTAAACTTGCTTTAGTCATCAGCTGATCATAGCCAACTCTGAAATACAGTTGCACCTCTGCACTTTGCTGTCTGGAAATGAAGCAGTTAAATGAGCGTTCCGATGAGCTTACTTTTGATGGCCAACCTGGGAACTATAGGCCGGTCAGTCTAACATCGGTAGTTTGTAAAATGCTAGAGGGCATAATAAAGGATTATCTGGTAGAATTTGTTCAGGAAAACGGGATAGTTAATGACAATCAGCACGGGTTCAGGAAAGACCGTTCCTGCCTAACTAACTTGCTAACTTTTAGAGCCGCAGTGAAAATCTGCTGTTCTGCATTATGAGTTCATGCAGGCGATTTCATGAGCAGACTTGTAAATGGAGGTTAAGCCCAGAGCGCAGATGGTAGGACAGGTCAGCACAGCGAGTGACCTCTGTACTACCGCCCTCCCCTGTCCCCAAAAACTCCAGCAGAACAGGGACCAACCAGTACCAAGAGCAGCAGCTGCCTTGTCCACTGCCTGCTGCAAGAACTGCCTCCCATGTGGACTGCATTGAAAACTACAGACTGGAGTGTCATCTGAAGTTACCCACAGGATGTGTTGGGGTCTCACTGGGAACAATGGGTGGTGAAACATCTGCCTCTTCCAATGCACCAGGACCTGCTGATACGCTGAGATTCAGTGTGTGTGTGTCTGTGTGTCTGTCTCCCCTTTAGAACTTATACCAACCTCCGCTCTTCTGGGAAGGCTTTCCACAAGAGTGTGTGTAGCTGTTCACATCACCTCAGCAACATGGTGTTAGACACGAAGACCTGGCTTGCAATCAAAGTTCCAACTCATCACAAGGATGCTCCACAGGGTTGAGTCAGGGCTCCTTGCAAGCCACTCAAATTCTTCCGCACCTTTAGCAGGCTTCAAAAGCTTTTACAAAAATAACTATAGAGCTGAAATTTAAGCTGGCCATACACCTACAGATATTCTGCAGTATTTTCTATGGTATTTTATCTACGCTAAACTGTGTGGATGGAGGAATCTCCCACTAGGCCAAGCTTTAGGATCTTGCTAGTCGGCTCAGCTGGCTCTCAAAATACCTGAACAGTCTGATTGGATGCCGGCATTGTTCAGGTATTTTGAGAGCCAGCGGGGCCGACTAGTAAGATACTGAAGCTTGGCCCAGCGGGAGATTCCTCCATCCACACAGTTTAGCGTAGATGGAGGAATCTGTTGCACTTCTTACATCTGACCATAGAAAATCTATAGGTGTATGGCCAGCTTTACTGAGGCATCCCAAAACCTGTCACTTTCTGCTGGAGATCCACTCTATCCCTACTTGGCATAAGTGAAATGTGCCTCTCCTTTTACTAAGAAAACTGTGTCATGTAAACAAACCTTTGTGTGCAGGTAAAAAATGAACCATTACCCTGCACATAAGGCAAACCTGGGAGCTCCAAACAAAAGCTGTTTGTAGATCTGAATATAGCAGGAAGGGGTTGGAACTTCTGTCAGGTTCATCTGGCTGACTGTGTCCCCACTGAGGAAGACTTTCCTTCTCAGATATACAATGCGCAGTAATAGAAAATTTCCCCACAGTGAGAGGAAATCCCACTTTACCAGGGCAGGTATCCACATTGGAAAATTGCCTTCACCTTCTGTTTTACTGTAGCAGTAAAAGTTTGAAATTCCAGGCTGTGCTGGTGACCATTGTCTGAAGAGAAATCTCTCCAAAAGGAGAGACGGACAGCAAAAAGTTCAGATAAGTTCCTACCCTGATCCACACTATCCAGTACTAAAAGTGTTTTTTGTGTGCACGGTGTCATCCGTTGTATCCTTAAGTTGCTTCATACAGGTGAAACTCGAATAATTAGAATATCGTGCAAAGTTCATTTATTTCACTAATGCAACTTATAAGGTGCAACTAATATACGAGATAGACTCATTACATGCAAAGCAAGATAGTTCAAGCCGTGATTTGTCATAATTGTGATGATTATGGCTTACAGCTCATGAAAACCCCAAATCCACAATCTCAGAAAATGAGAATATTGTGAAAAGGTGCAATATTCTAGGCTCAAAGTGTCCCACTCTAATCAGCTAATTTAGCCGTAACGCCTGCAAAGGGTTCCTGAGCCTTTACATGGTCTCTCAGTCTGGTTCAGTAGGAATCACAATCATGGGAAAGACTACTGACCTGACAGTTGTGCAGAAAACCATTATTGACACCCTCCATAAGGAGGGAAAGCCTCAAAAGGGTCATTGCAAAAGAAGTTGGATGTTTCCAAAGTGCTGTATCAAAGCACATTAATAGAAAGTTATGTGGAAGGGAAAAGTGTGGAAGAAAAAGGTGCACAAGCAGCAGGGATGACCGCAGCCTGGAGAGGATTGTCAGGAAAAGGCCATTCAAAAGTGTTGGGGACTTTCACAAGGAGTGGACTGAGGCTGGAGTCAGTGCATCAAGAGCCACCACACACAGACGGATCCTGGACATGGGCTTCAAATGTCGTATTCCTCTTGTCAAGCCACTCCTGAACAACAAACAACATCAGAAGCGTCTTACCTGGGCTAAAGAAAAATAGACCTTGGAAGCCAAGGACCCAGAGTATGGAGGAAGAATGGAGAGGCACACACTGCAAGATGCTTGAAGTCCAGTGTGAAGTGTACACAGTCTGTGTTATTTGGGGAGCCATGTCATCTGCTGGTGTTGGTCCACTGTGCTTCATTAAGTCCAGGGTCAACGCAGCCGTCTACCAGGACATTTTGGAGCACTTAATGCTTCCTTCCGCAGACAAGCTCTATGGGGATGCTGACTTCATTTTCCAGCAGGACTTGGCACCTGCCCACACTGCCAAAAGCACCAAAACCTGGTTCAATGACCGTGGGATTACTGTGCTTGATTGGCCAGCAAACTCGCCTGACCTGAACCCCATAGAGAATCTATGGGGCATTGCCAAGAGAAAGATGAGAGACATGAGACCGAACAATGCAGAAGAGCTGAAGGCCGCTATTGAAGCATCCTGGTCTTCCATAACACCTCAGCAGTGCCACAGGCTGATAGCTTCCATGCCACGCCGCATTGAGGCAGTAATTGCTGCAAAAGGGGCCCAAACCAAGTACTGAGTACATATGCATGCTTGTACTTTTCAGAGGTCCGATATTGTTCTATGTACAATCCTTGTTTTATTGATTGCATGTAATATTCTAATTTTCTGAGGTTGTGGATTTGGGGTTCTTGGGGTTTTCATGAGCTGTAAGCCATAATCATCACAATTATGACAAATCACGGCTTGAACTATCTTGCTTTGCATGTAATGAGTCTATCTCATATATTAGTTTCACCTTTTAAGATGCATTAGTGAAATAAATGAACTTTTGCAGAATATTCTAATTATTCGAGTTTCACCTGTATATTGACTACAAATGGCTGCAGGATAACTCAATGTATCAGCTTTTCCAGCTTTTGTGAGTAAAATCCCTTCCCAGTATCACTGACCTGTATTCAGCACCCCATCCCTTGACAAAGCTCATCCGTATAGTACACATCCTGGTCAGCTGATAAACAGCCTCAAATCCCTGGTTTACCGATTGTGCCAGGAGGGCAGCGAACTCCTGGTTATTAAAGATCTTCAGATTACACCCTGGAACAGAGAAAAGAAACAGACTGTAGGAAAAGCGACGAATTCCGATAAAAGTGACAGTAGGGATTTATAGCTCGAGCAGAGACCGTCTTACCTGGAGGGATCTTGCACACAGTAGCGGGGTGCCAACCATAACGCTGGTTACAGTTTGGGGACTGTACAAAAATTGCGCTGTCGCTTAGGCATTCGGCAAACACCTCGCCGCCAATGTAATACAGACGCACTCCTCTACCTGGAAAGCAGAGAACAATTAGCTGTAAACACTGGAGGAATTATATACTTATACTTCCTCTTTCTGGAGGCATAAAAGCTGAAATTTGGGTGTCAAAAAAGACATTCATTTTTCCCCTCATTTTTATATTTAACTCTTTTGCTGCCAGAGCTGTTTTTCCAATTTTTGCACGCATGTTTTTACCTGAGCTCCCTAACCTTAAAAACATCTCCTACTTACTAATATGTTTCAAGACAGTAAGTGAAGGAAAGTCTCCCTGATAGAACAAACCCGCCCCTCCCCCCTGGATCCGAGATCCGTTCATTAACAGATGAGCTTATACAAGTACGTGGCCAGCTTTGTTGTTTCTAAATGACATTATTTGTACTTGTAACCAACACACAGTGAATGAAGACAGTTTGTGTTGCGGACATGTATCTGAAAGCATTCTGTGTAATATTTCATTAGCTCTTAATTCTTAATAAAATAAAAGGCTGATGATTGTCTCCCCTAGGCAGGACTCCCCTGGAGAGCTACAAACGCAGGGACAGACACACTGGGTTCTGCACGTGTTCTGTATCCAGCTCCTTTGTTTACTTAGCCTCGCTGTCCTATAACCAGGCACCACTAACATGAAAGCGGGGACATTAAATGGCATTATGGCGAGGGAAGCACATGACCTGCTGCTCCTTGGCATACCGCAGCATAATGGATCTAAGACTGGGGCTGTAAGATTGTGGCGGAAAAGACGGAACTGTGTGCGTTGAGGTTACACACAAGGATCGTGCAGGGCCTGTTGGACAGGATTCATATTATGGGAGGTCTTCTGTTTTCACATTCAGAGGTCCAGAATGGAAAGTTTTTTGTAACCGCTGAATTAACGAGAGGGGAGAGTTGTTCCAGTTATTTCGTCTGAGGCACACATTTTCATTTGCTGTAAAAAGCAAAGCTCACCAAACCCTTCTGAGCAGACCTAAACAAAGCCGGCCACATATGGCTGCTACGAGGCAGACAAAATAAAGATTTCTTGTTTTATTTCAGGTCCAATGACAGCCGAAGAAAACTCTGAGATAAGAGGAAATATTGATTACTGTAATGCGCCGTGGAATATGCTAGTGTGTTTTAAGTAAACTGCATTAATGATTATAATTGCTGGTCTCAGGGAGGCACATGAACTATTTCCAGGAAACTGCTCTCCCACTGGGATTATCAGCTTGCACTAAGCAGACATGGCTGGCAGATGACCTTTGCCCTCAATGTAAACATGAGTGCATCAGCCTAACAGCTTAACCCTACAGAAGATCACATCTGTTATTGTGATGTTAACACTTTCATTTTTCTCTCCTTTTTACTTTGTTTGCAAAGCATCAGAAATGGAGCTGCTCTGTGCAATCACCCAGGTCAGCTTACCAAGTACAGATGTCACTGAGGTATGATCTACAAGTGCTTATTCTCAGAACTCCTGTCCAGTGGATAAGCCACAAACTGTTCCAACAAGAAGCCGCTTCATTCACCCGTTAATGCCTCTACCTCCGTTCCTTGCAATAGCTTATCTAGAGTCTGCCACCCGGAAATATACGTTTTTGTGCTCATTCCCTGTACTACAGGACAGTGACTGACAACACAAGGGAAGTTCCTATTGTACAACGGGGCACAGGGAATTCTTTCTGGTTCTGAGGAATGGTGCTATAATATGATGAGGAGCAGAACACACTTCATGACTTCACCCTCATGTTTTGACAGCTAGAGGCATAAGGAAACCATATGAGAGCTATGTATAAAAAAAAAAACAAAAAAAAAAAACCATTCAAAAGAAACAAAAAAAGTGACGTTGCTGACCATCAGAATCCATCGTTTATTTTATGAGGAGGACAACTGAATCCTTATTAAGGGCAAAATCTGTGCTTTTGATCTCATTTTTTACATAAATTCATGTTATGGCCAAAAGATTGTGGCCTGTCACACCTATATGAGCTTGTTAGATATCCCATTCCAAAACTATGGGCATTAAAGCCCATCTCCGGGGAACCAAAAAACGTCCTCTTGCAGTGGGACTACCCTCACACTGCAAGGGTTACCTGCTTGATTAGATCCAGGGGACCAGTTTTACTTACCTGATCCCTGCTCCTGCTGGCTTCCACAGCCTTCCCCCCCTCTGTTTTAGCAGTTGAAGACCTATTAACATCATCATGTCTAATGCTGGCCCATAACAATAATTTGGAGTGTTGTCCCCATACTTTTGCAACATAATGTATTATTTTTACAGAAGGGATTGTTTTCTAAAACCCCAATGCAGTTATGTGAGATATGTGCCTTCACTCTCCCATACTGTATTCTTAAAATGAACATCTGATTGGCCAGAGAAACGGTTCTACTTCTACAGCAATTCTAACAAAAAAAGACCCGTAAACAGAGCAGAAAAAAATGCTCTCTGCGTGGTTATTAAACAGACAAGCAAGTGTCAGTTATTGAGATAGGCAGGTCAGTGTTTCTTTCATCTAGGTTCACTCCTCATAAAAGGTGGCCATGCTTTCTTTAGGATCCTCTCTACACTGGTGTGGCCCAACTTTGCTGCCCCCGGCCTAATCAGACAACAGTTACCGATGTGACGCCGGGTCAGTTCCACAGCAGCATTGCGGTTCACGTTGGAGAGCAGACCAAGGCAAAAACGTTCAGAGTTTGATGGGTCTGTAAATCCATCCACTGTCATGGAAGGTTGGGAGGCATGAAACGTCTCCCCGACTCTCTGGTTGAGTTCATAGTATGAGATGGAGCACCAGAAAGCCGGCTCACAATATGTTACAGGCTGGAGATCTAGAGAGTGAGAAAAAGAAAATGATACAAAATGTATTACACGATATAGGTCAATTAAATGTATTACACGATATAGGTCAATTAAATGTATTACACAATATAGGTCAATTAAATGTATTACACAATATAGGTCAATTCAATGTATTACACGATATAGGTCAATTCCCATTTGCCATGATGCTATAAACCAGTGGTTCTCAACCTGTGTAACCTCAGGACCCACATTTGTCCTTGGCCATTAAGTTGTGACCCAAGTCTGCAATGTCTGCACTGCAATGGAACGCACGGCATTAGGGTACCGCGTGTTCCAGTGCAGGCGTACAAATTGGGTGGGAGGTGCGTTTGGGATATCATTCAAATGAGTGGCAACACAACACATCTCCCACTCCAGAATGCACGGTAGGTGCAATTGCGTGGTGCAGTGCGTTCATCGCACGGTACTATGCAATTAACGCACTGTGCTAGTGTGAAAGGGCCCTTTTTTTTTTTTAAGGTCCACCCAGTTTCCCTACCTTACAAGAACTGGAGTGGATCCTCAGCCTGAAGTCTAGTGTGGGCTGCTGTGCTGTGACAGAGCTCCATGCATATGTGCATTGCTTGTACAGCTCCCTTGCGTGCCCCGTAGAGGTGGCGGGGGCCAGAATGTGATGTCACTCCGGTCCAGGCACCTCTACAGGACATGCAAGGAAGCTGTAAGCAATGCACGTATGGATGGAGCTCCCTCGCAGCCATAGCTCCGGCCCACCCCACCTCAAGCTGACACTCAGGGCCGGGCAGCATATTTTGAATGGCTGTTTAGCACGAGAACTGACAGTGCAGCGCTAGGGGGAGGCAGAAGAGCCTGTCACCTAGAAAAGTGGAAGGCATGCGGCGACCCACTGAACACAGGCTCGCGACCCACTTTTGGGTCACGACTTACCAGTTGAGAACCAAAACTATAAAGTACATACAAGAAGCAGAAACCTCAAGTTAAATCAAACCTGCAACTCTGAATACACCACAGTAAATCTAATAAAGTAAGTCAGCACAGGAAAAACATAGCTTTGTAATGATTCTTTTAGTGCCTGTTTTCTCACATTATGCTAGTACAGGCTCTTGTAGTATCAATGTATACATTGACTATTATGTATAATGCCATAGAGTACTGTAGACCGATTGGATGTCTATACGATGCATTCACAGTAAGCTGTAGACCCGTGTCTATGGTTCTTTCATGGTAATACTCATGTATTAAATGTGCATTATTATACAGTGTGCTAGTTGCGTGCTTCATTTTGGACCTTTCAATACCTGACCAGGTAATACTGTTTTTGTTGGAGCACAATGTACCAGAGTGGAACAAACAAGCAAACATGAACATAAATACAAATTCACACAGTCCTGAGTTTAAAATTCCCAATGATCCCAGTCTGCATGGAGTGTGTATGTTCTAAGTATGCCTGGTTTTTACCTGACTACTCCAGGTTCCTCCATGACCCAAAACATAGTGGTATGTTACCTTCTGACCCAACTGGCCCCAATAAGAGACTACGTTGGTTTCTGTGTGATTTGGCTAGGAGCATTACTTTATGAAAAGGTACATGGAGGTAAATGTCTCAATGTACTTGGCACTTCTCTATGGAATGTAATGCTAAACATATATTACTATATAAGGAACTTGATAAAAATATAAATTTAGTTACATAGGTGGAGTTATATCTTAAAGCCTAATACAAGCCACAACCTTTTATTTTGTTTCAGGTAGAGCATCGGTCAGGTTTTCAATGCATCTGTGTCCTTTTTGGAGAGACTTTCCTTCACTTCCTATCAGGGCAGGAAGTGATACGAAATATCCCCAGCGGGGATACAAACACAGGTAGACATACTATGAGCACACATTAACAACCTTTCTATAACCTTTATAGGTGTAGACAATTATTTTCCTGCAATTGTTTAAATACCCAACATGTCCATTAAAACATTGAAATACACAACCATGGCAATGTTTGTATCTGGTAATGATCATTTCTTTACACACAAGTTCTATTTCCTCTGCTCATTTTTCCCATGCACATTTGTAACAATTCTTAAACCATCTGGCAACCAGCAAGACTTCATCTGTTACAGCACACAATGGACCTTTCAATACCTGAGTATATTCGCAAGATCTTATTATTATTATGGGATATGTTCCTTTGTTTTATCCTGTGGCACTGTGTGTATAAGTCTTTCCAGTTGCAAGAAACAGAAAAAAAAAAACTGATAGAATTTTAAAGAAGAACTCTGGAAATGTAAAAAAATGTACACTTACATTGGGGCTTCCCCCGCACTGCAAGGGCTAAGGGCCCATTCACACCACATCATCTCCAGACCAGACCAGATTGTTTCCGGACCCAAAATGCATCCTAATGTGTCCCTATGCTATTTCTGGCCTCTGTTCACACCCAGCGCAGTCCGTTCCAGACCAGACCAGGAAAAAATACTGCATGTCTCATTTTGTCTGGACTAGAATGCACTGCAACTGCGGGCAGGTTCTCACCATTTTCTGGACCAGATCTGGTCCGGAAAATGGTGTGAACCTGCCCTCAGTGCTCAAATAAAGCAGATCTACTCACCAGATTCTCGGTCCTATAGCGGTCGGCACTCACCTCTCTCCTCCTCTGCCTTCTCATGTCTCATGCTGGTCAATGGACTTGCATAAGACGTGGTGACGTAGGAGGTCCTTAGACTGCCAGAGTCCAGGGGAGAAGAGGTTGTGGGGACCGGCCTAGCAGACCAGAGGGAGCAGCCGTAACCGAGGATCAAGCAAGTAAATCTGCTTTATTTAAGCCCCCTAGACAAAACCAGCACTTAACCCTTCCAGTGCAGGGGTAGCCCCACTGCAAGGATACATTTTTTTGATTTTCCCGGAGCTCTTCTTTAACCCTATCCAAACCAAAAAAAAAGAAGAACATTTGATATATTTGGCTGCAGTTCTGGTTTAACCTTTTCTATCCTGTCTTGTGGAGTTTTATTCTTCTATCTTTAGGCAAAATATGTCACAAAGTGATAAGTACAACATCTTCTATGACTGGATTGGCAAGTCATAAAGGGCTATACCACTGTAAAACAAATACTCCGAGAAGTCAAAATGGTTTAACGTGCAAAGGAAATTAGTTGGTTGAGGCATTACAAGACCAAAGAGGGCTTCTCTTCAGCAACTCTGTGCAGAGCGAGTTAAGCAAAGCTGATTTCACGCTCGCAGCGCTGCAACTTCTCTGATAAGGAGAGGCCCCTCACATATTCAGGCCTGGCCCTGCGCCAAGCCAAACCGCCTGACCTAACTCTGCATCCGGCCAATTTCCATGGGACCGGGAGGAGACCACATAGGGGCATGTTTATATTAATATTAATATACCACTCTATGGTAATCTATTATTCTTGCAGAACTGCTGACAATCCACTTTACTGTAAAAATATACATAGATATGAAATCCGAATAGAGAACAGATGTGGTTTGGTGACTAACGTGATCGCTCGACTTCCCCGAGCTAAAGGAGGACGTGTCACATCGTCACATCACACCAGATTAAACGGCAGAAATCTGTCTGCAGCTTACCTACAACAACTTGGAAATGTGCAGAATTCCACACTATCAAATCAGCACCAAAATAAAATCATGCAAAGAAAACACCATTTGTAATAGTAAGCATATGGTGCGTCTTATGACATGGTGTCTGAATGGAGTCTGCTACTTTGGCTGCCCCAACTGTTAGACATGTTACCGCGTGGAATGAACTGTGCTCTTCCCTCTGACTTTACTACAAATTGCTATTAGTCACTTTGTGAATAAAGCCAGAGTCATCGTTCTGTTTGAGGTATTACCATCGTTACCATCGCTTCCACGGTTCCCACAATGGTAAGGACTTTAAAAGTAGAACTGAAACCAAAACTTTTTTTTCAAATTTTGGATGGAGTAAGGGAGGGTTATAACTCGTCAGCTTCTCTTTCCCGTTGGGGAAATTTCCCTTCAGACATTTCCTGTCCCACAGCCACAACAGGAAGTGAAAGAAAAAGCGAGTAGAAATCACTGCTGGTCAGCAAGGCCATCAGAACCATTGGAAGATTTCGCATCTATTACAATTCTGAGAACAACCCAAAATTTGGGACACAGACAGCAATAAAAACCGGACAAGTCTTCTAGTCCCTCTCCGCTCTATCCAAACCTAAAGAAAGAAAGGTTTTGTCTTCAGTTACATATTAAGAGTAGTTCATGCATGAAGACATGTGATCTATATCAAACAATCAGATCCGCAAGGAAACTTGTACTGTTTTCAATGTTTTTTTGAGTGACTGACCCGGAACCACAATGTAAATCAGAAGTTCTGAATTTGTTTTGACATCATTTGCCTCATGCTTGTTTCAGGTCAGTGAAATCAGAGGATTAGCATGATAGCCAGAGCAAGCATTCTCACAAGAAGGTCCCAACAGGTTCTTGTGAAGTCATCAGAACCAATCTCTGATTTATCAGGAAACAGAACCTGCCTGATCTCTAGTGATGCCAGAATCCCCCCTTAAAGTACAAAGATGGGAAAACTGGAGCAGACAGAATCTGGAAAAGTTGACCATGGCAACAAATCAGCTACTCTTTTCAGTTTGCTCAATTAAGATTTGGAAATGAGAGAGAGAAGCTGATTGGTTGCTGTGCACAGCTGCTCCAGTTTTGATAAATGCCCCCGTGTCTTTTATACATGGACACTATGGATAATTTTAGAGAAACCAGGAAACCCTACAGTGTGCCTTTGGACTGTGGGAGGAAGCCTGAGAAACCACAGAAATCACACAAAAACACATGGAGAAACTCCATACCAATAGAGCCATTGAGATTGGGACCCCAGCGCTGGACAGACATAGTACTAACCCTATGCCGCAGATTTAGACTATACGAAAATAGTCTCTTCTGTCCACAACAACCTTATTCCAGTTGTCATTTGAGACATGCTGGAAGAATGACAGCTGGTATCCCACATGGACAATCCAGACAGTCTCCTTTCCCCTAGTTTCTATAAACTGATTCTGCTGATTTTTTTTCTTAAGGCAAAATCATAATGGTGTAAAGTATGCAAAAATCTGTCATGCATCATATCATAACAAATTGTGGTACAAGAAGCCTGTGGCTTGGAAATGTTGTGTGTTGATTCATACCACCATGAGGTATGTGGTTTGGTGGCTATGGCTGAAAGGTTCTGCACAAGTACGATTTTACAATAGAGATTTAACTCGGCAAATTGACATTTCTTATTCACATATTTAAAGTTCAGCTAAACACGGGTCAGATGTATCCTGCTCTGACAACTGTAATCAACACCTGAGAGGAGTCCATAGCATGTCGCCTTCACAGAATATTGGCCATGCCTTGCCGTCAACAACTGCCTGTATGCTGATATAAGGGAAGCAGTATTATGAATTGAAAAAAATCATTTTGATAAGGCATAGAGCATGCTGGGATTTTTGGTCATATTCAGCTTTAGGGGGTCCCAGACTTTTGCAATTGATACCAGGCCTGATAAAAGATTAAATAAGGGTATAGTGATGGGCTTAGAGAAGCTCTGCTCAACTCTGTGGTGACTCGAAATTATTGCACAGTGTCATACATTTCCATGATGCAGGTGAGCTGGCCGTCAGCACTGTGGAAACAAATGACGCTAAACTATGGAGGGTGGGAACCATTCAGAAATGGATGGAAGTTCACCTCCATCTAGGCCTGCTCTGCCTTGTGCCCTCTGCCATGCTACCGCATGAGATGATGCGAGGACTCTGATGTGAAGGGGGCCTGAGGACTCTGATGTAAAGGGGGCTTCTGGTATGAAGGGGGGGCCCTCTTTTATTGTGTTTTTGCATGGGGTCCCCCCCTTATGAATTTTGCAGAGGAGAATTTGCATACTTTTAAAGTGTGCCATGACAGAAAAAAAAGTTGAGAAATACTGGCACAGAGGGTATATCCTCTTATCACACATAGCTATAGGCTATAAACTGAAGGGTGGCCAATGCCCAATACCTTTACCTAAGTCCATGTCACATTGTGTTGACTGCAACTCCTCATTTAGGGCCCATTCACACCAGTAGCCACACTACAATGCAATACTGCTGGTGTGCTTTTCACGGAACAGTGCTGAGGTGCATTGCACCGTTTAGAAGTGACATTTAAGTTCTATAGGCACAGCGCGGAGTGATGCAGTTGTACTATGTTGCACTAAAAAAGGAACTGCATGCCGTACTTTTTTCCAGGGCACACTACTGCAACACAATGGTGTGAACTGAGCCCATCCAAATCAAAGCAAAGTGCTTTGTCTTGTTGCAGCTCTAATGCTTATGACCCCAGATCTTGCATATAGCATTTAGTGCATTATGTTTAGATATCACAGTAACCTTCCTGCTGGAGCCTTTAAAGGTGAATCCAGATTAGAAAAGAACAGTATATGTGAGACACCTATACCTGCTGACCAACATTATGAATTCAGGAGTGCAAGCAAATGATTCCCTGCTCTGTTTTTCACATGATGGTCACAAACTAGTTAACTGGTGCACTACTTGTAAGCAGTCTTATTGCCAGCTGTATGGTACAAAAAGATAACTGGTCACAAGGTCACTTGTCCATATAACATGCACGTCCTCACAGCCTTACTGGGTCAGGAGTGGAGAGTGCCTTCAGTGCACCACCGTGTTGCACATACCGCTATGTATGCCGTGGGTTGTATCCCGCTTACATGCCACTCAGGGTAACACATGTAAAGAGTACAAATTGCTATCACAGGGGCATACTGGCAATATACACACTGGTTCTAGATTTACGAGCACACTTTTGCACACCCGGTTGCTTTGCGTTCGTTTAGTTCAGTTACTTGCATTTAAACCTAATGTTTTATTGATTGCATGTAATAATCTACTTTTTTGAGGTTGTGGATTTGGGGTTCTTGGGGTTCTCATGAGCTGTAAGCCATAATCATCACAATTATGACATATCACGGCTTGAACTATCTTGCTTTGCATGTAATGAGTCTATCTCATATATTAGTTTCACCTTTTAAGTTGCATTAGTGAAATAAATGAACTTTGCACGATATTCTAATTATTCGAGTTTCACCTGTATTTGATTACAGGAGTCCATCTCTATCCTGGCAAATATACTGCTTGATAATAATAATAGTAGTCTTTATTTTGTTGCAGGATAATGTGACCCAGTTTGTTTTTGTTTTTTTTATCTCCAGCAAGTATACTTAACCTCTTGCCGTCCGCCCGTACTAAAAAAACGGACGGACGGCACTGCTGCATCTGCCGGTTGCCGTTCCCAGACGGCAATTTTTTTTCTGCTCGCGCGCGCCCCCTAGCGGGCACGCACGGGCAGAAAAGACCCGATCAATGCACACACCCGTTACCGGGTGTTTCACATATAGGCGATATCGCCTATATGTGCTCGTTCGCGGC
>NW_017306366.1:683558-704551 GCF_000935625.1 Nanorana parkeri
TCTCCATAAAGAGGACCTGTCAGTGTGCCTTTGCTATTATATAGGGGGTTGTTATCCCCCTATAAATAGCAAGAACAATAAGTGCAAAAAAAATAAATATAAATAAAAAAAAATAAAAGTAACACATAAAAAAGTAAAATAAAATAAAAGTCACATATAAAAAAAGTGGAAAAAACCCCCCCAAAATGTTTAACTCCCCACCCCCACGTTTACGCGGCCTATAAACGTAAATACGCGTCCGGTGCCCCAGCGCGCAAAAATTACAATTGCGCTACACATGTTACATATCGCCGCGAACGTCGCAGTGAGAGCAATCATTTTAGGGCCATCAATTACTGATAACACTAAACTGATGAGCGGTAATAGCTTTTAAAGCGTCGCCTATGGCCAATTTTGGGTATTATCGTTTTTTGAGGTTTCGCGCGCGCACGCAATTTTAAGGCTTGACATGTTTAGTGTCTTTTTACCCGACGTGACCCCATCTTTTATATTTTACCAAAAAATTGGGTAATAATAAATGTTTTATCATTTAATATAGGGGAAACTGTTTTTTTTTTTAATTTCGGTAATTTTTCCTTAATATAGTAAAAAAATAAAACCCCCAGTGGTGAATAAATACCACCAAATGAAAGCTCTATCTGTCCCTAAAAAAGGGTATAAAATTAATTTCAGTACAGCGTTGCATGACGGAATAAATGTCAGTTAAAGTACCGCAGCGCTGAATACTGAAAAATGGCCTGGATGGGAAGGGGGTTTAACATCGCGGATGTCAACTGGTTAACCTTGTTCCCTACCAGCCTTCTGTGCGTGAAACATGTAAGGACAAGTGTACTTTGCAATGCAATACAAACAGAATACAACCTGAGTGGCTCACAGTGCATACCCTGATATTACTAAAATAGACCTGATCTGAAACAAATAAAGATATACTGTGTTATAACAAATATTGATTGTGCCTAACCAATAAATGTACATTTTTGCCTGGTATTTCTCCTGAAAAATGTGCACTTCCTGATATACGAGTGTTCCTAAGAATTCCTGTCCCTGCAACCTAATAGCTATATGTCTGCAGTGCTGCTCCTGACTGCTAGTTTTGTGAAATGTGGAGATGTTACCATTGTGCTGCTCACTGTTCCTCATGTCAGAGCCTTCAGCAAGGAGAAGTAAAGCCCTGCCTCTACCAAGATGGCAGACTCCACAGAAAAGACACAGTGCAGAACAAGGCATGGTAAGCCAGTAATGGGAGACGATTCACACATTGTTTCACACTGTTCAATATTTTTTGCACCATACTTATTGTATTTTATGTGTTATGTACACACATAGGTGTGTTTTGGGTTGTTTTATTGTCTATTTGGAGATTTATGGGTTATATTCAATTGTTTCACAATAAGGGGAGACATCGTGGTGTATTGGTTTAGCACAGTAATGGGAGAGGGATCAGCTGCAGGAAGGCCACAGGGAATAATAAAGACTAGGCCTTTGGCCAGTGCTTGGCTTTTTTAGAGCGCAGATTTAAGTTCATCTTAAAGAATACAAAGGGTTACCTAACTGGACTATACATTATCTTTAGAATACCTAACAAAGAGTTTTTTTAGATTTGCCATGACTTCCACTATAAGTAATGTGTTTTTAATAGATTGACACAAAAATGACATTTCTCAAATGCTGCAAAAGTTTGAAGGAAAAATGAGAAAGCCATGCAAACTCGCAGCAGACAAAGTGTAGTTCCCAATAGGAAGGTTCCTGCCAATAAGAATGAGTCAGACTCTCAATTTAATATATAATGTATTCCTCACTACAAAATTCCTAAAAGTAAAGATCTTACAGGAATTTCGCCTTTCACTATCGGACATCAGTAGTGTTCAGAGGATTTAGAACATCCATCCACCCACAACCAGATTTCCTAATATAAAAGAGACGTTCTGTCATCTGGGTTTACCAGGCTCAGGAAATTTACTATATATCTGATTTAAGCTTCGGTGCCAAAATTTACTCTCAACTTTAGGTTAGCAATTTAAACTGCCACATGAATTTCATCATTTTCTTTTCCTTTGTTTCCACTGTAAAGGCTGTACACACCTATTAGGATGTCTGTGCCGCTTATAGGGGCCTAGGCACTGGAAAGCGATCACTGACACATCAGCAAGAACTAACACTATAAAATCGGGCAAATTAAATAACATGGCACAATATAAGGGGAGCGGAGACGAATTGTGTGAATGCGCAGTGCTATTCCTTCAAGCAAGTCAGAATTGGAGATGCTTGGTCATGATAGCGTAGACCAGCAGTTCTCAACCTGTGTAACCTCAGGACCCACATTTGTCCTTGGTCATTAATCAGCGACCCAAGTCGCACTGCAATGGAATGCACGACATTGTGGTACCGGGCGTTCGGGGCAGGTGATTTAACTGTGGGCGGGAGGGGTGTTTGGGATACCATTCAAATAAATGGCAATGCAATGCACATCCCACACCAGAACTGCGTGTACATCTCCCTTGCGTGCCCTGTACATGTGCCGGGGGCCAGAATGTGACATCACTCCGGTCCAGGAACCTCTACAGGACACGCAAAGGAGCTGTAAGCAATGCATGTATGGATGGAGCTCCCTCACGAGCCATAGCTTCAGCCCATCCCACCTCAAGTTGACAATCGGCACCAGGCAGTATATTCTGAATGGCTGCTCAGCGCGAGAACTGACAGTGCTGCTCTAGGGGAAGGCTAAGGAGCCTCTCACCTAGAAAAGTGGAAGGCACGTAGTGACCCACATTTGGGTAACGACCCACCAGTTGAGAACCAAGGGTCTAGACTGAGAAAAGCCTTTGTAGCAAAGCCTCTAGGCTTTTTATTCTTTGTGACTGGATGTGCATTGTCAGGCATTCAATGCTGAACTCCACTGGAGAGGGAGGCTAGACAGGTGTAAACAGGTTCCCATTGCCTTATGGGATGAGGAAGGTTTTTTTCCCCCCTGTCTAAGCAAATTGAAACATGCTTTATAGGGGTTTTTTTTTTCCTTTCTCTGAATTAACTGTTGGCATAGGGCATTACCGTATATAAATAGTGGTCACCCATGTGTCTCAGGACTAGAGATCAGGTAGGTGGACACTGAAATGCAAAGTTGCAGGAGAACAGTCCAGAGGCTCCATTAGCTCTCACCTAACAGAGAGAGGAGGAGATAAAAGTAGGTAGACAATTCTACTATCACTCATCACAGGGTAATAACAAGGTTTACTTCATCTTCCCCCCAAAGCTAGGTAGTATCTTCAGGTCCTTAGATATGAGATTGGCACCCTACAGTATCTGTCTGAAAATGGCTTATTGTCATTTTATGTCTATGACCACCTTATCCATAGGTCCTTCACCCTCCTCCAGTAAGATTATCTACTCTTTAGCAAAACTGGCTGGAGAAGACTGGAGACTAGTCAGCAAGAGTTTTTAGAGGTACACATTGGTCACATTAAGCTTTAACTGAAAATCCTTTCCTCAACACTTCAACACAGCAGACTGAATGTACATCTGCTAAATTTGATTTGTTTTAATTTGGAGAGACGTCTGTTTTTGTGTAGTTAAATGAAAGCTGTTAATAATTTAAGACCACACTGCATAATATTTATTGCGCTTAGGAGCAGAATATCTCAGAAAGGAAATTGTAAATGCGGCACAAAAACCAGCTCACATCCCTGAAAAAACAATATTGTAGAGGGTCAGGTCACTGTCAAACATCAAAAGGATCTGCGGTAAGTGCCCCTAGCGTTTGGATGTACACAAAAGCTAGAATGAGAACCAGACCAGGAGCAAGCATGGAATCTAGTGCCCATATGTTAACACAAAGTTTTACAGTCTGAAATACCTACTACATTCAATCAGCGGAATACACAAACTAATATGCTTACCACATACATAAAAATATATACACTAGGGCCAATGTAGGGATAAAGCAATTTGCCTACCAGGATATCTCTGGCTGGTGGAAAGGACCCAGATGTAAATGGTACCATGCTGGCAAAGAACACAGAGCTGCCAAGGCAGGTTGAGGGCTTGTTCACACCATCCAATGCGTTCAGGGGACGGATCACATAAACAAAGGCTCCACTCGTTCTTGGACAGGAGGGGGCAAAGTGGTGCCATGACAATGGCACCGCAGACATGCCTCCCACTCACAATCACCCACACCAGAACACGTGGTACCGCAATACCATGCGTTCCAGTGCAGTGCAATCGCAAAAAAAAGTGCATGCACTATTTTAAAAAAGAAGATTAAATAACATAAATGTAAATTTATTTGAAAATGTCTCCCGCTCCCGCAATCATATTAACGTAAACACGCATCGGGTGCGTCTGTGTAATAAAACGATGATCACGGTACACATTAGAAATCGCCGTGTGTGGCCACTAACATTAACTTAAGTGCATTTTCTACTACATTTTTGGGTTTGATAAAGAGTTGTGCTAATATCCTGTGACATAAAAATTTGCAACTGCCACCATTTTATTCTACAGGGTCTCTGATTTAACAAAATATGCATAGAAAAGTTGGGGGTTTTATGTTATTTTCAGCCTAAAATGTGGATTATAACGTGTGCAATGTGTGTATAAAAGGCCTTAGTGGCTAAAGGGTTAAAAGGTAATTTCCCCCTCTTCCCAAACCCCTCCCGCCCCCACTATTCTTCCTTTTGACGAACGGTCCTTCCCCTCCTCTGGTACGGGTGTACTACCCATACCGCATACTGTCTTCTAGTGCAGCCCCGACCGTGTTGACCAGAATTCAAAATCCACAGCGCAGGGCTAAGCTGGACGGCAGTACGGTGCACCCAGTCCGGCACACCAGAAGGGCCGTTCGCCGAAAGATAAGCATAGCAGGAGGGAAAGAGGGGGCCAGATTTGAGCAGGTAATTCCATTTTCCCAAATTACTTGGAAAAAGGAACTTACCCTTTAATATTTTGGTGCTGGCTGAAAATATCAGCCTAGGCAGAAAAAGTTTAAAAAGTGTATTTACCTTTTAATGTATTCCTGTTTGCTGACTAAGCATATGGACTAGCAAAACTGGACTGACATTACACTTTAACCCTTGTATCTGCTTCAAAAAAGCATTGTAAACAATCATGTACATGTAACAGATTTATGTTCTGAATACTGCATGGGTTGTTTACACAGATTACTTTGTAGAATTCCAGTATGCGTCATCTACTATGTTGTACAGATCAGATTGAGCGGAGTACAGCTAGAGATGAAGTTTGGAGTAGAAGATAATAGTTGAGTCATAGAGCTGGAAAGAGGAGTTCTGCGGCCAAGGAGAGATAAGGAAACTCACTAGTGGTTGCATCCCACATCCTCCCATGTAAATGTCCATATACATGTTCATTAAAATTACCTCCCAGCTATGAAATATGGAAACACGGGACATAGATTAGCTCCCCCAATTGCTCCATGGAAATGTAAATATGCCTTGCCTTATTAAAGCAGAAGGAATTCTGGGTAAGTACTGTTTTTATATAACAGGCCTTTAAAGTGAAATTGTGTGAAAGCTCAAACATGTAAATGAACAGCTTTACCAAAGACAAAGATGTCAGAATATACCTTTTATCTTAAGCTGACCATGCACTTCATAATTGAAAAAAAACACTCAAACTCCCCACCCCTGTTAAACAGTGTGGATGAGAGAATTTCCCCTGCCAGCCAGCACCCGAGTCAGAATACCCAAGCAGTGACTGCAGCTGATTTGTTGAAGTTACCGTTTGTCTGACAAATGTCCACTTGTCTCCTTTGACAAAGGTCAGCTTGTATCAGCCTTTGTGGTGCCAGCATCAGATTTAGGACAAAATTCAATCTGTGTATTGGCTAGCTTTACACTCTGCCCCTACAGTACATCCCGCAACCCTCCTGCAGTGCCATGTTCTCTTCACTTCCCACCAATTCCCATACTCCTGGTGTCTAAGTGACCTCCCAGTGGGTTCAGCATTGCCATGCAGTAGGTAGGCGTAGGGGTTGGCCTGTGCAAATACTGACCATGATAAAGCTGGTATTTGTATAGGCACTTGGAAGCACTTTAGGCCGAGCTGAAGAAACAAAAGGTAAAAATTAAGATGTGCAGGCAGCTTATGAGTACTGCTTAGCTGTTTATTTACATGTAACTTTAAGAATTCCTTGGCCTTTGGAGTGCCCCCTCGGAAGTGTATGCTTATGAAGTCTTCCTACCTGTACTAAATACTCAAGAGAAGTCACTTGTGGCAGACCAGCACTGTAGAAGCCCAGTGGGTAGAACACCTATCTATACACAGAACTGGTCATGTGATACTCAACAGAACCTAATTGCCAATATTACCCCAGTAGGTCTCACCTTGGCCAATACTGGCAATTATGTGCCGATACACATGCAGATATAACCACATTCCATATGCGTCTTTATCACTCTTATGCAACAGAGTCCTGTTGGAATTGCACCCCAGCGCACTAAAGCATCATTATCTTCAACACACATAGGTTGCAGCTCACCAAACAAACACTTTTTCTATGAGCTAGCAGTCCATTTAAAATGACTAGGCTGCCCTAATGCAAGGTGCATTGACACAATTCACAGGAGCAGAGACGTGAGAATGGGCCCATAGTGCTTTTGTGTAATATTAGAAGAGTAGTTGTGAGGTACAGTATACAACTACAAGAATTACACATTTCAGCAAAATGCAGAAAATGCCAATATAACACGTGTGCCTATGTGCCTAACAGTGACAACTCACAATTCTTTTTCTTTTATAAGTCATAGCATTGCCAGCTGCAAAATAACTCACACCACAGGACTGTAATATTTTGGCTGGCCCTCAATCAAGAATGCTGGTCTCATTCCCCCCCTATGAACCAATGTAACATGACAGAAGGGTATTCATGCATTTAAAGTAAAACACCAGTTTTGTTGGGGAGGGGGAAGAAAATAAACCTATTTAGGTCCACTATATATCCTGTACACTACATTGAAGATTCTTACTTTTGTCTGATCTTCGGATATTAAGAAGGTCTTGCCAATGTACTTGCTGAAAGTGAATGCTAAGTTGAAGCATAGGCCTTCTATAATTGTATGCTCAGTCTCAGTATGAAGAGAACAAAATCAGTGCCCTTGAAAAGTATCCCTTTAAAGATAAACCACTCACAGAAGTAAGCCAAGGAGCATTACCAGGGATGCTTGCAATTTTACCTTAGGCTCTGGAGAGACAGTGAGGTAATATATGAGCAAGGGGAAGAAAATTCTGCATCCACATGAATACAATTGCAGAAGAAATTGAATCACTAGTTTTGATAATTTGGTGACTCAAAACAACAGACCACAGGACAGACAGCTGTGATTTAAAGTTCCCAAGTGTATGGTCACAGTTAGAGCCATGGGATAATGGAATCTGAAAATACATGACTTTTGTTGCAAGTGGTCAATTAGATGTAAAATAGAATTAAGCTCATTTCTCTTTTAAATATCACACCAAGCTCAAACCTGCTTATGGCAATAAATCCATTCATCATTTCACTTCCAAACATTCACAGCAGCAGTTTCAATAAAAAATAACTCAGCTGATGAAAAATGGCAGTGAAGAAAATGTTGTACTACTAAGCTTAGGCTTTACTTACTGACTCGCTGAAAAAGCCCCCATCTACGCTGTTTAGTGTGAATGGGGGCATCGAGCATTTTTGAATACGTAAATCCCTAATTGGCCGACAATTTTCTTGCCGGCTACTTTGAGAAAAGTCAAATTTATAAAAAAACTGGTTTTGAACCACCGGAACGAACGCAACACCACACCCCTAATTATACAATAGTAACTAGAGCTGCAACAGTTAATCGATTTAGTCGATTAAAATCGACGATTGAAAACATTACCAACGTTTTCGATCGTCGATTCGTCGGCTATCGATTGATTTCCCTGTTCGGGGCTCTCCACGCGGCCTGAAGCACACGCTGCTCACGTCCCGCTGCGCCCGCCGTGCCCACAGGACGCATAAGCCACGCCCACCGCACGCTGCTCCCGCCGTGCCGACAGGACGCCGAAGCCACGCCCACCGCTGAAGCCGCGCACGCCGCTGCTCTCCTCCTCGACGCGATCTCCCTCACTCGTTGCTGGCCCGCCGACAATCGAGGTCAATGGTGGAATAGGTGTACGGAGGTGCAGTGTGGACCAGGTGTGTGGGGGTGCAGTGTGGACCAGGTGTGTGGGGGTGCTGTGGTGGAACAGGTGTGCAGTGTGGAACAGCTGTGTGGAGAGGCAGTGGTGGATAGGGGTGCAGTGGTGGAATAGGTGTATGGGGGTGCAGTGTGGACCAGGTGTATGGGTGTGAAGTAGTGGAATAGGTGTATGGGGGTGCAGTGGTGAAATAGGGGTGCAGTGTGGAACAGGTGTGCAGGGATGCAGTGGTGGAATAGGTGTGCGGGGGTGTGGTGGTGGAAAAGGGGTATGGAGGTGCAGTGTGGAACAGGTGTATGAGTGTGATGTGGTGAAATAGGTGTTTGGGGGTGCTGTGGTGGAACAGGTGTACAAGGGTGCTGTGTAAAACAGGTGTATGGGTGCAGTAGTGGAATAGGTTTGTGGGGTGCTGTGTGGAACAGTTGTATGGGTGTGAAGCGGTGGAACAGGTGTATGAAGGTGCAGCGAGGAATAGGTGTATTGGCGTGCAATGGTGGAATAGTTGTGTGGGGGTGCCGTTGTGGAACAGGAGTACAGGGGTGCTGTGGTGGAATAGGTACGAGTTACGCTACGCACGCCGCGGACGCCACGACCATGCCGCGTATATGCCACGCTCACCACACAAGCCGGACACACGCTCGCAGAGCACGCCGACGCCGCGGTGACTTACAAGGGTTCAGAAACAGGTAAGGGGGACCTGTTTTAATGTTTCCTGTTTAAAAAAAAAAAGCGGCACACTGTAGAACACCAGCAGCTATAGAGGAACAACAAATCCCAGCAATAATACATTAAACACCCGGTATAATGTACTATTGCTGGGACTTGTTGTTCCTCTATAGCTGGTGGTATTCTCCATTGCGCTGTATAATGTATTATTGCTGGGATTTGTAGTTCCTCTATAACTGGTCAGTGGTAATCTGCATTGCGCAGTATAATCATTATACAGCGCAATGGAGAATACCACCAGCTATAGAGGACTACAAATCCCAGCAATAATACATTATATTCAGCGCAATGCAGAGTAACGCCAGCTACAGAGGACTACAAATCCCCAGCAATAGTACATATGTAGTATAATGTAGTATTGCTACATTCCTCTATAGCTGCTGGTATTCTGCACTGCGCCGCTGTATTATGTACTATATTGCACACCACACTCTTTTTTTTACTTCTACCGCGCCAAGCTTGCTCCCGTGATGGACTACAATCTCACCACAAACTAGTAGTCCATCACTGGAGCCTTTTTTTTTATCCGATTAATCGAACTTAATAATCAGCCAACTAATCGATTATGAAAATAATCATTAGCTGCAGCCCTAATAGTAACCACAAAAGTATGTAGGCAGTGCGTTGTGATGCGGCTGGGATTTGGGTGGGAAGAGGAGAGACGCAGTAGGCTCGGCTGGAGAGGGGGTTTCAGATTCCCTGCTAACTCTGTGAACAATGTGTAAGCTTGGTATTAGAATGCATACTTTGATACTTTTATTAGCCTAAAAGGTGCCCATACCGGCCGAAATTCACAGTACGTGGGGCTGTCGGCTCCTCTTCAGCCGGCATTCCTCAATCAGCTGATCGAAGGAGCTGGTTGGAAAATCTTCGTACGATCAGAGCCGGCAGCCAATGAGCTGTCCCCTCTGATCGGGTATTCCGACAGATGTCGGCAGCTCCTGTCAGAATACAATGCAAACAGTGGCGATTCCTCGATCGACACGCTGTTTGTGTTGGAGGAACCACGGGTTGAATTAAAAAAATTGATATGTGTTTGGCCAGCCTTAGATCTTGCTCCATTTTTTTGATTAGGTGAAGTTTTGATTATTGAGCCTGACAAATCTGGGACAGAGAGCAGTTGGAATCTTTTTATTTTAAGTATTACATCTATGATCCAATTGGAAGGATTATGTGATATTATCTGTTAATCATATATATAGCTTGATCACTGATCTCCATTATTACCAGCTGGCTGATGTAGTAAACCCTCCCCCATGCAGGTGTAGGAGGCAGTGGATGTGGAGGGTATGTGTTTTTCTAGTTTCCCATACATATGGGTATGTTTATATATTCATTTATTAATGGCCATGTTCTGTTATATTATAATTTACAGTATCCATGGATGGTGATCTAGCCGCCTCTGTCCTGCTACCTCCCTGCCCAACCTATGCTGCTAACTGGGAAGACGGCATTTGGATTTACCCTAAAAAAAAAAAAAGCTTCTCACATATATGTGAAGTACCAACCATCAATGAGCCTGCAACCACTCACTTCACCACCACTGCTGCTCCTTTCCTGGTGACCACTTTGCCTGCACTCCCTTTGTTACCACAAATGCACTTTCATGCCACCCCTCCATCCCAAGTTCTCACCAATGCAATCCAATCCTCCACAATTTTACCAATGTTCTCCTCCCACACTACACGTGCACGCCAACCCTCAAATCTTACCACTGCACCTAAAACCAACTCTCTCTCCCTGGTCCTACCCCTCACCTACATGCCCGGCAACACTGCACAAAGACATGCCTCAGCACTTACCACCACTGTACCATTGCACAGTCCTGTACTCTCCACAACTGCAATGACATGGCATTCCATATTCGGGATGTTCAATGAACAGCCACGCTTTTGCTAGTTGTTTTTTAAAGCAGCTTGGAAAGCTATGTATTGCATAAAACCAAGTGAAATATCCCACACATATATATTTATATATATTTATATTGTAAAGCGCTGTGCAAACTGTTGGCTCTATATAAATCCTGTATAATAATAATAATATATTTATATAAAGAATAGTATTGTCCATCCAATAATACAAATTTAAGTTTGAGAGTAAAGATGTCACTTGTTTAGCAGTAATGCCAGCTAACTATTATGTTTCATGATGGAATATAAAATATCAGAAACAACCATAGTAAACAATAAAGCCAATAAAACTTACCCATGTTACTGTGTGCTGGGGACATGGAGTTTGGAGACAGGTTTGGCGACCCTAAAAAACAATACATTAAGATATTTTAAATTACATTCAACCAACACTTTCCTGCTTGTATACTGGAATGTAATTCTTACCAGAGTCTATGCTGTGATTCATCTGGTCACTGGTTTCTCCATCTTCACTCAGGTAACCAGGAGGCGGGGTTTCTGAAAAACCAGGAAAGTACACAATTACCATCATTCTACCTCTCCTACAGTCTTAAATAGCTGGGGGTTGAAATACAAGACTTAAAACTTTCCAACTTTCTCTTCAAAGCTACATCAGGACTGACCCTCACTTTAAAAACGTAATCCTTGGATGCGCGGTTGATAAAGATCACCTTCAGAATTCCCCTGGTCACTTGGCACCCCACCAAATGCTGTGCCTCCTTTCCCAAAATGCAGACTGGTGGAAAAAAAAACCACAGCACTTGGTGGGGGGACCAAGAACCCAACACTTCAAAAAGTATGTCAGATGAAGAGGATTCTCTTGGCCTGTAATTTAAGAGAAGGCCAGCAACGGGACAGGTAAGTAGTCCCACATTCCAAATCAAATTCTGATGTATATATTTCATGCAAACCCAGCAACAAGGTGTATAAAGAAAATAAGATAATGTGAATAACAAAAACAGGGCCACTAATGGAAACAAAAAGTTGAGCCACGTGTCCTACAACAGTACATGGATGGCATGCAAACGTTTACACAAACTCATAATAAAAAACTATATAATAATGCATAAGAAATACCACCTTTCAGTACTTTTCTTTATTAAAAAAAATAAAATAATGACTGCACAACTTAACAAATCTTATAATCATTATTATCACATAGGATACACATAGGATACCCCAACAATTGTGAAGACTCTTGTCATGCTGGTGTGGGATACACTGACAGACAGATGGGAGAGTTTACTTTTTTTCTGAGCTTGTCATTCCGCTTGGCCCAATATTAATACATTCTCTCTCTACCTGTTATTAAAGCAACCCAGCACCAATTTGTAAACCGTTTAAAAGACTCCTCTGTACCACCAAGTTACAGAGAAAACAAGATGCATCTAGTCCTTTACATGAATGTAAACTATTCTTACTATGCATATTCATGTTTATATAAACATACCATTGTCAAATCTTCCTACTTTCTAAACATAAAAGTGTTGGTCACACAAGAACGCCAACAATTTGTGATTCTGAGGACCCTATGGCAATTTTAAACCACCTGGCTAAAAAAAATAAAAAAAAAATAAGGTTGTTACTTCCTATTTGCATCAGACGACTGCATGGCTTTCAAGCCCATATGGACAATGACCACCATCATCACATTTTCTGACATACCAATGAACCCACATGGGCATTGGATGTTGAGCATAAAATCCTACATTGAAAAAGGTAAATGGCAAGCACAGTGAATCCATACCTGGAATGTAGTTGATCTGTGGCTCAATGCCGGCTGGAAAGTTGGTGTTCTCTGGAATGGAATGGCTATAATCATCTAGAGGAGGAAACTCCGCAGGAATCTCTGTAATTCGTGGCACTAATACTGGGGGCAGAACTGAGACAAAAAAGGATATAGGTGAAACATGTTCCTTTTTTTTCCATTTATCTAGATGAGATGCATTAGAAAATGAACACAATAGGTTTAAAGCATCAAAGCCCCTCAAAATTTATATTTCTGCTTAAAATTAACATACATCTTTGCCAGATGAGTTCACTTGAAAAACCATCATGTGATGCTAAGGAAGTAAAGTCAAGCGTCTGACTTACTACAATAGATGCTGTTCCAGGTCAGTCACTCAAGTACTGCGCTGTCCAGTGCTGATCCTGGCCGCAGTACCAGCCCAAATGCATTTCAGAATGGGGTGGATCCCTCTTCAAACACAAACCTAGTGTGCCAGCCACTGTGCCCGCCATGGCTTGTCCACCCACCCAGATGGAAGATTTCCTGACATTTGTTCTGGTTCATACAAGGACAAACAATATTGGCCTTCAGCTAAGAGTTGATGTGTTTGACTCGCAAGCCCTTAGCTGTGACCACTGGAGGATTTCAGAAGAAAATGATGTAACACTCACTTGCTCCACTGCAAGTATTTTTTTTTCAGGCTTTATATCACCATGTGAATTAAAACACATCACAGCATGAATGAGCCCTGATGTGGTGCGGGCCACGTCACTATGATGTACATCTACTATCAGCAGCCATTAAGGAAATCATTTCCATACATCAGCCTAGACATCATGCTGAATAGACTATTTATTTTGTTTACCTGGAGTCTCCACTCTTTGGTAGTGATATGGATTTACACAGACTTCATCCTTCTTCATGTTAAAAGCATATTCGCACATCTCCATGGCACGTAGCTCGTGGTGACTGTGAAGATCTGGCCACCTCCAGAGACGGCAATATATGACATGAGGCAGACCTTTACGGTGTGACACTTGGAGTCTCCCATCCAGAGACCTGCAGAGATAACAGAAGGTCCATCAAAGTTTGCAACAAAACGGTGAAATATGTTGAGGGTTGGATTGCTATGAGTCACTGGTCAAGTTTGTCACAGGGAGAAGCTTGGTTAACATATTAGGCTGAAATGTAATCAGGGATAGAACTTTACAGGTAGGGAAGTCCCAATGTCCCCTTATTAGTCCATTAATTTATACCCCTCTGGCCTCTACACAAGTCTGACTCCAGAATACCTCACTGGTTTGTTTACACCCAATTATTATTATACAGGATTTATATAGTGCCAACAGTTTGTGCAGCGCATTACAATAAAAGGGGGACATTAAAGTTACAATACAAATTTAAAACAAGACGATAAGGAGGGCCCTGCCCATGAGGGCTTACAATCTAAAAAGGAGGGGCCAGTGATTAATGAGGAGGTAGCTGTGTGGGGATGAATTGTTTGAGAAAGTAATAGTCTAGGTTAGGTTGAGGTGGGATAGGCTTCCCTGAAGATATTTGTCTTCAGTTATCACCTAAAGGCAGACAGAGTAGGAGATAGTCGAACAGGTTGGGGTAGGGAGTTCCAGAGGATGGGAAAGACTCTAAAGAAGTCTTGGAGGTGAGCATGGGAGTAGTTGACGAGGGAGCTAGAGAGCAGTAGGTCTTGGAAGGAGCGGAGGGGACGTTTAGGGTGATACTTTGAGACAAGGTTAGAGATATAGCCGTGGGCAGAGTTGTGGATGGCTTTGTAAGTGGTTAATATTTTGAATTTTATCCATTGGGCGAATGGAAGCCAGTGGAGGGATTGACAGAAGGGAGTTGGACACTGAGCAGTTGGTTGGGTGGATGATTTTAGCAGCAGCATTCATGATAGACTTAAAAGGGGGATAGCCTGTGTACAGATAGGCCATTGAGGAGGGTGTCAGAAAGAAGTGCCTGTGTAACCCATAGCAATTAGATCCTAGCCCTTATTCTCACAATGCAAGTTGAGGTTGCCACACAAGGGCCAAGACTACCTCTCGGACTGAAAATCTCCCAGACTATGGAGCATGAAAGATCTGTATACTGAAAGAAAACTGTAGGAGAGTCATTACCGAATCACTAGCTGCCACAGCATGCAGCCAGTTTTCCCAATTTCTGTAAACCAGTCTAGAGCTGCAGCTAACGATTATTTTCAAAATCGATTAGTTAGCCGATTATTGAGTTCGATTAATCGGTTAATCAGTCCCATTAGGTCTGGCGGTCATCATGTATTTCCTTATTAATATGCAAATGTTCAAAGGGCTTGCAACCGTAAATGGAATAATACACGCTTCTCTAATACACGTTACAGTCTTGGCAGTACCGTACTGTAAAATCATTAAGGGAGGGCATGGTAAATCCTAACAAGCACAGCATGGTACAGCGCATTGATTGCACAGGCAACTGCAACACATGTCTAAACCCAAAGTTATCTGAGGTCTGGAAGTGTGACCATACTCCCCCCATTGTGCACTTTTCACTATCTGTGAGAAAATAATTATCAAAACAGTAGCATTTTCTTATGAAGAATACAAAAGTTCACTAAGAATACCAAACTACACTAGGTTTCAAACATCCAAACTACTTTTAAAGTGCAAGTAAAGCTCTTAAAAAATGCTGATCGGCAGGCTTTCTATGGCAGAAGACATTTACATAGTCTCTTCTGACATAGAAAGCCTGCCTATCAGCATTTATTTTAAGCTTTACTTCCACTTTAAAAGTAGTTTAGATGTTTGCAAAAGCTTCTTATTTCTGTATGCCGAGTCATGCATGCGCAGCTCAGCACACAGTCCCGGCATGCAGAGAATAAGTAACTCTTGTGCACATGCATGGGAGTTACATGTAGGTATAGGTCTACAGCCTTGACATTTGGAATTATTCTACACTTGCATAGGAATTAGGAGGCTCCAATGACAGACCACGCTGGTTAAGCAAACTTTGAGAAGGCCGTGGCAGGGTTTTTTTCCACTGCAAGGCCACTTTAAGGAGAGAAAAAAAACAACACAAATTTTCTGTGCTTTCCTAAATAAGGAGCATTTGTTTTGTGGGCCAAAGATTGGTTTCATCTCTGCTCTGCTTGTAAACCACACGAAGGGCTTAACCACGAGGATTCTATATATAAATAAGCAGGATTTAGCACACATACAGGATGCGCAGGTCACAAAACTGAGAAAGGAGGTCTGGCCGGATAAGATAAAGTGTAGATAAAGGGTGGGGGTTGACCAGCCACAGCAATGGATTTGCTCACATGTTATATCTTCCTCATGCCAAAAAAATAAACATATGCTCCGTGTTCTAATACTCTCAGCCAGAAATGTATATAAATCTGATCAGCAGGACATAGAACCCTTTTTTTTTTTCCTTCAAATAAACACGTGAATAGGATTGATTTTTGAATCTATGCCACCTGTTTTCCCTCGGTATGATTCATTGCACTAACCCAGGAACACATCTCACACCAGGCTGTGAAAGGTTACACCGGTTCCAGGAATACAGAGAACTATTCCCCATTTGGAGAAAATAAATATTACATTTACAGGTGTTGAAAGGACTGAACAAGCTGCAGCCCACTCAGGAAATGATCCCTCTGCCCAGTCTAACGCAAATTGGGAAACACTATGAAATTCCAGTCATATACCGGGACATTTATATGAAACAAAGCAAAAGCATTTCACACCAGGCACATGCCAAACACACCAAGGCTCACACCAAACACGGTAAACCAATTCATTATTATAAACCTTAAACATCAATATTGAGGGAGTGAACCCTTATTCTCCCCGTATATGGTGTAATGATATTACATTACTGCATCTCAATCTCACCAATATGAAAAAATTCCAGGTAGGCACTAACATTTTCAGCAGAGATAGCAGCCTGCGTTTGTTTGGGCATTGCCAATTTTTGGCACAATAAGTGTTGGTGTAACAGTACATTTTTCATTGTGATAATATTGCCATGGAGATTATGGCTGAACTTGACGTTTAAGGTTACGGGCTGCGTTGAGGTTTAGGGCTGAGGTTGAGGGTTAGGTTTTGGATTACGATTAATCTGACATTATAGTTAGATTTAGGGGTATGGTTCAGGATAAACGTTGGGTTGATGCTAAGGGTTAGGCTCAGGTCAATATTACTATAGCAAAAAATAAAGGTTATGTTTAAGAGAAACCATTTGCTTGCGGGTGTGATATTTACATATCAGGTCTGATAACTGCCATGGCAAACATCTTACAAGATACAAATCACTAGTACCAAACGTTTTGGCACCTCAATAAGTTGAGCCAAAATCTACCACACATTTGTCACAAAACCAAAAGCTACCATTTCAACTGGGCTTATTGCAAGGCCAATTTGTCGGCACGTTAATTATAAAGCAATATGCCCTTCCGAAATATTGAGAAGTGTATAGGCAACAACTGTGCGGCATGCACACTTGTAAGCTTGCCCATTTCTTAAAGTGGTATAATAAATGATGGCCAGTTACAGTACTGGCTTTAGGGAAGGGCTCTGAGGCAGGTTCTGCATCCGCCAAACGAGAGTGACAAACATTACTGCAAAAGTTTCCAATGAACTGCTCTGTAGGGCATTTCACAGAGGGACTTATGACTCTCCTTTACTCCTTCACCAGATTCACAATGATTTAAAACAAAAAGCTCCCCAGGATCTTATTTCCCAGGACATCATACATCCTCTGGATAACTCCAGATAATTACAAATTGGTCATTCCACCCACTCTCTGCATAAACTTCTGCACTCTTTCAGGAACCTTACCCCACTGAAGAAATGTTTTCAACCTCCAACACATAATACTTCACAGTTATACAAAATATTACATACCCACCACATCTATCACAATGGGAAGAGGACTTTTCTCAACCCATTTCCAAATATCAAAAATCCATAGTCCTGCAACTGTAACATACTTCATCCATCAACTCAAAACCAAGGAGATGACCTTCAAACCTGTATAGAGATGGAACCATGTGCCTACAGAACTCCACACCATTTGTTCTTCAGTCTGGAGGCGATGCAACAGCTCTGGCTTCTTTGAATATCTTTGGTGGTACTGCCTAACAATCCAACAATACAGAATGTCCATCATGCAGTATATGAAATAAATATGCTGATCCATTCCTCACTTCAACCCACGGCAATATCTTTTACATTCTAATGACCTTCCACCAGTCTGGTACAAGCACTCTTACACCATGTTAACTAAATGCAGCCAAAACACTTTATTGGAATAAACCTTCTGCCCCCTCAATTTAACAAAAAGTAGATGCCTTTAGACAAATGGAGGAGACCTGCATGATACACAAGATAAATTCTGCAACATATGGGCCTGCTGGATAGTCTTTAAAGGCTGTAGCACTTACTGGGAGACAACGACTGCTTTCATTGAACTGCTCATGCTGATGCCTTTTGTTAGTAGCAGAATACTAGTATTGTATATATTGTTTTCCACTTTTACACATGGAGATATCAAACCAGCCAATATCCTGCACTTCTTTTGTATGCACTATGTCATGACATTTGGAAATAGGACACCCCACCTGATATTCTACCCATGCCCCTTACTCCCATCCCAACCTGTCTGATTCTTTTATTTGTGTATCCAATGTTTGCTCCTTACTGGGGCTCACAGTGGCCCTGCAACCAACTCTTGTAGGAGGACCTCTCGAGCAGCTTTGATTTTATGATTTTATTTATATGTGTATCTGTTACATATAGTAGTTACATAGTATTTGGGGTTGAATAAAGACATACGTCCATCAAGTCCAACCCATATAGGTCCACGCATCATCTCATTCTTAGGGATATTGGTATCACGCTACCGTATCAAATGCCTTTGAGAAGTCCAGATATACCCCATCCACTGGCCTCCCTCCATCCATATCTCTACTTACCCCCTCATAAAAAGTTAGCAAGTTAGTCAGGCAGGAACGGTCTTTCCTGAACCCATGCTGATTGTCATTAACTATGCCCTTATCCTTCACAAATTTTACCAAATAGTCCTTAATCAAACCTTCTAACAGTTTACAAACTACCAATGTTAGACTGACCGGCCTATAGTTCCCTGGTTGGCATCTAGCCCCCTTTTTGAATATTGGAACTACCGTAGCCCTCCGCCAGTCACTGGGGATCCTACCAGTCACTAATGATTCCTTAAAAATTAGGAATAATGGTCTTGTTATAACCTGGCTTAATTCCTTAAGTACCTTGGGGTGAAGGTTATCTGGTCCAACTGCTTTATTTGCATTGAGCATTTTAAGTCTATGTTCTATCTGTGATGTACACTGAGTGGCCAGATTATTATGACCACCCCATCAGTACTTCGTTGGGCCACGAGATGACTTCGTTGGGCCTCCTCGTGACTCCACGAGATGTGGAAAGGTGATGCGAGGAATCTGACACTGCACTGTTGCCCTTCTGTTGTCTTGTACCAGTCTTGCCACTCTCCGTTCTGCCCTAACATTGACTAGTCGCTGACGGCCACCATTCGCACGTTCAGACCCAGATTTTTGGCTGACAGTCCAGTCTTTAAAAACATTAACAATGAGCCCCTCTTGAACATTTAACAAATTCTGCTGAGCTCCATGGCTCGCGTCAACAATCATCCAACGTTCAAAGGCTGTTAAATCGCGTTGTTTACCCATATCGTCAGAAAAAAAATCAGTTCTACTGTCGTGGAAAACAACCTGCTTCCTTATTTATAATGGTCTGGCCCTCTAGCAACTTCAGCGCAAAATTATGGCTAATTATAGCTAATTTGCCTAGAAACGTCAGGTGGTCATAATAAGCTGGGCACTCAGTGTATACTCATAGGCTGATTCCTTGGCACAAGAATTGTCATCTGTAAACATATTACAAGCCCATCAAACTCAATAAACAGTAAACCAATATGTAGATCTATAAGAGAAGATCATTGCCACTGGGCATTACACCCGCCCAAAAAAAACGTAATTAAAAAAGAAAGCCAGAGTCAAATTCTATACGCTCAGAAGACAGTAAAAGACATAAGCCTTACATTCCTAATACCTACAAAACACTTCTAAGAATGTGTCAAGCTTGCGCTCCAGGTCACAATACTCTAGATATTTGAGAAAGTTATTTTCAGGGAATAGAGCTAGCTGGGACTTGCCTTCTGTCAGAAAACATAAAGCCTGCAATCCACTGGCAGTCTTGGCCTCAGTCCAGTGGAACGGAGCCTTGCTTTTCACACTATTGTTGCCATTTAAAACTGGATACACAAGGCTGCCCCGCAATTAGTTCAAGTGCAGAAAGCATGTCTGAAAGCATCAGGGGCTCGGCTGCCCAGGCAACTTTCAGTGACGAGAGTAATCACAACAGAGACTGCTCACTTTGTTAACAAAATGTCTCATGCTAAATGCTACACTCCTTCTGTATCACTGTAATACACTTCCAAAAATAAATGCTACGAATATCCTCACCGGGGTAGCAAGGAGCCTACTATTGCTAGCCCAATCCTTTTAATGAATTAAGGGCCTGTGCACAGCAGTGGGTGCGCATTATTATTATTATTATTATACAGGATTTATATAGCGTCAACAGTTTGCACAGCACTTTACAATATAAGGAAGACATTACAATTCAAGACAAGATGGTAAGGAGGGCACTGCCCATGAGGGCTTGCAATCTAAAAGGGAGGTGCAAGGGATACATGAGGAGGTAGCTATGCGAGAATGAATTGTTTGGGAATGTGATGGTTCAGTGGTTAGGTTGAGAAGGGATAGGCTTCCATGAAGAGACGAGTCTTTAGGGATCGCCTAAAGGCAGTCAAGGTGGGAGATAGACGGATAGGTTGGGGTAAAGAGTTCCAGAGGATGGGAGAGACTCTAGAGAAGTCCTGGCGAGTATGGGAGGAGTTGACAAGGGAGCTGGAAAGCAGGAGGTCTTGGGATGAGCGTAGGGGACGGTTAGGGCGATACTTTGAGACCAGGTTTGAGATATAGCCGAGGGTGGAGTTGTGGATGGCTTTGTAAGTCATTGTTAATATTTTTAATTTTATCCTTTGGGCTATTGGAAGCCAGGGGAGGGATTGGCAGAGGCGGGTTGCAGACACTGAGCGGATGGTTAGGTGAATGATTCTAGCAGCTGCATTCATGATAGACTGAAGGGGGGGGGGTGCTGTGTAGTGGTAGGCCAATGAGGAAGGAGTTGCAATAGTCAAGATGAGATATAACAAGCGAGTGGATGAGTAGTTTTGAGGTTTCATTGGTGAGGAAGGGGTGTATTTTGGAGATGTTTACGAAGGTGAAGGCGGCAGGATTTGGATAGTGATTGGATGTGGGGCAGAAAGGTGAAATCGGAGTCCAGGATGACACCTAGCACCTTGGCATGGGGGGAGGGTTGGATAGTGGTGTTATCAATCTCAAGGTAAAA
>NW_017306366.1:704563-715930 GCF_000935625.1 Nanorana parkeri
GGGAGGGAGGAAATATGAAGAGCTCAGTTTTTGAAAGGTTGAGTTTTAAGAAGTGTTGTGACAGCCAGACGGATATGTCAGTTAGTAAATTAGTGACACGCAAGGACACTGAGGGGGAGAGTTGAGGAGTGGAAAGATAGATTTGAGTGTCATCGGCATAGAGATGGTATTGGAAGCCATGTGAGGTTATTAACTGACCTAGAGAGGAGGTGTAGATAGAGAAGAAGTCCAAGGACAGAGCCTTGGGGGACCCCTACACAAAGGTGAAGAGGAGGGGAGGAGTTAGATTTGTAGGTGACACTACAAGGAGCCCTTACCTAGGTAGGGTTATTTCAGGGTTTACTTTTTCTATTACTTTTTTAAAGTTTAAAAAAAAAAAACACTTTATTTAACTCTAAGTGCAACAGTACGTTGTAACGCATTGCTGTATGTTACACTTCATAGAAATGCAGACATGCTACATTTTTTTTGCAATGCAGATCAAAGTATTTGTATGGTGTGAACAAGCCCTTAGGCCTTGTTCACAACAAATGCAGAGCAGATCCGGTCAGGTTTCTGCACATGTACGCTAGTCTTTTAGATGCGTTTTTAGCATTTTTAGTTTAACATGGGCTTTCGGTGCGTTCCAGGCATTTGAATGTGTTTTTGATGCGTTTGCAGATACAGAGCGGGTAAAATAGGGCCTGCTGCAGTTTTTTTACCTGCACGCTACAATGTGAACTGGAGCTAAAAATACCATAGGAATACATTGGACGCAGTTTTGATCCGCTCTGCACCTGCTCTGGACCTGCTCCGCGCTTGGTGTGAACTAGCCCTAAAGGTGGCCATACACTCTACAACCATCGCAAGACTTTAGTCTTGCGATGGTTGTAAAGTGATTAAAAAAACGTACGATCTGCCTATCTTGGACAGGCAGATCGCACTCTCGATCATCGCAAGCCCACCCCCCTGAGGGGCGGGCTTCCGGTGACCGCAATGCTGAACGGGCAGTGTGCGCGTGCGCACACCGGCCCGTTCAGCATTTATCTTCCGAGCACCGTTCTAACCAGCCGAGAATCGTACGATTCCCGGCTGGTTTTCGAACATGCTGGTTCGACAGAAGACGTGCGACCGTACAGTAGAAACGGTCGCACGTCTCCGTTCACACTGCTCGATTATCGTACGAAAAACCGATCGCATACGATTATCGTACGATAATCGTGCAGTGTATGGGCACCTTTAGGCATTCTCACAGCTCTCATCCTAAATACTGTATCCTGCATTCCTAAAAAGTAAATAATGTTTTTATATGATGCATTCTTTAAACTGATACTAAACATTGAAATGTGTGTAAAAATCAATGTAAATAATCTTATAACGCAATGACGACCATGTTATAAAGCAACATAATCTGCTAAATATGACTGATATTTCAAATAAACTTTTGGCATATGGCACAGCCATTGTTGGCAAAGTATGGAAATAAAAAAAAGACTTCCTGATCATTGATGGTTCACAGAATTAGCAAATTCAAAAATAAATATACATGCCTAATGCAGCTCAAACGTTGCATGTAACATTATTCGGGTTGGCACAATCCCCAACAAACACAAAAAAGGAGGACAAAGCCGAAATTACCATTATCACTCCATGTCCCAGCTGAGCTTACAGTCCAATGCTCCAACTACAACAGTCACATCTTAGAAATTTAGGCAGATGCCAACAAACCAACCAGTATGCTTCAAAAGTGGAGAAGGAAAACATGAGCACCTGCCACGTGGAGAACAAACTCCATGTAGACAAAACCCTTCCCAAACTTCAAAAGACAAAAAGGAACCAATTCAAATGCATCACACAGTATTCTGATCACCTGCAACAAATCCACTCAAAGCACATGGAGAACACAATGCCATGCAGACAATGCCCTTCCCAGACTTCAAAGACAAAAATGAACCAATTAGCATGCATCATACAGCATTCAAATGCCCCTTTCACACTATCCAATCAGTTGGGGAACTGTGCACAGATCTCCTCCAGATTGGAGCAGAACGGATTGGATGTCACTGCTGTGATGACCAGACCCCATGTCGGTCTAAGGGGAGTCGGAAGTAAAACAGACATGTGTTCACCTACATCAGATTACCCCCGATCCGGCACAATCAGGTCTGCGGAAACGGAACACTGACCCGTATGGTTTTCCGGACCTGGCCAGAGCCAGAGGCAAACGGATGTAAACAGCCTGGACCGATCAGGTCCACCTAAAAAACTGACAGCTGATCGGACCACTGAAAGGGGCCTAATTGCTGCACTGGTGCCCAAATACTAAAGGGTACGAGTAGCAACTGTATCAATGCATTATTAAGGGTCTTAACCTGGTCAGTAAAGTGCATCTGTTTTTTTACAACAGGAAATGGTAGATGTATAAAGGACTGAATGTGACATTCACCAAACGCTCAATGCAGTTGAATCTTCCTGGCGCATGTCCTTCAAATAACAATGATTGGTTCACCTGAAGTGGATGTTTGATGATTGTCACAGTTACTGCCTCATAAATATGGTATATAAGTATGTCAAAAAATCTCTTATTCCAATGATTTCTGTTCACAATTCTGCTGCATTTTCAAAAATTCCTGATTGCTGAATTTTTTGTGTTAAGAAGGTCCACTAGAATGAAAACATATAGATCACATTTTTTTAGCACATCTGCACTATGGAATCTCTCTATTCTTAGATGTGCTCCCATTCTGCAGAACACATAAACAAAGAAAGTTTGGCAGACAGTTAAAGTGACCCTGTCATACCAAACATCGTAAATAGGCATAGCTGATCTCTTGTGCAACACCCCCCACCACCCCAACCAGAACACTCAGTGGCTTCTCACACTCAACCTCCATGTCACTACAGGACAGAGCAGTGATGTGGAGGTCAGCAGGAAAAACAACTGAGTGCCGAAGGGAACACAGGAGATTGACACTCCCGAAATTTTGGTTTCTCCTTGGATTTTAGCTGAGGATTTCTCATGAGCAGAATGGAGTTCTGGTAGAGAAGACATTGGGGAAGGTAAGTATGAAGTTGCTTCTTTTCTAGGTATGCCTATGTACAACTATAATTGAAATGAGACAGTCACTTTCAAAATCCCCTATTTACAGGTAAAATTACTTAAAAAGACAAATATTACTGCAACCATAATTGTGTATAAGGGCAATTATGAGGAACTGGAGCCTTCAGTGAGAGGAACATGGAGGCGGTCATACTCTTTATAGGGCTTCCTTACCCTGAGTCAAGGGACCAGAAGAAAAATTCAGGTAAGTGGGCCTGATGTCCCCGATCTACATTGTGATGCACAGTTCAAACCTGCAAAGTACTGGAGCCAGCAGGTCAGCATTACAGTCAGGCAACTAGCGTCGTCAGAAGGCAGTTCCACATATCCCTCATGACAGATTAACTTTAACAGAGAGAACCCCACTGCAAACACATCGTGTGAAAGGATCTCTAGTTCTAAGACAAGCTTTGTACATTTTCAAGTCATACATTAGGAATAATTGAGCACTTCACTGCTTTCATTTCATCATGCACACTATAACTTACTAACCTTTGTCCCAGTGTCTATATCCTCTTCCCAGGGGGGGATAGTCCATGAATTGAAAGTTTCTCTTTCTGTATACAAGCTTCATATTGAGCTCACAGCTAGGAATATACATTCTGTGGAGGTGTTCATATGGAATTCTACTTCTTGGATGATAGGAAGCAGGTCCTTCATTTCCTCCTAGAGATTTGTTATAGGGCTGCAACAACTAATCGACATAATCGATTATAATCGATTCTTGAAAAAGTTGTCAACTTTTAATGCAGTATAAAGGTGGGATAATCCTCTAGCTGTAAATGTATGCGTCCTATCCTATCACTATCACCTAAATGGCTAGAAATATGGAGGAGAGCAACTGAAGAAGGCTTAGTTACAAGTCCTACATTTATGCAGAATGTGTACAAACAGGTGACAGGAATGTGGATATCGGATGTATGAATCCTCTTATTTAAAACCTAATTAATGAATAATTCCAGGCACCAAGTGAAACCAATAAGTGAGCTACTAAGGCTATTGAGCAAATACTGCAACTCTGATAAAAATAGAAAGATCATTACATTTGCCTTAATTTCTCTGGAATACACTTTTTCCAGACTCCACAGACCACCTCACAAGGTCAATAATGATACAACGTTCTTTCACTCTACTTCCTGTGTCACCATACTCTAAGGCAAGTTTGAAACGGACTGGCACTGCGAGAAACTTGGCAATGAGTTTTCTCAGGCTTTCTATATTTGAGATAACTGACATAAAGGAATGGGGTTGAATGGTGTTTACACGAAAAACAAACCCTGAGCAATAAGACTTTGCTACCTGTCTGCATCCTACACTCAATTTTCATTGCTAGTGTGTTTAACCCCTTCGTGACTGACGACGTACAGTGTACGTCGCCAGCATCGGGCTGTTTAAACAGACTCCCGGTGACTTTTGATAACCATCCATAAAGGGATACATACTGCACAGCCACATGTCTGGCAGACTATTACATGGATATATAACTCAAGTCTAAAGTCAAATAAAATGACAGGAGACTGTATGGCTGCGTCCATCTGTATACAAAAGCCTTGTATCTGGCAATATCACCCCAAATTCTTGTGACATTTTCAAGGCTGTGGGAACACACTAGGTGGTCCAACACTGGACAGCCAGAGACTAATACTGTGCCGTTCATATCAGAAAACGCCACTTTATTTATTTCTGGAATATTTTCAATCCTAAACATTCTTTCTTCTTCTTCACCACCACTATTATTTCCCTCAACTGTTATTTTAGGAGTCAGAACTTTTTCTGCACAGCACAGAATGCCACGCTCATTGCAACCATTTAACTGTTTCATGTCTTTGGCCTAACCTAAACAGAAGGCCTAGAATCATCAAGAAAACCTATTGAAGTGTATCGTCTTTTCATCATAGCAATTATGACATGACAGTGCTGCTGCTTGGTGATTGATCCTATGCTGTCCTGTCACATTGCGGGGGCGGGGTGATGGATCAGTCCTGCGTAAGCTATGTGTAGGGAGACTCAGAGAATACATAGGGCCTCCTTTCCTTGCTAGGTGACTAGAGCGGCAGGGGAGCAAAAGGAAAGCAATCAGCTGCTGGGGGACCCGGCACTAAATCACACCTGCATGGACAAATCACAGGTTTGCTTTAATTTCTAATGAGTTCCTTCTGGCTTTCCAGTTACTCTGAATATTAATACAAGAAATGTAATTGTGGCATAAAATATACCCTTGCCCTCTGGATTCTCCCATTCTTCTATGAGCAAGCCAGAGCTGTGTCCTGCTTTAGGGATGCTTCATCATGCAGTCCTTGCAGGACGGAGAACTCAGTGGGGATACCTAGCCCCTGTTCATGGATAAAAAAACAAAATGATGGTTCTTTTGAAAGCACATAATAGGCTTTTGGAAAAAATGTCAGAGATGCTTAAAGAAAATATTTTGAGGACAATCTAGGTACAAACTGGAAACTCCTGTTTACCTTCTCAGGGAAACCCCTGGTCCTCCCCCTGACTACGGCAGGGTACACCCTGCCGTAGTCAGAATGCATTATGAGGGAATACCTGAGCCATCTGCTGACTGAAGCAGGGACCTCCATCTCCAAGTGCCTCCTCCTTTAGGTTTTTATGACTGCACAGTGCAGTGACACAGTGCCTAAAACATAAGGTCTCGGTTGGTGCCTTAAAGGCCTTAAATACTGTAATCCGTGTTTCTTTTCTTCCATGTACTGACCTATACATCCAAAGAAGTATATCATGACTTCTATGCCACGACCTGTGTATCCTGGTCTGTGTGATTCTATGTACCATTTTCCTGACCTCCTCCCTGCGTAATAACTCTGATTAAACTCTCCCTGTCCTGACCTTTCTGTCCACAGACTATACTTCTGCTTGGTGTTTCTTCTAAGAATCAAGCTGGCCATTTAGAGGAAACGTCCTATCTGCCAAGTTATTTGAACGAAGATTTCTTTTTTCCAGCCTGAACACAAACACTGCATGAACTGTCTAGTGTAGATCCTTCTATGAGTAAACAATACACTACAGGCAAACAATGTACGGCGCTCATTACCTCAGGCCAATTACTTAGCTGCAGTCTCACAGGATCTCTTAGTCCTTATAAAACTCCAGTTACAGCAGTAAAGCTCTCGCTTTCCTGTCCCAGTTCTTTCACTTCCTCCTCATATCCCCCCTGCACTGAAAGGAATTACTGGATTCATTTAATCTCTACACACACAACCTTAGCTAATATGATCTGCCTTTTGTATTTTTTTTCACATTTTATAAACCAAATTTTACACATACATACATTCCATGTGCAGATGATGTTGCGTTGCTGCTATTTTTATCACTGTGTTAATAATACAGCTGTGATTATATGCAGTCTGTGGCTTGACTGTGACATTAATGGTTCCCACTCACATAGCTATGTAAAAAATGGCCATGTGCAACCCAGAGATCACACACATAAAACTAGTTTCTAATCCTTCTAGCTTCCAGAAACTGGAAATCCGTAAGTGTTAATACACTGCCATTTTCTGTCCGATGAATTTATAATGACTTAAAAGAGAACTACGGTGTAAGTGTTTTCCCCATAGTTCTCTTTAGGGTGACGGGAGGACATATACTAACCTCCTCCCGTGACCCAAAGCTCAGTATATAACGAGCTATTGCCCCCGATATACTGAGAGGACCACAGTGGGGACAGATCCCGACAATACTGTTGAGACCCACCCAGCTGCATGAGTGACAGCGGGCTCTGCCCATCTAGAGGCAGAGCCAGCTGTGCCCGCCCCTTCCCCTGTTCGTTCCCCCACTCAGCGCTAGAGGATCGGAGAGGGGAAATCCCTGCGGAGAGCTGTGACTGACAGTCAGCGCTCACTGCAAGGAGACAATCGATCAATAGAGCCGACCTGTGACAGCCTCTTTGTCACAGGTTGGCTCTAACTATGAGGATAAGTGGAAATCACTCACCTCATAGCTCTCCTTTAACTTGCCAACAAATGTACTACATGTGGCATAAGCTTGGACTGGTTATTTGCACAGCACTTCCTAGTGCCCAGTGACCATATCTGAAATCCCTGCGATTCAAGGCATCACTTTTGGCCAATGGAGACTGGCTGGCAATAGGAGTTGAGTTTTTAACCCATACAATTGAAGGACAATGATGCACAGAGGTATAGTGGTTAGTACTTCTGCCTTGCAGCACTGGGGGTCCTTGGTTCAAGTCCCGGTTAGGACACCATCTGCATGGAGTTTTCATGTTCTCCCTGCGATTGCATGGGTTTCCTACGGCTACTCCGGTTTCCCCCCACACTCCAAAGAGGAAGGTTAATTGGCTCCTATTAAAAATCGGCCATGTATGTATGTATGTATGTACTGTATGTGAGATGGGGACCTTAGATTGTAAGCTCCTTGAGGGCAGGGACTGATGTGAATGTACACTATGTAATCCAAAATCCAGTGTATCCATCGCACTCCTGAGCGAATAATACTGTTAGAGTCGGGTGGGTGCCAAAGTGACTGCAGATGCCTCTGCAATCCAAGATAAGTGTATGTTTAAAGTCACTCGCACGCCAATAGAATTTCAAGTCAAAAACGGTTTATTGACTCGATTGCTATCACATCATATAGCGCTATATGATGTGATAGCAATCGAGTCAATAAACCGTTTTTGACTTGAAATTCTATTGGAGTGCGAGTGACTTTATACATACACTGTACACTATGTAAAGCACTGTGTGCAATGTCGGCACTATATAAATACCCATAATAATAAATGAATAAAGCTCTCGACAAAGCCTCCTCAGGAAATATACATTTATGTCATTAACATTATTATTATCATCATGGTTGAGTTAAGTTACTAACAGGGTTATTCACAAAAGGGTGAAGAGTTTGGAGGAGGCAGGAGAAGTGAACAATCTAGGACAACATAACTGAACTGGAAACATGCTCTAATTCAGCTCACTTTCCATTTCAGCTATGTTGTCCTAGATTGTTCACTTCTCCTGCCTTCTCAAAACTCTTCACCCTATTGTGAATAACTCTGTACGTTAATATGACAGATGTCCAGCTTTAGACCAAAATCGGACTTTCTTTGTGGTGCAGCCAGCATTAGTGTTGCACGCATTTGGGGCATATGTAGGCACCGTGCAACCACATTTGCATTCTGCCCATTCAATATTCAAGTGGATGTTGAGCTATCACATTATCAACATTCCGGATGTAAAATGGCCCCAACATGCAGAATCTCATTTTTAGCACAGGTCCCTTTAAACTTGTGTCTATGTAATTACAGTACTGTGGCTAGAACAAAGTGTTCTACTCTGAGGAATCCAACACTAGCTGTCTGAATGGAGACTGCACTTATAGCATAGCCATGGAAACTCATAGCCTGGCAGTATGCTCTTGTTTTGTTGTAGCTGAATACCGTATAGAGTAAAGCTGGCCAGTGGCGTAACAACCGGGGGGGCGGCCGGTGTGTCTGCTCCGGGCGTTAAGCTGAGGGTGGGGCGCCGGACGGAGCCCCCCCGGTTAAGAGAGGGTGTATGGAGGGGATCTGCTCCCTATAGGAGAAATGTAGGGGGGTCTGATGCCTGTAGGTGGGGGAGGATGGGAAGTCATAATTCCGTATTGCTGAGAATTGTTCATTATTTTTTGTACTTGTGCAAATGCTCAGTATTGACATGGATACTGATACTGGTATTGGTGCATCACTACTGAGTTGTGTTTATATATATTAATTTGCTTTTCTTTTTTTACAGTTCCTCATTCCTTGTGGCAGCCTTCTTGGTGCCTAAAGTTGCCGGCTCCGAGACATACAGGTGTTGATGGTGGTGCTGGATGAGAGGTGGCAGAAGCTGAAGAAGAAGGCTCACATTCTCATCAATATAGCCAAAGGTAGGTGTTACCCCAGCCAACAGAGAGGGGATAGATGGGATCTGCTGCCTATAGGGTTGATGTAAGGGGATCTGCTGCCTATAGGGGAAATATAGGGGGTCTGGTGCTTTTAGGGGGATGGATGGGAGGGTATTATTTTGCACTGTTGTTTAATGTATTGCTGGGATTTATAGTCCTCTATCACTGATGGTATTCTGCATTGCTGTATGATGTATTGCTGAGATTTAAAGTCTTCTATAGATGGTGGTATTCTGCATTGCTGTATGATGTATTGCTGGCATTTGTAGTCTTCTATAGCTGGTGGTATTCTGTATTGCTGTATAAAATATTGCTGAGAATTGTAGTTCCTCTACAGCTTGGAGTCAGTGGAAGAACTACCAGGCTCGCAGCGGTCACACCACTGTCCTAAAAACTTTAGTCTGTCACATGACACACACACAAAAAGGGTATCCGTAATTGGTATTGGCAAGTACTTGAGCAAAAGTATCGGTACTCGATCTGAAAAAAAAATGTAATGCTCTTTACATGTGTTGAATTATCCTTATAACCAGAGTGGATGTTTATATAATGGGGGGGCGAAAAAAAATGTCTGCCCCGGGAGCCCATAACTCTTGTTACGCCACTGAAGCTGGCCATACAATAATCATTAAATGAGAAAAAAACTGATGCAGTACCTTAAGGACTGTGGTTTGGTCATTTAAAAAGTTAGTGCTAGGAAAGTTATGGGTTCATCTCACAAAACGCACACTACTGAACATTAAATGACTGTGAATGCTGTGTGGTTTTGTATGACTTTTGGTTTGGTTTTCACTATTATTTGGAAAAGATTTCTAACCTATGAGCAAAGTTAAATGGAACAGGTCAGGGTGGAAATATGGCGACTGCTGACTTGTTTTTTTCATGGTGCATGTTCTGATTCACTACTTAGTAAGTTACTGACCCAGAACAAGAATGTGACCACTGAAGCTGGATCTTCTGAACAACATAGCCAGGCCAGTGACTAAGTAGTGATGCAAGGTTGAGGATGATCAAAAATAAGTTAGGGAATTATAACTCCTATCTTAAAGTAGAACTAGAGGCAAAATTAAAAAAATGGCATATATAAGGCTGTCAATAGCATTAACGGCGCAGTGTTTTTCAGAGTCCCCCCCTTACAAAAAAGGCATAGGAATAAAGCACCACTCCTCCACAGCTTTAGCAGGAGAAAGACTGCCGGGTACTCACTGCAGCAGACCAAACAGGTAAATAGTAAAGGAAGCATTTGGATGCACTCCGTTCCACGCTATGGTTGCCACCTGTCCCGAATTCAGCTGGACAGTCCGGGTTTTGAGTCCTGTATGTGCTTTTTTGGGGTTTCCGGCCGGCTGAAACCCAGACACAGCACATACAGGCTCAAAACCCGGACTGTCCAGGTGAATCCGGGACAGGTGGCAACTCTATTCCACGCTGAATCAGTTTATTGAAAATTCAGCAGTGGCACCAAGTCCTGCCCAAGGTCCATCCAAGCCTGGGGTACGACTAAGCCCAGGAATGGGTGAAACAGGTCGGGGGACCTCGGGCAGGAATTTTCAATAAATTGATTCAGCATGCAACGGAGTGCAGACAGATCATGCCTTTGCTATATTCCCCCCGTTACATAGTTATATTACCTGTAAAGCGAAGTGCACACAGGTGACTGGGGGGTAAAAACGCGGATCAACCACCTGTTTTTACAACCCACCTTCAATGTAACATAGTGGCTGCTCAGGACCATACACATTGTTGTGGCCGTGATGCTTCATGGTACCTTAACCCTTTCACTGCCAAGCCCTTCGGAACATTTTTCAAATCAGCTGGCCAAGCCATTTTTGAATTTTCTGCAATTTTTTCCTATTGATTTGATTTTCAACTGCTGCGTTGCTAGCGTTTGTAAAAGACCCCCCAAACCATATATTTTCTGAAAGCGCAGGCCCGGTAGAATAAAAAGATGGTGATACTAAATTTGTAGGCCCTGCGATAATTGTGCAAATGTTTCTCAAATTAATATTAAACCGATAAAAATACACAATTCAATTGTTAAAACACACCAAAATCAGTATCCCTGCACAAAAAAAAAATATTTTCTGACTAAATCTAAAAGATAAAACTGTATTGAGTTAAATCAATACTGTATTGATTTTACTGTATTTACTGTATTGGTGAAATCTCTGGGGTCTAAACAGACCCCTGACATTTCCCTTTTGAAAAAGACACCAAATCCTCAATTTCTTTTTCTGCAGCCTCAGCACTCAATGAATGGGAAGCACTCAGTACAGAGGCTTCCCATTACATTCAGAAACTGCTGATAGTAAAATATTTACTATCAAGCAGTTTATGAATGGGGAGAAGCCTCCATAGGGAGTGCTACTCCCCATTCAGAAATTCAT
>NW_017306366.1:716408-727719 GCF_000935625.1 Nanorana parkeri
TGACAGGATCGAGAGGTGAGCGAACCCGGTATGTGTTCGCTCACCTCCCGATCTACTGAGCCGACCTGTGACAGTCTCATTGTCACAGGTCGGCTAGAACTAGGAGGTTAGTGGAAATCACTCATCTCATAGTTCTCCTTTAAGTGCTCGTTTGTGTCTAGTTATACTCACCTGATACTCGGATCTGGCTTGTTGTCCCTGGAGCGTCTCTCCTCTTCTGCTGCAGTGGTCTAAGGTTGCCGAGTCATCACATTCTATACAGTGTATAGGATGTAAGGAGGCAGAGGGACATATTGCTACATCAGAGGTGAAGACAGGCTGGAGGGAGTGCTGTAACAGCCAGCCAGCAGTGAGGTGAGTATAATTTTGTTATTTTTGCACCTAACGAGCACTTAACCCTTGCAGTGCGGGTGTAGCCCCTTTGCAAGGGTTAACAAAAAGTTTGCCCAGCATTGTTCTTTAACATTCCAAACGATTGTTAATTGTGCCCAGCTCTATGGCTTCCTCCATCATCTGGCCGATCGCTAGGCTAGACAATGACAAAGGGTAATGATGCTGATTCACTATCCAATCAGCAAGCTGGAGGTGGACTGGTGGCAAAGAAAGTTTTAAAGCTAAAAGAAGCAAACAGTGCTGTCATTGGAATCAATGACATGGGCAGAGCTTAATATGGTTAACCTATTTGTACTACAACTGTGTATTTATCTGATTACTGGAGTTCAACTTTACAGGTTACATTATTTTATAACAGGTCATAAAGCTCTTTAACAGTTTCAGGGTTGTGTAAAGCAGCATGAACCAAGAGCTCAGCGTGACCTGTCAAAATACAGTGTAAGCAAATAGATTTCATCTGTCGATTCTTGTAAGCGTTTTTCTTTCACTGTCATACATTCCAGAACATATTTTTTTAGGTTATGACGCCAGGCAAGTTGGAGGATCTTGTTTAAGAATATATGCTTCTTGGCAAAATATGTCAAATGTGTCATTCAGTAAAAATGTATTGTCGTGCTGAGCGTTAACCCTTCCCGTTATGCCGCGACCTTAATGAAAGTCCATGTGCATTATCGGCATGCATGGTTGGTCACTTGCAAGATTTCATAAGCTAGTGAGCAAGTTGAGCCTCTCTAACAAAACCTTACACAAGTCTGCGTGTGAAATGAAAAAAAAAAAGTTTGGTTGCTTATCTTGTGTAGGTGAGGAGGTTATATAGAGTTCCCTTGAGTAAGCCTTTAGTTCTCAACACCCACACAAGGCTAAGTAACAGCCACAGAGAACAACACCGTTCTCTAAACACAGGACATGAGCAATCACACCTCCTCCAGGAGATGCAGCTCTCGTAACGGAGGCCCAAATCAACCGTCCGCTCCCACAGACTCAGCTTAGTGTAAATGGAGAGAAACATAAACTTGGCTCGCAGTCATGTGACCGGCCTGAAGCATGTGTGCTAAATACACAAGTGAATAATCCAAAAACTTCCTGGTCTTTCCTACAAATTCCCTCTCGTATACTCGGCACATTAAATCAGACGGATATAACAGCGCTATGAATGTGTTCTCTTCCAGCTTAAGAATAATTATTATATTGTCACGCTGATGGTAAAACAAACAGAAGAAAAAAAAAAGAAAAAAAACAGCAGTTAGATTACTGGCAATAGAATCGTCTTAAACGCTCAAATGTTTTTTCAATAATGAATCAAAATCAAACAAATATACATTGACCAGCAAAAGTATGTCTTTACATTTTTCCCCAAACACTTACTCATCATGTTTCCAAACCACTGCCTCCAACTCTCTCAGCTCTGTTCCCTGAACTTCCTGTCCAGTACAAGATCACAAGCGACAGAGCAGACTACAGCAGCTGTCCATCTACTAGCCTGGAGAAGTGAGTAGGAAGGAGGAGCAGGGAGGAGGGGAATGGCTTGCCTTGCTGTCTCTAGCAACTTTCTATCTACGAGTTTGGAGGAAAGAAGAAATCAGAGGGAGAGAGGAGTGTTTTGCCCTGTTTCTGTGCGTCTGTGGAGTCAGACTACTAACACACACGGGGGGCTCCATAGGAACATGCAAGGGAAAGGAGATACCCTAAAACATGCAAGGGAAAGGAGCCACCCTAAAACATGCAAGGGAAAGGAGCCACCCTAAAACATGCAAGGGAAAGGAGCCACCCTAAAACATGCAAGGGAAAGGAGCCACCCGAAAACAGGCCAGTGCTCAGGGGACCAGCTATTTCTGTGGAAAAACAAACTTTTAAAGCAGAACTCCAGTTAAAAATGGTATCCGTTGCAGTGGGGCTACCCCTGCACTGCAAGGGTTAACTGCTCATTTTTGCCTAGGGTCAAAAAAGAAAAAAAAAAGTTATACTAACCCGATCCTCTGAGCTGGATGGGTCTTAGACCGGTTCCTGGAGCCTCCCTCCCCCTCCATCAGGTCCCCACTACTGATTGACAGCAGCAGAGGGCGGGTGCAATAGCTAGTTTGCTATTGGCTATTGCAAAGTGAAATAGCCAATAGGAATCTAGCTATGCATTCCTAGGGTGTTGTTTTTGTTTTTTTATTCTGATGGCGTACACCAGCGGTTCTCAACCTGTGGGTCGCTGTGTGATTTCTGCTTTGCTAGGTGAGAGTCCTCCTCAGCCCTCTCCTAGCGCAGCAGTGTCAGTTCTCCCGCCAGATGTCGCTGCAGCAGCCGCGTCATTCCTAAATTTTACCGTTGGGGTCACCACAACTTGGCAAATGTTACCAAGGGGTCCCGGCCCTAGAAAGGTTGAGAACCACTGGCTTAGATGATCAATTGGCCTAACAGGATGCAGACACATCAGACTGAAATTGACCCGTGAAGCCTCTTTAATGTGTAAAGGTGCCCATACACTGTACGATTATCGTACGAAAATCGCAGGAAATCTCGCGATTGTACGATTTTGCAAAGTGTATGGAAGGCGTGCGACCGTTTCTACTGTACGATCGCATGTCTTCCGTCGAACAAGCAGGCTGGAAAACTGCAGAGAATCGTACGATTCTCGGCGGGTTAGTGGCGTGCTTGTTCGACAACTGCCGAACGGGCCGGTGTGCGCACGCGCACACTGCCCGTTCAGCACAGCATTGCGATGATCGCAAGTAGGATCTGCCTGTCCATGATGGGCAGATCGTATGTTTTTTTTAAATTACTTTACAACCCTCGCAAGACAAAAGTCTTGCGAGGGTTGTAAAGTGTATGGCCAGCTTAATGGTTACCAGTGTTTATTACCTGTAAAGGTGCCCATACACCTTACGATTATTGTACGATAATCGTATGCGATCGACTTTTCGTACGACAATTGTAAGGTGTATGGGTAGTGTGCAACTGCCAGTACTGTACAATCGTACGACTTTTGTCTTTCTTGCATGTTAGAAAACTTCAGTCGATCGTACGATTTTCGCAAGGTTGGTGGTGTTTCCGTACGTCAAAAGTCGTACGATTTACACTGCTCATGCGCAAACGAAAATACGTGCGGTCGATTACGGCAATTCGTCCAGGTTTTTTGTTTTTTAACTACCGCTGATTGAACCTTGCGATAAACGGGGCAGGATAGGGCCGCCGTACGACAATCGTAAGGTGTATGGCCAGCTTTAGAGAGATGACAGTAACACTGCCATCACCTGCTTAATTTTCCAGAAGGATGGTGCCATCCTTGTTCAGGCATCATCCACGGTTAACATCAATTTCCTGGACTGAGACAGTGGTTGCAGGATGTGATAATCATGTCAATTATGGTATCTGTGCAGTTCACAAATGTCACACACAGATCAGAGCCTGCTGCAGTCTCTCACCTTGTGAGATGCTACAATGTTGCAGTATGATCCCTGGTTGAGGAGAGGAGACTGAGGAAATGCTTCCTCCAGCCTGCGGCAGACTAATGACATCATCTCAGACTATACAATGATTTAGCATTTATAAAAATAACACTGTTGTATATTATAATATGTCCGGAGTAGTGATAAGACTGGGGTTGGGGTGAACCCAGATTGCGTGAGTTCGCCCAAGCCCGCTCAACACTCTGACCACCACCCCTCAAGTGAACTCAAGTGAACTGGGTGCACACCAAGCCCAACCTCATCTCTAGTCAGGAGTTTATTCAAGCAGATGTGTACATTACTAAAAGGTAAACTTTAAACTATTCTCCCTCCAGTGGCAAGTCTACAAATCTCTGTGTTTACCACATTAATAAAAATATGGAAGAATAAATTCTGTCCCATTATGCATTCCCTGTGTAGATTGATAGGATTTTAACAAAACCTTGTTGCAGTTTGCTACCTGTCTCTGTTCTGAAAACAAAATTGCAGCATGTCCTTTCCAAAACTGATTCCTGTATGGGGGGGGGGTCTGGGTTCATTATAAATCAGCGGGTGGACTCTGTTGTAATAGGTGCAGGTGCAGAGTTGGCATCCCTTTACAGTAATTAACCCTTGGGGAGTATCTCACCAAAAATGAAATTCCTATTGCAAGGGATGCCAAAAGGTATACTTGTAAAATTATATACTTCTGGGAAAATCAGTCAGCCAATCACAGCAGCAGGAAGTGACATTCCTGGAGTTACCCTTTAACTCATCTCACCTACACAGAAGGCAATTTTCAGCCCTAACTATGAAACAACTAGAACAGGATAAGCCAACACACAAATATATTGATGATGATTTCACTGGAATTGATTGGATATGGCTTCCTAACCCATAAAAGGCAGGAAGATTGTAGACGTCAGACACTATTCACACTGATATATGTAATAACCAAATAAGACAGATAAAGAAGTGCAGAATATACCGTATAACAGCTTTGCTATGTCTTTTTCATGCTTAGTATACAAGACCGACCTAACATTATCTAATACTATTACATCAGGAAGAGCTGAATTTGCAGAAAGGATTTGTCATCAGAGAGTTTCCCTTCCCTCTTTCAAAAGCAGGAAAGAAAGCTTCCATACAAGCCGCCAGTCAGACATGGAAATATCGCCGCAAATAATCTTTCGTTTGCAACCATTGAATATCCAAGTGGTTTATTGGCTGCTACTGACTGCTGACTGGCCAACCAAAATTCTTCCTAACAGGGATCTGACAAAAAAAGTAGTGGAGGTCATTTGCTCACCTGATTTCAGGGAGTTACAAACACGGCCCTTTCCTTTGATGTGGCAATGTGAAAATACTGCCCCTAGTTCTCCTGTAGACATCTGTTAGTTGCATCATTTTGGGATGAATTCTTTGGAAAAAAGGCACATGGGTGCAGAATGTGCACCACTGGGCAGGCTGCCTTTCTCCTACATTAGTAAAACTGGCTGTGTTTATCAAGGGTGGAGCTTAGAACTACTTTTCTCCTCCATAAAATTCAATAGGAATGATAAAAATCAGCATCAAAGAATAAGTGTACTTTTAGACAAAGTGCACTTATATTTTTGCCCCCCTTCCCCTCTCCTAAACTATCCCACCCTCGTCCCTCTGCAGATCTATACTTACTGAGATCAGGGGGCAGCTGCTCAACTGTTTGCGGAAATCCAGTGCTACAAGTCTCTCTCCCTGCCACATTGGTCTACCAGGTAGGCGACTAACCCATAGAAGTCTGACTGTAAAGTGCAGATTCAGCCAGTAGAGGGAGCATTGTTGCTATGGATGTAAACAATAGAGGAACCGTACCAGTCAGATCTTGGTAAGTGTGGATCTGTAGATGAAGTGTGTGGGATAGTTTTGGTCAGTGGTGGGGGACAAAAAGAATAAGTGTACTTTGTTTTAAAGTCCATTTATCCTTTAAGCAGTTTGATACAGTTTAGAGCAGGGGTGGGCAATGCCGGCCCCCCGGCTGTGCTTTTAAAGAGGAACTTTACTCTCATCTTCAAAACAACAAACACACCTTTAGAAATGTTTAGTAATGACAACCTACAAACAGATACCTCTAAATAATTGCCGGCTTCCTATTCTTTGTATTCCTTTTTTTTTCTCTTCCCCAGTCTTCTCATAGTGGCCATTTTATTGAGGCAAGGTTATTAGATCTCCCTTTACTTAGAGGGAGGTCAGAAGCAGATCTCCGAGTCTCAATGACCACTGTTATTGGGACAGAATATTACAGAACTTCTTCCCAGTGGGGATACAACAATAAAAACATCAGATGTTCTAATCCTTGTTCTCTTTATTCATAACATAAGAATCAAGTTTTGGCCGGAGTTCCCCTTTAGCACCCATTACATTTGAAGTTTTTTTTATTATTGTAACTCCTCCTACATTTTTGGCTTAGTGGTCCTTTAAAGGTATAAAGTTTCTCACCATCCGTGCACTTTACCACGTTTGCAGCTACATTTTTCTTATTTGTTGTATCCCAGCTGTTTCCCTCATAATGGAAGAAACTGCAAGCCTCACCTTTATTCCCAAAAGAAACAATACAAATGAATGCTTTTAATTTCCTCTGCTAAATAGCAGTGTGCTGACTTGTAAAGTTATGGAATGAATGACTTGAATATTTTCCATCTCCCTAAAGTTTCAATTGAAAGCTGTTACTCAGAGCTGCTACCAAACCTTTCCAGTAATTACAGCTTCTCTACCAAACCTATAACTTTCTCTTCAACCACCAAAATAAAAGTTCCAGTAACACTGGTCAAAAAAAAAAAGGCTATTTAATAAAACACATGTTGCCAAGATGAATTCACTCATAAATCTATTTAAAAAAAAGTTGCTTTAACCTTTGTAAAAACCAACATTTAAAAGGAAAGATATTAAGCTCCTCTTCTTCCTGACCTGGGCAATGTTCCACTACAATATGGTAAGCTGTAATTCTTTCATACAGCAATACGTTATGACCATTTCCCTTTTGGAGGAAGAGCCCTAATTCTCAGACTTCCTTAGGCCTTGTTCACACCAAATGCAGACCAGGTCTGCATGAGTTTCTGCACACGCAGTGCAGTGGGTTGTGCCGCGCTTTTGATGCGTTCCGGGCCGTTTTTGGTAAAAAAAAACTTTTTTTTAGTTTAAAATGGGCTTTCAGTGTGCTCCAGGGCATTTGCATGCATGTTTGATGTGTTTGCATGCATTCCAGAGCAGGTTAAATAGGGCCTGCTGCAGTTTTTTTTTTTACCTGCTCTGGAACGGAACGCTGCGACGTGAACTGGAGCTAAAAATACCATTGGAATACATTGGACGCAGTTTTGCTCCGGTCTGTAACTGCTCTGCTCCGCGCTTGGTGTGAACAAGACCTTAAAGGAATTGTGGCTTAGCAAAAGAAGGAACGGAATCTCAAAGTCCTGACTGTGGTATAGCAATTGATATACCCCAATTGTTAAAGCAGAACTCCAGGTAAACATTTTCAGGATTCATCCCGTCAGTGTACGCTCACCCGCCCGTACGTGCAGTTCGGTGAGCGTAGGGCGGCGTACGGTCGCGTACTGCCATAGAGAAGGACAGGATGCTGAGTTTAATCACACGCAGCACTTGTCCTTCCCGGGAGCGGCCGCACGGATCTGTACGGGCCGGCTGTTACTCGTGTGAATGAGGGCTAAGTTACTAACCCAGGACAAGTGTGCAGCAAATCCACAAAACCTGATACCTGCATATATGTTCAGGGTCAGGGACTGTGATTGTATATTAGCCATGGGATCAACATGAGAGCCAGACAGCTAGCATTTTCAGAAGGAGAGGTCAGCAAAGGCAGCCCATGTACTTCTCTCAGCACAAATTTACTTTAAAGAACAGCAGACCGTTCAGAGGATAGGAAAAGGCAAATTACCCGTGGACTGCGGAGAATAAAGTTATGCAGTGGAGTGTGCTAGTGGTTTCACAAGGCACCAGGGACACTGGGATTCCATTCATACTACCGTATGTGCAAATGTGGAAAGACGAGAGTTTATTACCCTGGCAGGTGAAGCGGAAGGATGGAAGAGAATTAAATAATTAGCAGAGCGGAGATGCACACATATCACTAACCAAAGCCTTTGACGTTTCTTGGTGTGGAAGAAAATGTGACCACATGAACATATTATTCCCATTATATACAGTTCCAGGGAAAGAAGATCCACGCAGAATGATGGAATGAACAGCTAAGTCTGAGAAAGCAGAATACTATTCAAGTGTACCTGTGACCTAAACCCTACAGATCTCAAGATATATAGAGGGGGATTTATCAAAACTGGAGCAGACAAAATCTGGAGCAGCTGTGTATAGGCGGCCATACACTGTACAACCATCGCAAGACCTTAGTCTTGCGATGGTTGTAAAGGGATTAAAAAAACGTACGATCTGCCCATCTTGGACGGGCAGATCGCACTCTCGATCATCGCAAGCCACGCCCCCTGAGGGGCGGGCTTGCGATGACTGTAATGAGGGGCGGGCTTACGCTGACTGCAAACGGGCAGTGTGCGCGTGCAGCGGCCCGTTCGGCAGTTGTCGAACCAGCAGGCCACCAACTCGCCGAGAATCGTACGATTCCCGGCGGGTTTTCAAACATGCTGGTTCGATGGAAGACGTGCGACCGTACAGTAGAAACGGTCGCATGCCTTCCATACACTGCACGATTCTCGTACGATCGCGGGATTTCCCGCGATTCTCGTACGAGAATCGTGCAGTGTATGGGCACCTTATGGCAACCAATCAGCTTCTCGCTTTCAAATCTTAACTAAACAAACTGAAGAGAGGCTGATTGGTTGCCATGGGCAACTGCTCCAGATTTCATCAGCTCCAGTTTTGATAAATTCCCCTCAGTATGTTTTACTAGGACTTTACTTTGGTCTTTTTAATGTTATGCTGTTTGCTGCTGTGTTTCAGCTTTTATATGATTTCAAAATCCTATAAGCAAAATGAGGCCAAATTGAACACTGGTTGTCCTGCTCTTCCTTCCTCTGTGAAGTTTGTATCTACGCTGTTCAGTGGGGCTCCGGCAGTCTTCAGCACTTGCCAACTCAGGACAAATGTCAGACACATTCTGTACAATGTGAGACTTTCAGGGCTTCTGACTGGAAGATGGTTTATAAGCTGATAATGACCCAGGCCGTGGATTCTACTGCACTGGAATGCTCGCACAAGGCCATGAGAGCACAAGGCTTACACACTATTACATCAGCCGTTTAGGAGATTCAAGAGAGCAAGTTCAAGCAGAGCAACTTCATGTTCCAGACTTCTATGCATGTAATCTGTGTAATGTCATGACCACCAGCTATTTCCCAATCATCGGCAGAACATGCAATGGCCAACTTCTCTGCAACCCCCACGTGAACCGCTATGGTATGGGTTCAATAACACAACCTCTCCTGTAGAAGAGAACTTGTTAGCAGTGTTACACTTACATCAAAAACTTATTTTCCTGATTGTACTTAGCGCAGGCCAATGCACATACAAACACTGAATACGAACATACAACACTGAATACACACACAACTCTGTGAGATTACGGATGATTTTTGAAAAAGCAGAGCTGTTGCCCACAAAACCCCATTTATTTTAATCATTTACCCAGCACTCTGAAGCTGGACTCTAAGCAGATACAAAAGAAACACATCCATAAAGAATGCCCGGAATTTTTAAATTAACCCTTGCAGTGAGGCTACCTCTGTACTGTAAGGGTTACCTGCTCATTTGTGTCTAGGTTCAGAAATAAAGTTATACTCACCCGAAGCTCTGAGCCGGCTTTTTCTTAGACCGGTCCTTCCAATGTCTCTCTCCCTCCTCTGCAGCGGTCTAAGGTCCCATAAAACATCAATGTCTATATACTGTTTATAGAGGTGAGAACCCTGAAGAAGACTCCAATGCTGCAGGGAGGGGGAGAAAGGCTGGAGGGAGTGCTGTGACAGATGGCCGGCTCAGAGCTTCTGGTGAGTATAACTTTATTTTAGCACACTTTATCTAGACACAAATGTATTTGTTTTTAAATACAAGCCGTATGAGAACCCTGATCTGACTTGGTATTGGCCTTCTCCAGTTCCTGTATAGTAGAGCTTAGAGAGGGTGAAGGAGAGGCAGCACAAGGAGCCAATCCGATGTGATTAATGCAAGGAGCATGTTACTGGGTGGAGAGAGCAGAGTGACAGAAAGTTAGCTAATCAGTGTACAGCTTCTCCTTTATCTGTCCAGTCATAGGGTGGGGGTTGGAAGGAGTGAAACTCAAGTAGCAACACATTAGGTCCCCTTCCCTACCGTGCATTCCATATATGTATTTCATCTGTGTTTTTAGTGGGGATGTCCCGATACATGGCATTTTCAGGAGTGCTTGTACTCCTGAAAATGCCCTGATACTAAAGGCTGATACTGGCCCTTTAAAACTTTCAGGACGTTCGAATGCCATGACATTGTAGTCCATCGTGGGAGCGAGCTTGGGGCGGTGACTACTTTACAACACACACAGGGACCACGTGGAACAAAGGTAGCCACCCTCCAGAAGGGAGGACAGTGTCGGCACCAATTCAGAGATGATTTGAGGATCTACAGCCGAGTGATACACAAATAAGATACAGTGGTACCTCGGTTCACAAACTTAATTCGTTCCACGATTCTGGTCGCGAACCGAATCAAGCTGTGATCAGACCGCGATCTCGACTAGAGGAAGCCACGACCATGTGTCAGAGCAGGGAAGAGAGCTGCGGTTGTGTTAGTCACCCAATGCTGAGCTTGACGGAGCCAAATTTTGCCAAACTTCCTGTTCGTGAACCAAATTGTTCGCAAACAGAAGCATTCGTGAACCGAGGTACCACTGTACATTTGTGATCATGGTTCAGGTACTTCAATGGGTTTAACCCCCGAGTGTAGTGTCACTTTAAATGTATACAGTGTATAATAACCCAGTACTTGCTGTCATCTCACTCCTTGCATTGAACGGATCTCGGGTTTAATAACGCTGAGGGCCAGCAGTCTCCTCTCTCCTGCACTGACTGATGAGGTCTCAATTTACTGCCGTTTCCCCCTCCTGAGGCCTACGGTAACCTCATTCCTCTAAACTAAAAATGAGACCTGTGGCGACTTTTCCCCAAATCCGCTCATTGGCTGCCACAATGCGTTTATGTCTACACAGAAAATGGAATGAATTCCAGAAAACCTCAGGGAAATGACATCACCTGTCTCATTAAGATTAGCTTATAATGGTAGTAGTCCTTTTGTGTGAAATGCCTGCGAGCAGAGGTCTGGCCATCGGGGTGTTGTTAATAGCAGGTGATATTAGTCATAAAAGCGACCAAATAACTCCGGGGTATTGTCTTACACGTGAGGGCTTTGAGGGGCTGCGGTTCTGCAGCTGTCTGAGAGCACTCCATGCGTGCCATGCAATCACTTAAACACACCACATATCAAGTTATATTATTACCAGCTAGCTCCCCCCCCCC
>NW_017306366.1:727893-728700 GCF_000935625.1 Nanorana parkeri
TGACCCCCCCCCCCCCCCCCTCCTCGCACGTCTCTGCGTTCATAATCAAAATATTTCAGCTCATACAATGATCTAAGCGCTGAGCACAAACTCTGGACAGGGATCGCTTCTGCCAACATGCCTGAAGAAAAACCCTATTATGACTCGCTATCAAGGAGGACGCATAAAGCCAAGTCCCCCCTGCGGACTAGAACACTGCTAGGACTTTCAGCCTGCTTCTAAAAGTTTCAGATTCCATGGGGAGAATGAACCTACACACAAATCGTACATTTGACCGATGTCTGATCAGACAGTGAATATTAAAGAAGAGCTCAGAGAATGTGAATGCAATGGCGGTAGGGTGGCAAGGGTTAAGTGCTTGTTTTGTCTAGGGGGGATTAAACACGGCAGATATACTCACCTGATCCTCGGTCCCATGGTGGTCGGCACTCGCCTCTCTCCCCTTCCCCTCTGGTGTCCTCACATTTAATATAAGTCAATGGAACTGTATAAAACTTGATGACATCAGCAGCCCTTATCCTCTTCTTCCCTGGGCTCTGGTGGTCTATGAGGACTGGTCTAACAGCCCGGAGGAAGACAGTGAGACAGAGGATCAGGTAAGTATATCTGCTTTATATGATCCCCCCTAGACAAAACAAGCCCTTAACCCTTGTATTGCAGGAGTAGCCCCAAGTTTTATAACTTCCTGGAGGTCTTCTTTAAAAAAAGTTACAGCTGTAGGGATTTGTGTCCACATGAAGTTGGCTACATTTATGAAGACAGACCTGTACACAAGTATACACACAACACCACCACCACTGACTGGAT
>NW_017306366.1:728758-739575 GCF_000935625.1 Nanorana parkeri
TTTTCTGTTTTGAATTTGAAAGTTTTAAAGGGGAACCCCACCCCCAGAAAATGGGGGACAAAACCCATACTCCTTATTAGAATCAAAAGGGGGGCGGCAGCATATGGGTGCCCCCTTAATTAAAGGGGTACACTGATGCGAATAAGCTCCCCCTGCCCGCAGACCCCTACAACCACCGGGTCAGGGTTGTGGAGAAGAGGCCCTTGTGCTCATCGGCATTGGGACACCCTCCCAAAGCCGAGGGCACGTGGCCTGGTATGGCGCAGGGAGGGGGAGGGGTGCTCGATCGTCCCCTTCCTTTCCTGCCTGTGCTCAGATCAAGGGCCTGGTATGACTTTTGGAGGAACCCCACACATTTTTTTTGTTAACTTGGGGGGGTCCCTCCTCACAATCCAACCAGACCTACAGGGTCTGATATCAATTGGGGTGGAACCTCACGCCTTTTTGCAGATTGTAAAAATGTCACTTTGCTGCAACGAATATTCGTTCCTAATGAAAATTCGCACATACTACCGCTAACGAAAATTCCGATTTTTTAAAAAAATTGATGCTTAACACAATAAAACTTTATTCGGGAAAGAAATTCAGATGCATCCGAAATTTTTGTTATGGGAAATTCGTATTCGATTGCATTTATTATTTCTGTCATTCAGAAATTTGGATGCATCCGAGTGTATGAATTTCCGAAAAGTCGTCCAAATGACGAATCTTTGCGAAATGAATTGCACATGTCTAATAGTATGCGTTTAGTGAATGACTGCTGTGCTGAGTAAGTGACCCCGTGTCACAGCAGAGGGGAAGTCGCTCATGACAGCGGTTGTACAGGATCTGAAAGATCATTGTGAAGTATTGGAATAGACAAGACTACCACAGTGTTTTACAGGGCCCCGTGGCCCTGCCAGGGATAATTTATGTATACTTACATTATGCCAAGCTGGACCAATGTAAGTATATATAAAGCATTATAGCTGTGTTCAGCTTTAAATATATATTGGCTTTAGATACATTGAAAATGCGTGTATGCCTAAAGCAAAAAAAAAGCAAAGTAAGCATTAAAAGACAATCATAACAATTAATTTTAAATACATGGGGGGGAGCAAAATGAAGAGAGATATCTGCTCCAGTTTTGATAAATTCCCCCCATTAAGTATAAAGGTGCCCATACACTGCTCGATTCTCGTACGAGAATCGCGGGAAATCCCGCGATCGTACGAGAATCGAGCAGTGTGAACAAAGACGTGCGACCGTTTCTACTGTACGGTCGCACGTCTTTTGTCTAAGGAGCATGTTAGAAAACCAGCCGAGAATCATACGATTTTCGGCTGGTTTGAACGGTGCTCGGGAGACAAATGCCGAACGGGCCAGTGTGCGCAGGTGCACACTGCCCGTTTAGCATTGCGGTCATCGGAAGCCCGCCCCTCAGGGGGGCGGGCTTGCGATGATCGAGAGTACGATCTGCCTGTCCAAGATGGGCAGATCGTACGTTTTTTTAATCACTTTACAACCATCGCAAGACTAAGGTGTCGCTCTTCCATGCTTCTATAAATGTTCTTCAGATGTAACTCATGACTAGAGATGAAGCTGGGGCTTGGTGTGAACCCAGTTAACCTGAGTTCGCCCAAGCCCGCTCAAAACTCTGACCGCCATTTCCTTCTCCTGACCCAATCAGTGGCGGTAGTTGTGGTGGGGGCATTCCCCATCCCTTTGTGACGTAGAGCGGCGGAGCAGGGAACACGCTTCTTTGCAACTGGATGGTTCAGGAGGAGGGGGAGGCAGTAACAGTTTTGAGCAGGCTTGGGTGAATTCAGGTGAACTGGGTGCCCATCAAGCCCAGGGCTCATCTCTACTCATGACAAAAAGGTGTATTTTTTTTAGGCTAGTGCATAGGCACAATTAGCATTTCTAGATGTTCCTTGTAAATAGATAGAAAATCTTGACTTTTTAAAGTTTGCTATAGAAGAATGGTCTGGCAAAGTGCCACGGCATGTCCACAACCTGTTGTTGGGGAACGGCTCACTTTATGGAGACATCAAGGCTGTGGCAGTCATCAGCGGATTTGCTGTACCGTCTGAATGGGGGCAATATGTAAGCATCAAAGAGGAACCGTTTTTACATCTACTGAGAAGCACAAGCTGTTTCCGGCTCAGCTGACTAACATTTATCAGAAGGGTATGAAAGCAGCTGTTGTTCAAAGAAATGCAAATCTTGAGGGCACTACTACCTCCGAGAGCCGACCACAAACCAAACATCCACCTACACCCAGAACAGGCATGCCTCTGCATTCCTGTGATTGGAAAAACAAAGTTTCCATTCACACAGCAAAGATACCTTCCTTTCCCAGTACTGCTCCACATATACAGGCACACATTTCATAAACCGCTGCCTGTCAAGCGTAATAGAACCATCAGGAGTACATCCAGATCATCATCAGAATCAGATTGAAAGATCCTATAGGCCAGGGGGGAGACGATCTTCAGCCCTCAGCTGTTCTGGAACTACAAGTCCCATGAGGTATTGCAAGACTGACAGCCACAGACATGACTCCCAGAGGCATGATAGATTTTGTAGTTTCACCACAGCTGGAGGGCCAGAATTTGGCTATCCCTGCTATAGACCCATTACAGGTAAAGGTTTTTTTGTATAACTAAGCTACGATAATACAATTATATAAATAGAATGAATTGTAATTAAAGCAAAACTCCGGGCAAAGGACTAAAACACAATACAAAGAAATATATATGCAAACTTTTACTGCAAAAGGATTTTATCATTGTGTTCGGCAAGTTTTGTGATTTGCATGTGGCCACACTGCAGTCAGCAGTTGTATTTTCAGCTCAGCGGGTTCCTGTATCACATCTTTGCCTCCAGCCTGATCACTGAATCGGTATCACCATGTTATGAATGCATCTACAGTTAGAAAACAGATGACGCTTCCTATTGTTAAAGTGTACGTCAGGGCAAAAGAATAAGAAAACACATGCAGTATATCTCTGCAATACATGTACTTCCCCATATTTTATCTCTTTAAAGACCCAATAATTAAAACAAAAACCCCTTGATCTACCGCAAATTCACTCCTAAATTTCCAGAAGTCACAAAAAATGATGACAGCTCTACCCAGTTGTCTATTGCTAAACTACTGAAATCCTCTCCTCATTTCCACAACATCTGATGACGGTAGTCTAAGAGAAGAAATGGGAGGGCTGATTACATTCCATGAGATAAGACAGGCAGAGTGCACAGAACAGCCCGGAATTTCTGACAGGTACAATAGTTTCTTATTTTTTGCCCTTACTGAACAGGTTCAACAAAACACTTTCAATGGTATACTTAAAAGAGAACTATGGGGTAAGTGTTTTTCGCATAGTTCTCTTAAGGATCACGGGAGGACATAAACTAGCGCCCTCCCAAGACCCAAAGCTTAGTATAATCGCAAGCTACAGCTCGCAGTATACTGAGACCGCCGCTGCCGGGACAGATCCTGAAAGGCGTTCCCGATCTAGTGAGCCGACATGCAACAGTTTCATTGTCACAGTCGGATCGAACTATGAGGATGAGTGATTTTCACTCACCTCATAGTACTCCTTTAAACAGGGCATCTAGGGCAGGGTTAGCCAAACTCCAGCCCTTCAGCTGTGGTGAAACTACAAATTCCATTAGGCATTGCATGACTTCCAGAGTCAGATGCATAATGGGATTTGTAGATTCACCACAGCTGGAGAGCCAAAGTTTGGCTACCCCTGATCTAGGGGGTTACATTGAGAGCTGCCTCCCCTCCCAGTGGCCACCCTTCCTCTCACCCATAACCATCCTCTCTTCCCTGCCGCCCTCTTCTTACACTACCTTTCCACTCAGCAAATGTATCCACCTCATCATACATTTTCACCCCAATGAGGTTGGCCCAGTGGCTACTCCTCTTTACCTCATGCTCAGCCTTGATATTGCACAGATTGTATATAGTGGATGAGTCATCTTTCATGGATTGTATTTGCTGTGCTCACTGTCATGCCTATAGAACAATCTTTGCCTTTGAACTTTGTTCCTACTTTCAAAATGTGAAATAAACATTTACTATTTAAACTCGGGAGTTAAATCTGGAAAATGCATTCAAGTACCCAAACTATTAACACAAATGTATCTTATTTGTGTATCACTCGGCTGTAGATCCTCAAATCATCTCTGAATTGGTGCTGGCACTGTCCTTCCTTCTGGAGGGTGGCTACTTCTGTTCCCCATGGTCCCTGTGTGTGTTGTAAAGTAGTCACCGCTCCAAGCTCGCTCCTGTGATGGACTACAATCTCAATACAAATTAGTAAATTAAACATGAGATTGTAGTCCATCACAGGAGTGAGCTTGGAGCGGTGACTACTTTACAACACACACAGGGACCATGGGGAACAAAAGTAGCCACCCTCCAGAAGGAAGGACAGTGTCAGCAGCAGTTCAGAGAGGATTTGAGGATCTACAGCCGAGTGATACACAAATAAGATACATTTGTGTTAATAGTTTGGGTACTTGAATGTATTTTTAAGGGTTATTGCCGGAGTTTAGTGTCACTTAAATGCCTCCACAGATGCTCGTAATAAAGTTACAATAACGTTGAATAATTTTGCTGCCCAATCTCTAATCCAGTGCCAGAAAATTGTATCACTACATATGAATTCAGTATGGAAGTGGAATCTATTGCTGATGAATCACCTCTAAAGTATGGGGCTTTTTTTGTAAGGACTCTTGTGTTAGTTCTATGTGAAGTTTGGACCCTTGAACACATTATACGCCAAAGACTTAGTGATTTTAAAGTCAAAAGGATTCTAGGCTATTTTAAATGCTGATGAAATCACTTAGAATGGATGCTGCTTGATGTTATACAGGGTTATTCACAAAACGGTGAAGAGTTTTGAGAAGGCGGGCGTGAACAATCTAGAACAGTGGTGGTAAACCTATAGCACGTGTGCCAGAGAGGGCATGCAGGGCCCTCTCTGCTGGTACATGAGCCCAGGTCTGGATTAGCATTGGGGCGTTCCAGGCCCGCCCCTGAAAATGTGCCCGACCATTCCGGAACGCCTCGGTATGCAATCGGGGACAGCCACAATCAGGCAGCGGCAGCCCTCTAATCAGGCATATTAGACGGCCGCTCACTGGGGCCCTAAGGAGGAGCCATCTAATTAGAGAGCTGCAGCTGCCCTTGAGATGCTCCAGAACCCAGTGAGACCCACACAGCCCCTCCTGAGACTCTGCACAGACCCCCCCCCCCGAGAGCCCGCATGGACCACTTGTGAGCTGCAGGGGTTGCAACTGCAGGGTTGGCACTTTGAGATACACCAGTTGGTTTAATGATACAGTTTGGGCACTCGTGCTCAAAAAGGCTTATCATCACTGATCTAGAACATAGCTGAACTGGAAAATTAGCTGAATTGGAAAAAAAGTTTCCAAATCAGCTATGCTGTCCTAGATTGTTCACTTCTCCTGCCTTCTCCAAACTCTTCACCCTTCTGTGAATAGCCCTGTAAATGTTTTAGTTTCAGCAGAATCAGCTGGTCCCCTGAGCACTGACCCTGATATCCTGTTTTTCCTTTCCCTTGAAGGGTCATATGGAGTCACTCCTGTGTGTGCTAGTAAGCAGAGTGACTCCACAAACACAGAAATAGGGCAAGACACTCCCCTCCCTCCTCCAAGCTGGTAGATAGAAAGTTGCTCTGTCCTTTGTGATCTTATCCTGGACAGAAGTTCAGAGAAGTGGAGCTGACAGAGTTGGTGCTGGTCAGAAACATGATGACTAAGGGCTAGTTCACACCAGAACTGCGTGCATCTGCGCAGCTGCAGTGCAATGCGTTTTTCCATGATTGTACCACAATTGACGCTTTTGTTTTGTGTTTTGCTTAAAATGAGATTTTATGTGCGTTCAAGTGCGTTTTTATGTGTTCTGTTGCTAAAATAGGTCAAGCAGTATTTTTTCTGACTGCATCGGAACGGACTGCACTGGTGTTAACCGAGCACCAGAAATTCCACAGGAAAGCATTATGATGCATTTTGGATGCAGCTGCCAAACTGAACAGACTGAATCACAACTGCGTCTGGTGTGAGCTAGCCCTGAGGGCAGGTTCACACCATTTTCCGGACCAGATCTGGACCGGAAAATTTTGTGAACCTGCCCGCAGTCCAGAAAAATACTGCATGTCTCATTTTGACTGGTCTGGAACTGACTGCGCTGGTGTGAACAGAGACCAGAAATAGCATAGGGATACATTAGGATGCATTTTGGGTCCGGAAACAATCTGGTCTGGAGATGATCTGGATGTGGTGTGAATGGACCCTACGTGCTTGGGCTTTTGAAAAAAAGTTTGAGTGTTTAATACGACTTTAAAAGTAACAGGAATGGCTGTGCAAAAGTTTATATTGACAGCATAGAGAATGAGCATGCTGTGCTGTAGTAGGTATGCAAGCTAATATTTTTGTGGTTCGTCTATGATTACTTACTATGCAAGATATAAATGAGCAATTCATACCTGCCTCTATTCACCTACAAGCATCTGTGCAGTGGAAGGAAACAGATGGCTAAAAAGAGCTAATTCCGCTCGTCACACGAGTGCTAGCAGGATGATCCAACTAGACGGGGAAGGAAAATCACACATTTACATTTGAAGCTAATCAGAAACCTATGAATTTGGTGGTCAAGCAAAAGGCAGGAAAAAAAATTGACAGTTTACATATGTGAAAACTACTCCAGGAAAAGCAGACACTTCATCACTGCTGTGACGGGTGCCAGAGGAGTATCACTGCAGTTACTTTTCTGTGCAAATTATCATAAGCCAACCGTCTGGAATGAGGAAGGTTCAGCAAAACTCTACAGTGATCTGCTGTAGGGGATGAGAAATGGCTACCTCCTAACCAAAAGAAGAATTGTAATACCTAAAACCCATCAATAAACAGGATTCCCACCCCAATAAACTAGTAGGGACATAAAGGGGACCGGATACATAAAGGTGAACTCTGACTCTACCTTTGTCTGTAATTCTTAGTAGATAAATGTGAGTCCATACAGGAATAATGGTGTTCCTGGACTAATGTTATATCTAACTCAATGCAAAATTTCCCAGCACCCTTATTGTTATGAGTCAATGACCTAAAATATGGAAGCTAGTGATGGCCAGATAACACCGGGAGGAGGCCAGAGAAAAAGCCCCCATAATGCCCTCAACACAGGGAAAATGGCTTGTGAATTTGTATAATGTTACATTCTAGACACTTGATGTTTCCTACCCGACTGCAGCAGAACATACAGTTAGGGATGCAAACTATTTATCCGCAACCTCTATTTATAGCATTTGGAGGAGACGGTCCACTGTTGGATTGACCTGCTTTAAGTGCAATGGTTAGATGATGCTTATAACATATGCTTAGACCCCTTTCACATGAGCACCGTCCATTACGATTAGTAGGGGATCTGCGCACGGAGCAGTAAGAAACGGATGTCACTCTTGTGTCCGTTCACAAGATGGAGGAAAACCTGAGCTGTACCAACCCATGTTAGGTCTATGGGGAGTTGGAAGTAAGTGGACATGTGCCCGCTTACATACAATTACCTCCAATCTGACAAAATCAGATCGTCCAAAACGGAACTCTATTCTGTTTTTTTCCGGACTTAGACAGAGTTTGTGGTAACACCATGTAAATGGAGACACACGTCCATTTGCATCCAACTCCTCATATTGTTACATTGGGCTTCTGATCAGATCCACCTGAAAATCTAATGTGATTAGAGTACGCCCATGTGAAAAGGGCCTAAGGTGTTGTACACATGGGTTTCAATGACTTCAGTGTGGATAACAGTCCACAGAAATAGGTTACAAAGCTTTCAGTAAGCTTTGAGCAGCATTCCTGAAGCCAGTGATGCAACCTTCAGCTTCACATCAATATAGAAGCACTGGATGTCATTTTAAAAAGCTGCTAGCAGGCAAGTTTTCAAGTTTCAGGTAGGAATAAAGCTTGTTTAAAGAAACAGCCATCACTTCCATTATGACCTAAGCTTTGTCAAGGATTGAAGTACACTCTGCCTTTCACAACCTAAAGCCCATGTGTAAAAAGGCCCAAAGGAGCGTATTTATGAAGCAGCCAATGACCAATCTGCATGTTTTTCCTAATTGATTCACATTCATTGCAGTTTGTCCATCATCTTGATTCTTCAAAGGGAAATCCAGGTAATCATCTTACCAAAAGTGCAGCTACTAGAGTCTGCCATACCATCAATGACTGCTCCCAAAAGGATCTGTCCAGTTATCAAAAACCACTGCTGCAAGAGACCGTCCTGTAACCAGGTGCTTGCAGACTAAACAGCCAGGTGACTTCATTGGTTCCTGGCTCAGGACTGTGTTCAATGCCATGTTGGCAGGTGTCCTTCAAGTCAACTAGCCTACCTTCCACAACCTCAGCAAAAGATATCAACACTGCTCTGCAGTTTTGTTCTCCAACTTCATCACCTAAACTTGTCTCCACAAGCAATGAGGGGCTGGGGTGCAAAACTCCCCCCAAAAAGTCACTTGTCTCATGCACCCCAGGATTTACCTTTCTTTGGTATTTTTTTTGTTAAAGAAGAATTATGGGGAGAAATACACTAATCCCCATAAATAGAGCCGACGTGTGACACTGGAGTTGTCACACGTCGGCTCTATAGTTTGAGAACTGAGAGATCACATACCGCTGATTGCTCGGTTCATGATTTTCTCCCTGCAGAAAGCGGCGATTGTCAGTCAGCACTCCCCGCAGGAATTCACCCCTCCCCTCTCTGTTCTTCCTGCACTGACTGGAGGGACAGAGATCACATACCGCTGATTGCTCAGTTCATGATTTTCTCCCTGCAGAGAGCGGCGATTGTCAGTCAGCACTCCCTGCAGGAATTCACCCCTCCCCTCTCTGTTCTTCCTGCACTGACTGGAATGACGGAGATCACATACCTCTGATTGCTCAGTTCATGATTTTCTCCCTGCAGAGAGCGGCGATTGTCAGTCAGCACTCCCCGCAGGAATTCACACCTCCCCTCTCTGTTCTTCCTGCACTGACTGGAGGGACAGATAGCCAGGTGTGCCTGCCCCTCCCCTATGTCTCTAGAGTGGCAGAGCCAGCTGTCAATCAGGTGGTGGGGTGGATCCCCACAATATTGTTGGGATCTTTCCCAGCCGCAGTGTGGCTCTGCGTTGTCAGCATATAGCGGACAAAAGCCCACTATATGCTGTTTTGGGTCACAGGAGGACATTTAACTCCTGTGACTCTAAAGAGAACCATGGCCAAAAAAACAAAAAACCATGTGAAATATTTTTAAAAAATAAGTCAAGGCAACTGGACTTGCTGTATTTTTCTTGAAGACGTTTCACTGGACACATGGCCAGTCTTTACAGATATACCATGACCTGGATGAATGAGAACGTTCACAGACACAAGGCCATGTGACGTTTTCACTGCTTGGGGTCAGCTCAGACAGACCTAGCCACAGAGAATAAAATCGCAGTCTCTGCTTTTAACTTGGCTCTTGGCATGTTCTGTAGTAACAGTAGTATTCGAATTGTGCCCTTAACCCTTAAAGTAGAACTGAAGCCAAAAGGTTTTTTTTCTTTTTTAGTTTTGGAGTAAGGGAGGGTTATAACCCGTCAGCTTTGTTTTACCATCTGTGTCCAAGTGTGGGGATTTCTCTTCACTTCCTGTATGATAACCGCAACAGGAAGGAAGAGGAAATCTGTCCAAAGAGAGGATCACCAGAACTAGTGTCCCTGTTAAAAGATTTCTGTTCCGGTGACCACTCCAATTTTGGGATTTTCTTTCACTTTCAGTGATAACAGTCACCAGGACAAACAGAGAGGGTAACGGGGACAGAGACCTGACAGGGATTCTAATCCCTCTCCTCTCTATCCAAAACTAAAAGAAACATTTTGACTTCAGTTCCACTTTGAGAGGTAGGAGTTTAAAAGAATTGCTGATAAGAATTCAGCATCTGATACAGAATGGATAAGATGGTAGACAAAACTTTAAGATGACTGGCACTTCAATTTTAGCCCAATGCAGCAAGTAATAATTTGCTCTTTGGAGACGGATGTTTAAACCTTGTCCATAAAGTAATAATTATCTGTGAAACACTCCTCTGTCCATATTGCTGCCACCATGACAGAATCTGGCCCCATGGACCTGAACAAGCATCCTCAACCAACAGTATGTGGAGCACGATGAGCAGACCATCAGAGGAAGGCAATGGTGCTTCCCATACATGTGGCCCACTATAACCTCCAGTGAAAAGAAATACAATCTTTTCTTCAAGAGATGGATAAGCAAAATAATATTTCAAGACAGGAAAGAGCAGAGCAGCAAGATCTCTTTCTAAAATATTAGTGCATCCTTGCTTCTTTCTATAAGCATTTTCATCTGCTGTATTTCTTCCACTAAAGAGAATAAAGATTACCCTTCACTGCCACTTTCTAAATACAAATCACATGCCTGGACAGGATTTTCCCTTCTTGTAATCATATATTTATATAATCCCTTCTCTGATTATAGCATTTTTGGACATTCCTGCAAGTAGCCAGCTCCTGGGGAATGCAGCACGTATGTGAGGGCCTGCTTACTGCCTAATAAAATCTCTGAAGTATACACATTCATAATGCTTTTATTCAGCACTACAATGACCACCCCTGACTATTTACAAGACATGCAACAGACCTGAGCATCACAGCATCGCTATTTGATATAATCAAGTAGCATATGGAATGCTGAAAATCTGCAGTCACACAAATCTTATGGCATGCTGGAAATGTTCCGGCATTTGAAAAAAGAAA
>NW_017306366.1:739650-804973 GCF_000935625.1 Nanorana parkeri
ATTACACACATTAAGCCTCATGCACATGGGCATATGGGGATTCCTGCAGCAAGAACCTGCGGATTCATGCAGCAGGAATTCCAAGTTTGACCGTACAGATGCTGCTGTGCCCGTTCAAGTGAATGACAGGGTGACAGCGGGCGCATGTATTTGCACATGGTACAACTGCCTGCGGATCAGGAGAGATGCTTGTCCCGGAATGCAGAGCGATATACTAAAGGCTCCTTCCCATGGATGGAATACAGGCATATGGGCATACAACGGAAAATATGTCTGTATTTGCACCACCTGGGAGTCCCACCTGTTGTGTTTTTGTGTCCATAGGATTGTATGGACACAATATGGTGTACACAGGTGTGCATGTGTAAACGCAAGCACAGGTATGTAGACATGCACGGGTGTAAAGGTGCCCATACACTGTGCGATTTTCGTTGGGAAATCGTCCACGAACAGTCTTTTGAACGAAAGATCGAACCGTTGATGGTACATCACCGATTTTCACTTTTGATATGTGATCGAAATTTTTTATCAGTCAGGTCGGGAAATTTGTTTAAAGCTGAACGAAAATCGATGAATCAGTGGGGTTTGTGTTCGTAAAAAAAATATCTGCAAGAAAACAGCACATGCGCTAAAGGAAACTTCCGTCTTTCGTCAAACCCCTCCGCTCTTCAAATGACCTTCTGCTCTCCAGCTCCCTCGTCAACTCCTCCCATGCTCGCCTCCAGGACTTCACTAGAGCCTCTCCCATCTTATGGAACTCTCTAGCCCAACCTGTCCGTTTATCTCCCACTCTGACTGCCTCGATCACTTTCTCAAACAATTCATCCCCCCACAGCTACCTCACTTTCCCCTCCCTTTTAGATTGTAAGCCCTCACGGGCAGGGCCCTCCTTACCATCTTGTCTTGAATTGTATTGTAATTGTAATGTCTTCCTTATATTGTAAAGCGCTGCGCAAACTGTTGGCGCTATATAAATCCTGTATGATAATATTAATAATATTGGTTGGTTAGTTCGGCTAACGAACGATTTCCGAAATTGACATTTGACTATGCTTGATGGGGAAGTCTAGGCATAATCAAACGAGGGCTCATGCCAGAAACAAAAAGTTTCGAACAAAAACCGTACAATGTATGGCCACATCACCAAGTGGAAATGGTCAGCCTTATAGATTAAAAGTGTTTTATCGGATGGATACGGTGTGCGGCTTTTTTCCCCTTGTGTTGCTGTGTTGGAGCACCCAAGTATGCACCCATATCTACCTGGGTGCCAGAGGCTCGGCATCAAATGGAACAGCACTATAATGTGTTATATAAATGTATGTCAGGAATATACTTAATTAAGCCATGTGCAGCGTTTCATTTTGGATAATGTGGAGAATATATTGGCAGCCTACTCGAGACGATGGTAGCAAGTCTGCAGAAGGGAACCAGCAGAATGCAGCTTTATCTATTCATGAGTCACGACTAAATGAACTGACAATCTAAATATTGCTTTAGCCAATACATTTTTTGTCAATTGAAACTTCATTAGTATGTGTATTCACACGTCACTTCTAAGAAGGGCAATTTTGGTTCGCTTTCAGATGAACAGAGAAGTATTTGCACAGTCTCTCAGTCTATACTGAAGGCTTATTTTCACAAATCAATAGGAAGAATAGGAGAGAGGTCTCGAAGGTCATATCTATGGCTGCTAATGGCATTCTTGCACCAAAGGCCGAGCCAATGACATTCTTGCATGTGAAAACATTTATTTTTACAAATGCCTAGTCATCTGGCTGCTATAGCCAGAAAGAAGAAGCAGCTGATGAAGCAGATCTCTGCTTCATCAGCTTCCTTTGGGGTCCCCGGATGACATTAGGGGTCCTATGGACCCCTAATGTCTCCATAAAGAGGACCTGTCAGTGTGCACAAATAAAAAAAGTAACCCCCCCTTTGTTTACGCACATATAAACGTAAATACGCGTCCGGTGCACCAGCGCACAAAATCGACAATTGTGCTACACATGTTACATATCGCCGCGAACGTCGAAGTGAGAGCAATCATTTTAGGGCCATCAATCATTGATAACACTAAACTGATGAGCGGTAAAAGCTTTTAAAGCGTTGCCTATGGCCAAGGGTAATGTAGTTTGAGGTTTTGCGCGCGTACGCAATCTTAAGGCTTGACATGTTTGGTGTCTTTTTACCCGACGTGACCGCGTCTTTTATATTTTACCAAAAAATTGGGTAATAATAAATGTTTTAGAATTTATTAGGGGAAAGTTTTTTTTTTTGTAATTTTTCCTTAATATATTAAAAAATAAAACCCCAGTGGTGATTAAATACCACCAAAAGAAAGCTCTATCTGTCCCTAAAAAAAAGGTATAAAATTCATTTCAGTACAGCGTTGCATGATGGAATAAATGTCAGTCAAAGTACCGCAGCGCTGAATACTGAAAAATGGCCTGGATGGGAAGGGGGTTTAACAACCCGGTCAGCAAGTGGTTAAAGAGTATCTATGGTCAAAAACTCAAAATAGATCTGTATTTCTATATTGAATTTCCATCATTTCTATCCCTCTCCTAATAACCAGATCCATCTAGAAGTTTGTAAACTTACTTATTGAAGATGTCCATAGGATGTACTTTCTCAATGCACTGACACTATTTCACTCAGCCCTGTCAAACTTCCTTATGATACCATTCACACAGAGCCTGCCTTCTGAACTACAAATCAATGTCTGAACAATGTAACATTATCATTGCTTGCTGGAAGCAATGCATGACAGGATGTCATGTCATGTAGTCTTAAGAAATCAAGATTTCATCACATCAAGCAGAATGGAAAGAGATACAAAGAACACTGGGAATCCAGGAAGTTGTGTCCAAGTGATGGGCAGACAGAAGGCAGCACTCACTATATAAAATGGATTTGTTCAAGTAAGCTTTGATTGCATTATGAAAAACAAGTCTAGAATGTATTCCTATTACAATGCTGATGTTATAACAGGAGAGTATATGCTGGGACTTTACAACTACTTTAAACATTTTGTTCATCTTCACCAATACACACACACATAAAAAAGTAAAAGAAATTACATTGGATAGGTAAAGTTCAAAAAAATCAAACCGGCAAGGAGGTATTTTTGGCAGGAGCATCAAAAAACTTCTTCACCTCTCCCCTATTAACTTTTGTTTTATTTTAGTGTAAAAACTGTATGGCGCATGCACCAGGCACCTTCACCACATCTCTAAAATGATGCCAGGGAGGATGTATTACCTGGGAATGGGTATTACCTATTGCCTGGGAACTTGGAAGTAGTGGCAGCGGCAGAGATGGCGGCGATGGGGGACTGAAGATGCAGCTCACAGTGCTGGAGAAGGGCACATTTGTAAGATAAGTGTGCCGTAATGTGGAAGTATGTTGTGTTACTTGCACATTATGGCAACAACTCCATCCAGCACACAGCATTTTACTACCGCTTTAGGGGTCCCATTTGGCTACTATTTACAGCTCAACACAAAAGCCTGAATGATATGAGAACCATATGAATTAAAAACATTTCATATGGGAAATTTGACTGGTTACTTGGGGTTATTGTACAGCTTTTTCACCTGCATTATGAAATAAGCCAAAGGTAAGATGCTCACACTGAGCTGGCTATTTCTCCTGATCTCATCAGTTCTGTAGCCTTTCCCTCTGCACCGCAGCTGACAGCAAACCCTCCGGGAGGGAGATGTTAACTAGAAATATTAAGCTAAGTACATTTCAAAAGGTAAACATACAGCTCAGGTCTGTAACAGTATCCACCAACTCTCAGCAGATATTGGCTTATTATACCTGACTGATTCACAAACCAGCTGACTTCAGTATTCCTTCTCAAAACAGACTAGAATTCTTGGCTGGATTTTTTTATTTTGCAGAGTGATAATAGTGTGTGCGATTCAAAATATGCAGCGGAGCATGCTGGGGTCTATCAGGCAATTGGATCTCCTTCCATCATTTTAAAGGCCCATCACAAATAAAGCAGTGTGCATCGTACAGATAAAGCAATCCATTTACCCAGCACATGCTGAATTCAACACTGCAGTGAGTCATAAGCAACTGTTAGAGTAGGTTATGGTGCAGCACTATTATTCTGATGACAAGCAAGTCCTAAAGTAGTACTAAAGCCTTAAAAGTTTTTTTTTTAAATTGACCCCATGTAGCCAGCTGAGCAGAGGGCAATCTGTTTAAAGTGACACTAAACTCAGGACTTAAATCTTAAAAATACATTAAAGTACCTTCACTATTAAGAAACATGTATCTTATTTGTGTATCACTCGGCTGTAGACCCTCAAATCATCTCTTAATTGGTGTTGACACTGTTCTTCCTTCTGGAGGGTGACTACTTTTGTTCCCCATGGTCCCTCTGTGTTGTAAAGTAGTCACCGCTCCAAGCTCACTCCTGTGATGGACTACAATCTCATGTTTAGTTTAATAATTTGTAATGAGATTGTAGTCCTTCACAGGAGTGAGCTTGGAGCAGTGGCTACTTTACAACACACAGAGAGACCATGGGGAACCAAAGTAACCACCCTCTAGAAGGAAGGACAGTGTCAGCACCAATTCAGAGATGATTTGAGGATCTATGAGGATCAACGAGTGATGCAGAAAGACGATACATTTTTGTTAGTAGTTAGGATTTAACTCAGCAGTTTAGTGTAACTTTAAGATAAGAAAAGAGCATAAACACTTGCATTTTTGCTGTTCATCAGCTTTTAGGTTGCTCTGCTTCCCCAAACTTCCAGTCGCATCCCTGCCCCTCCTCACTGCTTGCCCATTCCCAAAATGCCTTGTATTTATTTCAAAGAACAAAAGCCATTCTGTGACTGGAGGAAGAGAGGAGGGGGCGGGATGTGACATCATCCCTCCTCTTCCAATAAATGTAATCACGAAGGAATGTTCACAATTACAAAACACCCACCCTATTCCCTAGACATGGTCCCCCAATGCCTTTTATCTGTTCAAATATCTGAAGCACCGTTCTCTGCAGTATTTAAGAGCACCCACATCACAGGATGAAGCAGCCCCAGGACGTCATATGACCGGCCAGAAGACTGCTCCATTTAGGACATGAATAGGGGGGAATTCCAGAGGAAGGTAGGGTGCGGGGGCTGAATTTTCTTTAGAAGGAGATCTATTTTTATTTTATGTATTTTGCAGCCAAAAGATTTTCACCAAACTGAATTATCCTCTGGAATGCAAGGGATCTGGGGAGTTCATCTTTAACCTAAATTACCTGTTTGTACATTGCTGGCAGATTTCAGCCTCAGTTGTAAGCTTCATTTGAGCCCGGCCTGTCCTAACAAAAACGATCAAAAAATCTAGAAGCACTGTAAGTTATTGAGAGGAAGCTCAGAGTGTCCCTAGTCTTTCTATTGGGACAGCTAAAGCCTCCTCACACTTAGAAATTGAAGCTCCAAAAAGTTAAGAAAAGTACATACACACACGCACACGATTTGTTTTTAGGTATAGCGTGTGAATAAGAACACAGAAACATTGGGGTTTTCTAAAACTTCTCTTTAAAAAGTGGAAACACTTAAAGGAGATCCTATTGTAGAAGTATGGTTATAAAAACCCCAATGAAAGGTCCACATTGATTTTGCACTGGACACTCCCAGACGTCTCACCAGTAATAAGTTTTCCTTTTGCTGCTGCCGCTCATGCTGTTTTTAAACGACATAATTCAAGTAAAAGTAATTTGAAATATTTATTTTGCAATATCAACCACATCCTTGGAGAACAATACCAGTTTATTTCTTTGTGTTTTCATACCTAGCTTCCAGACTGCTGTTAACATCATCTTCCCTGCTCCCTCCTAACAATGTGCTTTTGTGTCTTTTATTAATGGGACTCCACAACTCATATCCTATTTCTGTATTTAGGTGCTGTGATTTATCGCATACCATACGCAAGAATTTCAAGCCTGGAGCGCAGTGCTTCGTGCTCACAAACACTTGCCTAGGAATGTCATCCATTGAAACTGGTTTTATCTACATGTTATGCATTAAATATTACATTTAAGGCTCAACTCCAAGCCAAGAGTTAAACTTCTGTTAGGTTTTTATTGCTGTATGTGCTTATCACTGATGAGATTACCCATCACGCTTTCTCCCAATGGCACCAGGACAAGAGATGAGCGGAATGGAGGTCAACTGGACTGGCGAGAAGTAGTGTCTTTTTTCTGTTGTCTCTCTTCCATTTGGAGAGATTTCCCATTATGTCCTATTACTCTTATCCATAGCTACTGTGACAGGAATTGAGGTGAAATCTCCCCAACGGACACAGAACCAGAAAGGAAAACCAGACAGAGGTTCCCATTAGATTCTTTTGCCATCTGCGTACCATTGGGGAGAGTTTCCTTCACTTCCTGTCTCAAGACAACAGGAAGTGAGAGATCTTCTCCAAAATAAGGGACATGCTCTCTTACTAGTCTGAGGAACAAGTGCCCCCACTGGAAGATTTCCCAGTGTTCCTTTTAATAATTAATTAAAATGTTGGATTTGCTTTCAGTCCCAGTGACAATGGTCTCCAGGATAAACAGAGAAACTGAACATCCCAGCAGGGACATAGACAGCAATAAAAGCTCACAAAGGTTCTAACTCTTCCAAAATGAAAGAAAAAAAATGGCTTTAGATACAATTTAAAATAAAAGGCAGATGTAAAATAATTACACTATATTAGAAAAATATAGCCTTTTGGTAGATTATTTAAAGTAGTATTAAACTCTTAATAATTTTTTTTTTTTTATTAATCCAGATCGAACAAATATAAATTGCCCAGCAAAGTACTTCTTTACATTTTTGCCCAAACAATTACAGTCATCAGGGGTCAAAACAGCTCCAACTCTCTGTTCAGCTTCCCTGAACTTCCTGTCCAGTACAAAGTCACAAGGTACAGCACAATCTCCAGCAGCTGTCTACTAGCTTGGAGAAGGGAGGAACAGACACACAGAAGCAGACACAAGGGGTCCCATAGCACCCTGCAAGGGAAAGGAGACACTCTAAAACATGATATCAGGTCAGTGCTCAGAGGACCAGATGATTCTGCAGGAAAGTAAAACTTTTAAACATCAAGAAACACAATCCACTGCAAGTAAGGAGCAGAGAAGAAAGTAATCAAGAAAGGTAACCAGGATGAGTAGGTCCCAGAAAAAAAAAAAAAAGTATGGCATCCACCAAATGGCCCATTGATATCACTCCCATCTACTTGTTTTTTTGGGTGCTACATCGCCAATATATAATGGTTTCTGAATGACTATAAAGCTAAACTAAAAGGGTTGACCCCAAACTCAGGATTATAAATCTTAAGAATGCATAAAAGTGCCTCAACTACTAACAATATTGGACCTTGTATCACTCGGCTGTAGATCCTCAAATCATCTCTGAATTGGCGCTGACACTGCCCTTCCTTCTTGAGGGTCCTTACTTTTTCCACATGGTGCCTGTATGCGTGAGTCCTGTTCTTCTGCCCCTTTGTATGTATGGTAAAGTAGCCACCGCTCCAAGCTCACTCCTGTGATAGACTACAATCTCAATACAAATTAGTAAACTAAACGTGATACTGTGGTCCATCACAGGAGTGAGATTGGGGCAGCGACTACTTTACAGCACACACAGGGATCATTCAGAGATGATTTGAGGATCTACAGCCGAGTGATACACAAATAAGGTACAATATTGTTAATAGTTAAGGCACTTTTTTGCCTTCTTGAGCTCTAACGCCCGAGTTTCATGTCACTTTAATAATAACCTGAAATGTTGTTTTAATGCTCCTGGCTGGGAGATCAGAGAGCACATTTTGTCCTTAGCTTGCAAATGCCCTAATGCTTTACCTGGCTCGACTTCAAAGTCACTTAAACAAGGATGTCAAAAAGGCAAAAAAAAGGAAAAGAAAAATAAACTACACTAAGCTGAATATTAAGCGTGTAAAACAGAGCTCTGAAACAATCTTTCATACGAAGATCAGGCCTTACAAACAAAACATTTTGGTCATTTCTTTTCTTCAGTCAGTTGCCTCCAAGCAAGCCAGTATGATTATGCGACAAGATCTATTTCAAAAGCAAAGCTCCTCTTGGCAAATTCAGCCTTCTTCCATTTTCAGCTATATGTTATCAGTTTAAGTAAACTTCCTGCTTCAAGTTGTAAAAACATACAAAAATAAGAGAAGAGCCCCCACCCCTCCTCTTTTTTTTTTTTTTTTTGTAAATGGAAAGCCGCAGTAGTATTACTAGAGAAATCCAATCTTTTCTTCATAAACAATTTTATTCTATTGGTCCCACAAGCACATCTTCTCACCGGCTGGACCTGTTGACATGCCTCCCTGTAATACGATCGGCACAGCTCGCTGAGCAGATATTTCTTTCCGAGTAAAAATTGCAGTATTTAAGATTAGGAACAACGGCACTCTTGTCACACCTTTCCATGCACACGGGGTCTGGAGCATAAAATTACTCTAGAGATGAAGCTGATTTAGTCATCTCAAATAATTCAGCACTTCCACAACGGAGCTGGGCCGGAACAAACATCCACAATCACAGCGACTACGTGAGCAGAACAATGAAGAAAATGAGTTTTTGGATGACTGCTAGACCTGCTCGGTGCTGAACACACCGAACACCCAACAAATATCACTTTTAACATGCAGCAATTTATCAATTCAAACACCTTTTTTTCAAGGCTTTAGCATTAATGCAGAGATTGAACACCGCTCCTATTACTGAGCATGGTATTATAAAGACCTCTAAAAGTTAAGATCAGTTTAAGGCTGTATTTAGGCTTCATGCTGCCCCATTATTGTAAAAATGAAAGCCTGGATGTCATACTGTAGTTTTAATTTCTCTTGGCACACCAGCTCATTCCAACGATAATTAGGACGATGGATTTGCTCACAAGTGTGCTCTTGGAACACCCCCATACACACACACGTCCCTGAAAGGTCAGTGGCATGGGTGGCCAACCTTCGGCCCTTAAGCTGTGGTGAAGCTACAAATCCCATCATGCATTTGCCTCTTGGATTCTTGTCGGTGGTTGTCAGCCTTGCAATGCCTAATAAAATTTGTAGCTGCACCACAGCTGCAGGGCCAGTGTTTGTCTACCCCTGGTCCATTATATATATGGCCCCATATAGCCTACCCGTGGTCCATGATATATATGGCTCCGATATAGCCTACCCTTGGTCCATGGTATATATGGCTCCTATATAGCCTACCCTTGGTCCATGGTATATATGGCTCCTATATAGCCTACCCTTGGTCCATGGTATATATGGCCCCACATAGCCTACCCCTGGTCTATGGTATATATGGCCCCATATTGCCTACCCTTGGTCCATGGTATATATGGCTCCTATATAGCCTACCCTTGGTCTATGGTATATATGGCTCCTATATAGCCTACCCTTGGTCTATGGTATATATGGCTCCTATATAGCCTACCCTTGGTCCATGGTATATATGGCCCCATATTGCCTACCCTTGGTCCATGGTATAAATGGTCCCACATAGCCTACCCTTGGTCTATGGCATATATGGCTCCTATATAGCTTACCCTTTGTCCATGGTATATATGGCCCCCCACATAGCCTACCCCTGGTATATGGTATATATGGCCCCATATAGCCTACCCCTGGTCTATGGTATATATGGCCCATATAGCCTACCCCTGGTATATGGTATATATGGCCCCATATAGCCTACCCCTGGTCTATAGTATATATATGTATATATATGGACCCATATAGCCTACCCCTGGTCTATGGTATATATGGCCCCATATAGCAAAACAAAAGAGCGGATTTATAACAAAGAGCGGATAACTCTGTCCACTCTCCACGCACAATTGTAAAGCCGATCACTGTACTTTATAACCACAGCCAACAATAAAAAAAAATGTAGTTTGAAAATACTTAGCAGACACCAAGAGCTATTAAAACACAAAGCACTCCATTGTGCAAATTCAGACTTTTCTGCATACGTTTAAACTTGCTCCTCCCGTCTCATCACTCCTTGAGTGTTCACTAGGATTGTTGAGGATTTGTGAGGGGCAGCAGGAATCAGGACGGCTTTCAACGTATTTGTAAAACATCAAAGTTGGCACAGTACTCCCGCTTTTCTTCCTGAAGATGATGGGAGCTGCTTGGAAGTACCACTGCATTTCAGCAACAAGTATTGCAAGTATCTTCTATATAAAGGAACTTTAAAGTTCTAGAACCAAAAAACCGAAATGCTTAGTTTTCCCTCAAAATATAAATTGTGTTTCGTATTTCCAATGTACTCGATGTATTGAAGCCCAGTAGAACTATTGTGCACTAATAAATATCCCACCGATTCCAATATCTACTCCCAAGACACACCACTTGTATGAGACGAGCCCAGCTCCAGGTTCCTACTGTTATGTGACTTTCTCTACATCCATTTGCTATATTAAAAAACGAATGCTTTGTTATGTTCCCGTATAAGCATGGCTCCCGCCTCTTTATTGTGTCAGTGTATTGTTATCCAAGAGCATTGGCTTTATTTTTAGAGAATTCTTCATCACGTAATCTATAGAACATAAACAAAATATCTTTGTAATGTCCCGGAAAATGAGTCAAGTGCCTCTTAAATTGACTACATTAGCTTCCTGCCCCTTGAACTATTTTTAACAAAACAAAATCAGTGGCAGCTAAAGTTACTACACAGCACAGATCATACGTACCATGTGAAAGCGTGAGTATAGATACATAACTAGAGAGAGCTCTCTACTCCTAATCTACTACATCCTCTGTTCACTCTTCAAAGATCACCTCTGGTGACTGGGCATAGGGGTGTTACTCAGGGGGCCAAAACTGGTGTGCCCATAGGCTACTGGGATGAAAATCCGACCCTGCACAGTAGACACTTCAGGAAGCAAACACACTCACTTCACATGTGAGGAACCGTCCGGACTGTACTTTTACTGTACCTTCTGATTATAGTGCAGTGCAAACGTTTCATGGAAAGCCTACACAGCTTCACTGACTGGTTTAACTTGTTGCCTGGAATTGCTCTTAAAAGCTTTTTTGGTCTCTAGAGGGATTCTTAACATTATTTATAAGCTGTTTATTGCGCTCCTTAGGGAGTGGTGGTGAGGCTGCGAGATCCTTCTTTTTCTATTTTCTCCCTTTTTTCTTGCTTTCCCTTTCGCCTCTTCTTACTACTATATTTCTAGGACCAAACCAACAAAGGATAATTTATCAGGACTATGAGGAAATTGGTGTCATTCACCCTTAAGATTGTTTCTTAATCTAGCTTTGTTAGATGTTTTCACTAGTTATGTTCCTCGGGATGTACATACAGACCATCTGTTGTGTTCCTTGTTATAACTGTCGGCCACCTATAGCTAATGTTATGTTTGTATTACACTGTCCCTTTATTATTCTTTTAGGTTTGTATATTTTCTATTGGAAAACTTAATAAAAATTTTGAAATAGAAAAGCTTTTTTGGTGATAGACTATCGGCAGAATTTAGAAGCCTCCAAAAACATCAGAACAAAGCCACCCCAAAACCAGAACAATATTCAGTGTCCAGAATCACCACAGCCTTTCACTCTTCCATCCCTCTTCTCATTCACTGGTCTCCATCAGTTGTTTTCTAACAAGTTGGACAAAAATGAATGTTTTTGATGTTAAGTGATTTTTCTGACAGTCTGTGGCCATTGACAAAATAATTCTCACCCAAGATAAAAGTTGCAGCTTACTGAAGAATCCTGCTTAATTCTCACTGTCTGGGGGGAGTGCTCAGATCCCCTGCTGATCGAAACGGATGTCACCATTGCGACATCCATGTCTGTCCAGTTTTTTCCTCCATCTTGCGATTACCAGACCCATCGTTTACATCAGATTACCCCCCATCCAACACGATCAGGTTAGGCGAAACTGAACTCTGATCCGTTTGTTTGAGCTTGGGTTAACCGCATGCAAATGGACTCACATCCATTTAGATTCGGCTGCCCATAGAATAACATCAGGCTTCTGTTCAGGTCCATCTGAAAAACTGACGGGCCTAATCGGAAAGCCCGTGTAAAGGGGCTCTTACATAACTTTACACATTTCAGTCTCTTTATTGGACACTGATGCACCGTAATTGTATATCATTTTATTTTTTATATGCTTGTTACCGAGATGTTTTTGTTTTTAGAGGGTAGCATCTTTAGTTGGCATAAGATACGCACATTTTGGATATTGGAGTATTCGGTTGACACACTTGTATGATGTTTTCTTGTTTGAACTTCATGTTTATTGGAACTATAGCACAGCACATAAGCTGGCCATACACTAAGTGAATTTTCGATGTTTTTTGATGAACTGGCTGATATTTGTACAGTGGGTGCCGCTGTCAGCACCCTTCCACCCAGCATTCTTTAGGGCCCATTCACACCACATCCAGATCATCTCCAGACCAGACCAGATTGTTTCCAGACCCAAAATGCATATCCCTATGCTATTTCTGGCCTCTGTTCACACCAGCGCAGTCCGTTCCAGACCATACCAGAAAAATACTGCATGTCTCATTTTGTCTGGTCTGGAATGCACTGGAACTGTGGGCAGGTTCACAGATCTGGTCCGGAAAATGGTGTGAACCTGCCCTAAATCAGAAAATCAAAGAAGTCTGATAAAAAAACAAAAACAAATAGGCAAATGAACGGTGCTTGCAGCCAAATCAGCTGCAAGCACTGTTTGTGTATTCTGACAGCGTCCACCGGCCGCTGTCAGAATACAAAGAAAACGGCGGGGGATTCATCCATCAATGCTCATAAGCTTTAATAAAGGAATCTGTTCTATTTTTTTTACATTCAGCCCGCAGGTTGAGTGAAAAAAAAACACAATAGAACAGTGTATGGCCAGCTATACAAATCCTGCTCCGCTCTTGCACTAGGAATACACCAAAATCATCCAGCCATCTCCAGCTGAGCTAGCTAGTTGGAGGGGGTCAGTGGGGAGCCCATTACTTCCATAATGAAAGGGACTTCCACTGTTTTACTGAAAGAAAATTGCACATGAAGTTATTTTGTAGTTAATTGTACCTATCTCTCACAAATTATAAAAATGTTTCACAACTCTGTATGATGGAGCGGGAAATGTTGGTCTATTGTAAGAGTTCTCTCCATCACGGAAGGGTTAAAACGCCACCTCACACGAGAGCAGTGGAGAGTGGATATTTACAACACAGCCCACAGTGTTTACTACAAGCCGATATTACTGAAGAAACCAAGGGGAATAGGATCTGATTTCAATTTAAATCAAGCGCTCCATGATGCTGTTTATATCAGTGAACAGTTCAAGCAGAATAATAACATTTCTCTCCTGTTACATACAAATAACTGCTGCTAATAAATTAATAAATTAAAATTAATGGTCGCTCAGTCCATTAAATCTTGTTAATTTTGTTTCTCCTATAACCCACAAGTTTACATTAGAAAAACAATATATTTTTTTTTTTAAATGATAATTTTAATTGGATCCCTGATGTGACAATCCCGCGTGTTATGGATTTCTTAATTTCTTTTCTTGATTTTTTTTATACAAACATTAGTCATTAGTGTTATTAACTATAATGTCCCGGCTTTAAATTGCTAACAATCAACAACAAAAAAAACCCACAGTTAATGTTAACGTTTGTTAGGCTCTGAGTTGGGTGGAAGACAGAATGCGTACAGTCTAGAAATGACTTAGGTGTAGCGCTATATGGCTGCTTGCCATTAGCTCGAAACAATTTTGCAAAACAGAATCAGCAATGCAAGAGGAGCGGTCACCTTACTATCGCAGAGCAAAAACAATGTCAGAACAAACAAGGTTTATAACTTAAAGGGCATCTATGGTCTAAAAACTAAAAATAGATCTGCATTTCAATATTGAATTTCCATAAGTTCTAGCCCACTCCTAATAATCACATTGATCATGAAGTTTGTAGACTTACTTATTGAAGATGCCCAAAGAATGTACTTCCTCAATGCACTGACACTATCACTCAGCCCTGTGAATATGCACTTTGTGTCACATGTCTAACTGCCTCTGAAGTACAACTCAATGTCTGAACTTGCCACAAAGTTGAACTTTGCATTGCAATTTTAAAGTAGAACTTTGACCATGACCACCAGACTGTGGATGTTTAAAGGATATCTTTGGTCAAAAACTAAAAAGAAATCTGTATTTCTATATTGAATTTCCATAAGTTCTATCCCACTCCTTCATACTAGTACAGTGCGACTATAGCACTTTACCATGCAATCACACCTACCGTGCATTCTGGTGCAGGAGGTGTGTTGCGTTACATGGTACCCTAAACGCACCTCCCATCCACAGTTCGTACACCCACATCGGAGCGTGCGGTACCCTAATGGCGTACGTTCCATTGCAGTGCGACTTGGGTTGCGACTTAATGACCAAGGACAAATGTGGGTCCTGAGGTTACACAGGCTGAGAACCACTGCTTTAGGAGGTACCAAAAAGGACTGAAGTGAAATTTAAGAAAGGCATCCACTATATATTGTATCTCTTGACAGGAGTAATTTAAACAATGGACTCCTATTAAAAAAAAAAAAATATGTGCTGTAGTCTCACAAATACCTGTTAATCCTGCCAGTGAGGTCCACCTATTCCGCTTCCTGTGATGGTGTGACAACAATGCTGCACTGCTCCTGAATTCAGAGCAGACTTGCCACTCTTATGTATGCTGTGCCTGTGTCCACTACAGTGGGATGAAATAATGTTGCAGGACATTGTCAATCAGCGCCTGGCCACACCTAGTCCTATTTGGACAGTGGTGGGCGCCGTGGTCAGAATACAGTGTACACAACGTGAGATTCATTCATCCACACTGTTAGCATGGATGGAGGAATCTGTCATAATATGACCGAGTGTACCCAGCTTGAGATTATTATTATTATTATACAGGATGTATATAGCAGCAGCAGTTTGCGCAGCACTTTACACTATAAGGAGGACTTTGCAGTTACAATACAAATCAAGACAAGATGGTAAGGAGGGCCCTCCCCGTGAGAGCTTACTATCTAAAAGATCACAATTCTTCTCTTCTGTAGATTAACTTTTACCACATGTCCGTGTACAAATTATATATACACAACCTTTCACTGCTGTTAGTCCATAGTGAGAAAATCTTAAAAGCCACTTATACAAAAGCTAGAAGACCGCCAGAAATTACTACCAAAGATTAGTGGGGGAAAAAAGTCAGGCAAGTCTTGTAGGACAGCGAAGAGTTAAAGTGAAGCAGCGAGATCCTGCTGTTTTTGAGTGGAGATTGAATAAACTGTCTGCCGCAATGTGATACCTGCGAATGCCGCCTATTACTGTAACCAGCCTCCTTTGCAGACTAATTGCATTAATGCCTGGAGCTCTCACCCCTGTGCCGTCTGCTCTCTGTGCCGCACCTAATCTTACTGAACCCAGGACTGCCATGCAATGCTAGAAAGGAAAACTATAGTTTAACAGGAGTTTATGTAATCAGAGTGTAATGACCATCTTAAGACCCAAACACATATGCAATTCGTATAAACATACATGACATGCCTATACAGTAGCAGGCTAAAATATGAAACATGAACTGCATCTAATCAAGAAGTTGTACTTACCATCAGTCACATATCAAGGTGTCTGAAATAAAAAAGTGCTTGAACATATTTAAAAAACAAGAAGCTGTGGAGGCTCAGTTAAAGGGTATCTATGGTCAAAACTAAAAATAAATCTGAATTTCTATATTGATTAACCATAAGTTCTATCCCCCTCCTAACAACCATATCAATCTAGAAGTTTGTAAACTTACTTACCAAAGATGCCCATAGGATGCACTTCCAATGCACTGAGACAATTTTACTCCCTATGAATATGCACTTGCTTGAGCCTACCCTCTGAACTACAACTCAACATCTGAACAATGTAGCATTATCATTGCTTGCTGGAAACAATGTATGATGGGATATGTAGTCTAGAGAAATTGAGATTGCATCACATCAAGTAGCAGGGAAAGAGAGGCAAAGCACACTGGGAATGCAGGAAGTGGGTGAAAGTGACGGGCAGACGGAAGGCAGCACTCACTACATAAAAGGGATTTTTTTCAAGTAAGATTTGATTGCTTTATCAGAAACAACTCCAGTATGTATTCCTATTACACTGCTGATGTTATAACAGGAGAGGATGCTGGGACTTTACAACTCTTTTAATGTGAACTACTGATTAAAAAGTTAGGTCAATGCAGCTGCCGCACCACCTGTATAAGGAAAGGTGCAAAAACAGTTGCCAAAAATACAATAAAAAACCTTAGAACCCGGCTTCAGATCATGCCGGGGGTGGTGCAGGTCACACCACCAGGCCTTACCCCTGCAGGTGAGAAGACCTGGGGCCATAAGCCGTGCTGGACTACACTTTCTTAAAACCCTGTATTTTTGGCAAATGTTCATGTACAGGCAGTCCCCGGGTTACGGCCGTCCGACTTACGTACAATCTGTACTTACGAACGGGGTCCACAGTTCTCGTAAATGTACCGGCACAGGCTGCTCTCCGCGCCTGTGTTGGCGGAGGCAGCGTGGACACAGACCGCTGCATTCTGCCGCTGCCCCCCTTACCTCCGCTGATGTCCCGGCCTCCTCTTCCGCCAATCCGTTGGCTTCCCCGGTCCGGCCGCTCCTTCGCTGTCCCGCCCCCTGGCCTCTTCTTCATTGCAGGCTGGGAGCTATACCCAGCCTGCTATTGGCTATTGCATTTTACAATAGCCAATAGCGGGCTGGGTATGGTTTCCAGCATTAAAATAATAAAAAAGTTTAAAAATATATAAAAAAATAATAATTAAAAAGACAAAGAAATGTAAAAAAAAGTAAAAAAAATATAAATTAAAATTAAAAATTACAGTTTATAAAATATAGAAAAAAATGTTTTTGGTGTAATTTTAAATAAAACATTTTTTTTAATTATATAATAATCTTCTGAACAAGGGGAACAGACAGCAAAACAAACGCGACCCTTCCCTATGCTATCCAAAACGAAATAATGTTTTTTTGGCTGGAGTTACACGCTCAGATTTTTTTGAAATCCCATTTTAAGCAATAAAAAAAAACAACAAATCTCCCCCCCCCCCCAAAAAAAACAGCATCAATCGTGGTAAAATCACGGCAAAATGCACCGCACCGCAGGTGTGCAGACCCATGCCATTCTGGTGTGAACTAGCCCTTAGATTTGGCAGCTCCTAAAACAGGGAACCTTCCTGCCCTAAGACAAAAGGGTTTCCCACACTGAAAAAGCCAGAATGCTGAATGTTCATCTTCAGAGATCAAAAGTGGTTATTAATAACTCAAGACAGGAAAACAAAAAAGCATCCAATGCATTTCAGAGGCCGAAAATCTACCTTAATCAGGGTGTGGACAAGTAGCACACGTTATTTACTGGACTCAAGGAATAAGCTTCTGGATATAAAACTGACCAGAGAAAGAGTTAGTATGGTGATTGTGCCTGCATCTGCGGCTAAGTGATGTGGACACATTGTTTGGGGCTTGTTTTGGCTTACTTAGGAGAAAAAATGATAAATCTGGCAGGGCAGGACGGGACAAATATCAGGAGCCAGGTCGCCAATGCTCCTTAAAGATTACACCCAACTTCTGAGGTCCGATAAAGAAAAGCATTTTATTTCTGTCTGTGTTCTTAATGTATGGTTCCCCTTTCTCTCCGGTGAAACATTGTCAGCAGGGCTCTAAGTGAAGGTAAATCTCTCTAACGGAGCTCCGATTCCAACTCTTTCCCACTCTATCCAAAACTAAGAAAAAAAGTTTTGTCAGGGCATGCACTTTAAGTCTGAAGACTCCTCTGACTGTCTCAGCTTCTAAATCATAAAAAGGAAGTTCTGGGCTCTCTTAGACACCCCAGCATGCTCTGCAAAGCAAATACCATGGATGGCCAGTTGACGGGCCTCTCAGAAACCCAGCATTACATTATAAAAGGAAAGGGAGAGAGTCACAGACTTCCTGATACCAGAAAGTACGTTATTTTACTTCACTCCAGCAGGCAGATGGAGCAGTGGGGGTGAATGGAAGATAAGCATACGCACCACAGGAGAACAATTCAATCTTTCTGTTCCCGTGTCCTGGATGGGTAAAACATCTCTTTGAAGCCTAACTAAAACTAAGAATGTTTTTTCTAGTTTTGGATAGGGTTAGAAAGGGTTACATTTATTTGGAGCTTCTCACAATATGCATTATAGCTTGCAGCAAGTCAGATAACGACCCACCTCATGTATTGTCTGTAGGATGTCCAACATCACCTAGTAAATGGTCAAAGAAAAAACACTATGACAATATACTCAGAATATGTGAATTCGGATGACTGCTGAACGGTACCTGATGACCGGAAATAAACTGATGACAATCAAAGTCTTCCTTCAGGTGTGTGAATACTTTTTACTGTCATGACAAAATGCAAAAAAGAGGCCAATTTTAAAATGGCCTGTGACATCTCTGAACCAATAATCCAAAAAGACCATTCAAGTGAAAGGTAAAAGGTTTTTAGGCTATTTTCAATGCTGATGAAATCACTGACAATGAATTCTGCTTCTTGATGTTTAAAAGTTTTAGAATCAGCAGGTCTCCAGAGAACTGGTCCGGATATCCTTTTAGGGTGGCTCCTTTCCCTTGCAGGGTCCAATGGAGCCACCTTTGTGTGTGCTAGTAAGCTGTGTGTGTCACCGCAAACACTCAAAATCGATAATACGAAATCACCTGCACTCCATACAGTGTACAGACCTTGTTGAAAGGTTGGTGCTTGAAGTGACAACACGGATGGCGCCATGTCAGATACAGTCCATAATGGAAGTCACCAGTACTTGAAGATATGTGCAAGTAGTGAAGCACTTTTAATTAAATTGTCACATGCGCATACAGCCAACGTTTCGGGGCCACGGCGGGTCCAATCTTCTGGGCAACATAGTGACCACCATAGGGAGTCCCTAAGCATCACTATGTCGCCCAGAAGAAGGGACCCTGCGTGGCCCCGAAATGTTGGCTGTATGACGCATGTGACAATATAATAAAAAAAGTGCTTTACTTCTTGCACATATCATCGAGTGCTGGTGACTTCTATTATGGACCACAAACACTCAGACACAGCAAAGCAATCCAATCCTCTGCTCCATATATCTCCCTTCTCCAATCTACTACACATGGACAGCTGCTAGAGACTGCTCAGTTCCATGTCATCTTGTTCTGCAAAGGAATTTCAGAGAAGCAGAGCTGAGAGAGTTGGAGCTGTCTGAAACATTGCAAAATTGTAATGAAATACTTTGCTGAACAATGTAGATTTGTTTGATCTGGGTTCATTATTGAAAAAAGTTTGAGAGTTTACTACTATTTCAGTTCTATCAGAACGCAGCTGCTGAGAGAATAAAACGCAGCAGCTCTCCTTACAATGCCTATTGTAAGCTCCTAAAAGCTGGGCTCTGATTGGTGTTTATGGCATATTGCACGTTACTGCTGTTTACTACTGCTCGTATAAACCGCCAAGTAAAACATAAAGCCCAGTTCAGCACGAAAGACAATTTGCATCCTGGCACCCCAAATCTTACTCTAAATATATCACCTTTTCCTACAGACAGTCTCCGGTGAGTTTTTAGATGGTAGAGGAATAGGCTTAGTATACACAGAAGTAGATGTGTATGCACCACTCCCTGTGCACAGATTCCAAAGTCACATGGTTTGTGGTTACAGAGGAAAACTATTTATTGCCTCAGCAATGGAAATAAGCTTCTGTTGGGGAAACTCAAACCAACCACAAAGCTGCTCAGCTATTTGGGGTGCAATGACTAGACCTGGATCAAATGGGAGGAAGGATTGAAATCTCTGGGCACCCTATACCAGAACTGTGGTCATGAGCTTTCAATTGTTAGGACTCGATTTCAGCGCACAGGAATTGACTTGGGAGTAACAATATGTTTATGATACTTACCAGATGGACTCAAAAGCCAAGAGCAACACGATTGAGGGGAGCTAAAGGAAGTTGTCTGTACGATTTCATTATATTCAATATTTCATTTTCTTTTCTTCATATGGTCACCCCCATGAGCAGACTGGTCGAGTGAATGCAGGAAAATGAACAAGTTCCTTCTCACTTGTTCCAAATCCCAAGGCTCGTTCTACTGATGCCATTATCCCACAACTATCTTTGCCTGTAGAACCCACAGAAGTATAGAAATGTAAAAACGGAAGCATTGGAAATACCTGCAGCATTGACAGAACATAGAAGTCCATAGTGAAAAACTTTGAACTAAAGCCTGGCCATACACTAGTAGATTTCTGAACGAACTTTCGTACAAAAGATCATTCTTTCGACTTTCTATCAGTTGATGGGGTCAAATCGATGATCGATTTTGACTGTAGTGAGAAAAAACTTGGAAGGAGCAGGATGGAAAACTTCTCTCGAATGAACGAAATTCTAACAGCGAATGTGGTTTTCGTTCGGGGGAAACTCCATTCATTTGTGTTTGATGGCACAAACACAAATGAATGGAAATCTTTCGTTCTGAAATCTACTTGTGCATACCCAGCTTAAAGGAGGAAAGTTGGTGGAGGAAAAAAAAATCTGCAGGGTCAAGGCTAAGAGACTCTGAATACCAAGTTCTCTTCACAGCGACCCAACAAAGAAAGTGCTTGTGTATACAGAGCTATTTCGCTAGCATATCTAGTCCCAGTTATTGGGATCATAACTCAAACAGGTCTTTCCTTGCTCATGTGAATAAAGCTTAAAAGTAGACATGTGGCCAGGCTATGAACATGTTAACATTTACATATTACCTTTTAAACAAGTCCTCGCTGACCTCTGTAGCTGCAGCCACTGGGGAGTAATTCATCCTCAGTTTGTAGTGGAGACTTTCAAGTTTCACTTTCTCTTGGTACCTCAGCTTCCCCTTGCAAGCAGTGAGTTGGCAGCCTGATATCGTCTAATCTTGTATGTTAGCGCAGTTAAGCTTATTCATTCAATGCTTGTTAAAATTATGTAAATATTTAAAGGAATTGTAAAGTCCCAGCATATCCTCTCCTGTTGTAACATCAGCATTGTAATAGGAATACATTCTAGAGCAATCAAAGCTCACTGAAAAAAAAATCCCTTTTATGTAGTGAGTGCTGCCTTCCATCTGCCCATCACTTTCATAACTTCCTGGATTCCCAGTGTGCTTTGCATCGCTTTACTTTAGGCTTGATGTGATCTCCATTTCTAAAGACTACCTATCCCATCATACATTGCTTGCAGCAAGCAATGATAATGTTACATTGTTCAGACACTGAGTTATAGTTCAGAAGGCAGGCTCCGTGAGAATTGAATATTCACAGGGCTGAGTGACATTGTGTCAGTGCATTGAGGAAGTACATCCTATGGGAATCTTCAATAAATAAGTTTACAGACCTCCAGATGGATCTGGCTATTAGGAGTGGGATAGAACTTATGGAAATTCAATATAGAAATACAGATTTATTTTTAGTTTTTGACCAAAGATATCCTTTAAACATCCACAGTCTGGTGGTCATGGTCACAGTTCTACTTTAATATTGCAATGCAAAGGTCAACTTTTCAAAGTAGTATACAACTTTCAAACTTTTTTTCAACAATTAATCCAGATCAAACAACTCTCTCAGCTTCCCTGAACCTCCTTGTCCAGTACAAGATCACAAGGGACAGCAGTCTCCAGCAGCTATCCATCTACTAGCTTAGAGAAGGAAGGAGGAGTGGGAAGTGGGGAGCAGGTTGCTCACTAGCACACACAAAAGGTGGCTCCATAGAACCCTGCAAGGAAACCAGCTGTGCTCAGGGAACCCCTCACTAGCACACACAAAGGTGGCTCCATAGAACCCTGCAAAGGAACCAGCTGTGCTCAGGGAACCAGCTGATTCTGCAGAAAGCTAAAACCTTCAAACCTCAAGGAGCAGCATCCAATGTAACTAATTCAATCAGCATTTGAAAAAGCTAAAAGCATTTTGACTTTAAAAAGAGAACTATGGGGTAAGTGTTTTTCCCCATAGTTCTCAAATGCAGGGCGATGTTTGAGAAGTAAGCGAGCGACGGTATGTGTTTGCTCACTTCCCGATCTATTGAGCCGACGTGTGACAGTTTCCTTTGATTTTAACTCACCTCATAGTTCCACTTTAATATCACTTTACGTTCTTTTTAAGGAAAAACAAAAAAAAATACACTCATTTTAAGTATCTAGAAGTGTGAAAAGTTCATTGTTCTTTAGGAAACGATTTGACCAGATTTTTGACACATGCAACTGACAAAATATGACACCATACACCAATGACAATGTAACTGAAATGTGCTCGTATCGTCAGACTGAAGTTATTCTTTGCAGAAAGGAACGCTTTTCTTATTTCTAGCTCTGGAATAAAACCAATACAATCTGTACATTTACATCCAAACAGTACACATTTAACCCTTTACAAAAGGTTGATGATCATTAAATGAAAATCCAATGTTTTCATTTACAAAAACAGGCAATCACGGCTGCCTCTCTTCTGCATTTAGATTTGAAAATTTGCCTAGAAATGCAGCTGCAAGAGGCTATAAAAGGGAACCCATCTAGACTACTGCTCCTCGCCCCCTCTGCACTGCCAGGGTTCCGTAGTGAGAAGAACATCTGCATATACAGAAATCCACATGTACAGATGGTTATCATTAATTGAAAACGGGGTTCTTATACTGCAACCTGATACAACAGGATGAGGGAGGGGGGGGTTAACAAGCCTGCAATTATACTGAATTTAAACATTGAAAAGTACAACCCTCTGACTTGTTATCCTAAATCCTCAAGAGACGTAGAAATATATTCTGCTGATCTGCACTTGCTGGTGAGAGTGGATGTAACCAGAGCCAGCTAATGTAAGCAGTGTTATGAGGGAGAAGGGTATGAGCCCATTATCAACACTTCTGAAGAGCCACGAATCCCCAGTCCACCATGACATCAGCAAGACTGTTATAACATACAGTAATACGTATCAGGTCTCTGGTCATGTAAGCTTTAAGTGACCCTGTCAGGGGGTTAGAAAAATTTTAAAAAGTCCAAAGGGTTCACCATGCGAAGAAAACAGCTTCATAATCATCTCTACATCAGACAGTTTGCAAAAACTTCACCCCACTTACTGCCGTGGTTCTTCCTGCTGACCCATAGACACTGCTGTTCAGACTAGTGTAGGGATACATTACTCCAAACCAGTTGAAGCCACTCCATGGACCGCCACTATCCTCTGTGGGCCCTTCCTCTCATACAATGCAATCGTTTGTGGAGAAATCACACAACACTTTCTTGAAGTTCAAATCAACTTTTGCAAGAACCAAAAAACTGTTAGACACTCCACCCAGCAACCTACCATGCTTTGCAACCCCTAAAGGAGCAATAGGACTCAATGATTAAGCTCAAGCTCATTACGCTCAAGCATTGGGTGGAGAAACATGTTAGATAGAGGCTGCTGGGTGCAGTGTCTCACAGTTTTGGTGTTTGGAAAATAAAATTGATTTTTAACTCTAAGGAGGTGATGTGCGGCTTCGTCACAAACTTCTGCAGTGACATCATAGGGGTAGTCGGGAGGAACCACCACAGTTAGTGGTGCCAGGAGCTTGGCTACAAAGCAAAGTTTCTGCAAACCATCCAGGTGCAGTAGTTGTGAAATTCCTTTAGAAGTTTTACTGATTAATACTATAGGATTTAAGATTAGGAATTTAACCCGTACCAATTTCACTTTATAGTCCCTAGGAAGTCTTTGGTCTGCAGACATGTTGTGTCAGGCACAGTACTGATTGTACGGTCACCGTACAACATGGATTGTATCTGGAAACATGTTTTACGTTATATCAGTACAATACAGAGGGTGTCTCAAAAGGTGTTTTAGGTTGTGTGAGTAAGGTACTAATAGCATCTGCAGACATGTTTTTGGCTGCGTCAGTACAGTACGGCTTGTGTCTGTGGACATGTACTATATCTAAGTGTGATTAGGATAATTTCATTTTGATTCATGTAATTATGATCATTATCTTCCTATGGTGAGAATATTGTAAATCTTCGTAATATTAGTTTTGGTGCTGTGTGTTTGGGGAAGGAGGAGGGGCAAAAGGTAGCCAACGCCAGATATAACGCCAGACCAACCTGCTGACCTTTTACGAAGAGGTAAGTAGAGATCTGGATGGGGGGAGGCCAATGGACGTAGTATATCTGGACTTTGCCAAAGCATTTGATACGGTGCCACATAAACGCTTGTTATACAAGCTAAGGGCTATGGGCATAGATGAATTAGTGTGCACGTGGATAGAAAACTGGCTACAAGAACGTGCACAAAGAGTATCAGTTAATGGCACCTTCTCAGACTGGGTGGAGGTCATGAGTGGCGTACCCCAGGGTTCAGTGCTGGGTCCCATGCTTTTTAACCTATTTATTAATGATATAGGGGAGGAAGTGAGAAGTCATATCTCAGTGTTTGCTGATGATACGAAAATTGGGAGGGTAGTAGACACAAACTTAGAGATTATAACATTACAGGAGGACCTGGAGAAAATCGGGGAGTGGGCAACTGTATGACAGATGAAGTTCAATGTCGATAAATGTACGATAATGCACCTTGGAGTTAAAAATAGGCAAGTGGACTATACACTTATGAGTGTGCCACCAGGGAAGTCGGAAACGGAGAAGGATTGGGGGGTCATTATAGACCGCAGACTGAAGAATAGCTTGCAGTGCCAGACTGCTGTAAACAAAGCTAAAGGGGAGAAAAATGGTGCATATAACAGGTTTAGCCAGTCTAGTCATTGAAGCAGTGGCGTAACAATAGCCATAGCGACCCAGGCGGCCGCTATGGGGCCCGGGCCCAGGGGGGCCCGGCCAGGACACCCCCCTGATGATTGAAGTGACACTAAGCTCAGGAGTTAAATCTTAAAAATACATTCAAGTACCCCAACTATTAACAAAAATGTATCTTATCTGTGTATCAGTCAGCTGTAGATCCTCAGGGCCCATTCACACCAGTCCCAGTGCTGGATCACATTGCGGCCGGCTGACTTTGTTGTGGGGTTGGAGGGCGCGTGGCAGTCCATTGAAGTGAATGGAAACATAGCCACGCCCTCCGTTCGCAATGCGATTGGCCGCACGGGAACGCGTGGCACATCAATGCCTGTGTTCCGGTCCGGTCAGAAAAATATGCAGCATTTTTTCTGACCGGACCACAGGCATTGATGTGCCTTGCGTTCCCATGCGGCCAATCGCATCCCGCCCCACAACAAAGTGAGGCAGCCGCAATGCGATCCAGTGCATTCCGGCCGGAACACACTGTGTCTGGTGTAAATGGGCCCTCAAATCATCTCTGAATTAGGGCTGCAACTTACAATTATTTTCATAATTGATTAGTTGGCCGATTATTGGATAAGAAGAAAAAATTTAATAAATTAAAATATGTAAAATGAAATCAAGAAATGCAGTGTTACAAACATTAGGGGTCAATGTGGGGTCCTGTGATGGACCACGATCTAAATACAAATGAGTAAAATAAATGTGAGATATGTAGTCCATCACAGGAGTGAGCTTGGAGTGGTGACTACTTTACAACACACACAGGGACCATGGGGAACAAAAGTAGCCACCCTCTAGAAGGAAGGACAGTGTCAGCACCAATTCAGAGATGATTTGAGGATCTACAGCCGAGTGATACACAAATAAGATACATTTTTGGTAAAAGGTTACCCAAGTTAGGGTACTGAGTTTAGTGACACTTTAAAATGCACTGCAACAGAGTTAAAGGAAAAGTAAAATAGTTTTCAGTCATTTTTTATGCTACAAAGTTTATAAACTATTCTGGTATAGAATTCATTTTTAATTGTATAATATGTTTAGTATTCAAATAAACACATAATACAGAAAGCTGCCATGACATTTGCAGAGTTATTCACAAAAGGGTGAAGGGTTTGAAGACAGGAGAAGTGAACAATCTAGGACAACATAGGTGATTTGGAGAAAGTCTCCAATTCCGCTCACTTTCCTAGATTGTTCACTTCTCCTGCCTTCTCCAAACTCTGAATAGACCTGCAGTTTGCTGAGTTTTCCCAAGTCTGTGTCACTCTTCTCCCCTTGGGTGGTTGGTTCCTGTTTCTCTGAGCCATTTTGATTGTCGTCAGTGGAAGCACACCATCCCTGGCTTTCCGACTCCTACATTGGTCTGACTGGCTCATGAATTTTACATTAATTTGTCTACTTCTGACTATGGGTGGGGGGAGGAAGGGGTGTGCTGGTGTCTCAGGAGTATTAAGTACTGGAAAACAAGATTTCCATAATACACATTTACAGTCTGTTTAGGGAAAGCCTAGACATAAAGGAGCCTCTTTAAAGCATTAAAGCTCAGGAGAATACAACAGAATATGTCATCCCATTAATAGCGCTAATTAAAGCGTATCTAAACCCAAAAACAAAAATTCATTATATTGCAGCTTACCAATGCTGAAAAGTGGTGGCTGCATTACTTTTCTCTTTTAGGCTTTTTTCCCCCCTATATTTTCACCTGGTGATCCAGCCAGTAGCACACTTCCTGTCTTAGGGTGACTCCACTCTATGGAGGAGCAATGGAGCCACTCTTGGACAGCAGCGTTGTCACCCTATGGGGAGGGGGGTGTTACATGGAGTAGCAGATTTAGATGGACGTGATTAACAAATTAAATCTAAACTCCAGCTAATACTTTTTAAGCAGTTACAGCAAAAGTTTACTCTTGCTAAGCTCCAATATACAGGTGAAACTCGAATAATTAGAATATCGTGCAAAGTTCATTTATTTCACTAATGCAACTTAAAAGGTGAAACTAATATATGAGATAGACTCATTACATGCAAAGCAAGATAATTCAAGCCGTGATTTGTCATAATTGTGATGATTATGGCTTACAGCTCATGAAAACCCCAAGAACCCCAAATCCACAACCTCAAAAAAGTAGATTATTACATGCAATCAATAAAACAAGGATTGTACATAGAACAATATCGGACCTCTGAAAAGTACAAGCATGCATATGTACTCGGTACTTGGTTTGGGCCCCGTTTGCAGCACTCACTGCAATTACTTTTGCATGATATTCTAATTATTCGAGTTTCACCTGCATTACATTTTTGCTTTTGGCTTTAGATATGCTTTAAATTATATTTTTTATCTCCAAGTAGAAGTTACTCTGAAATAAATCTGAGTCCTTATTATTTGTATACAGGATATCATTAGAGAAAGGCTTACACCTGTGTCTATCAACACTGCCGCTCGCTACTACACACCGCTAGCTGCACACACCTGGTGTATGTAAACAAACAATGGAATGTACTATGAATGAGCTAATGACACATATTTTGAAATACAATATCCGATTCGCTTGTCAATGAGCAAAAAGTAAACAGAAAATGATACAATCAGTGCCAAAGGTACGACCTGACAGCGTCATCGTAGAATGGGACTGCCAACTTCCAGCTGTAAGCACAGGGACGGCAGGCTGAGGAGCTCATTCTGAAATGTTGCTTCCATAAAATTTATTACGAGATCAGTTATCAGTATTCTAACTATACTAGCCACATAAAGCGGATATAAAGTTACTGAAGGTGCCTACACAGGCTGGTTTTGCAGAGCTCTTCAAACCTGTGGGAATTATTCTGCAAATCATTGACCAGTCCTGTCAGTTTAACAAGCCATGGGCAGAACACACTGAAATCTTGTTTTACATCACGGGCGGACGCTTTTTATTGGGGTGACCGTCATGAGGTGGAGATGAATCCGCTAAGAAATGCAAAGAGCTGCTTGCTGCACCAAAACACTGTTCTTAAAGGAGAAGTAAAGCCAAAAAAATGTATTGCTTTACTTCTCTTTTGAATTGCATTTACTTGTGTATTCCTGTGACCAAAAGTCCCTATATAGTGGTCTACTGCATGCGGACAGGACAGGGCCATTTGCAGCCGGTGTTCTATCAAAGTTTGTGACTGCGTTAGAATGTGTGACCGGTGACGTGGTCACACATTTTACCATAATCCCCCCCAGTTGTTCGGCAGTGGAATGTGTAACCACCAATAGGTCAAGCATTCCAACGCTTTCTCAGCTGTTCCAGGGCAGATTGGCATCGCAGATGGTGTGTGCTGGTGTCAGTAATTGGATATGCAGAGCCCAATAGCAGGGGTACACATCTTGGGATTGCGTACTCAGCAGAATCAGGCACAGATTCCAAAAACATGGTACAAAAGAGTAAAGCCAATAATCATAATCAAACAAAGCATAAGGTCACGGCAGGCAGCAAAGGATCAAACTTGATAAACAAAGGTCAGGTAACAGAATCACACGCCTAGTAACTGGCCCACACTGTGGATAGCTCTGAAACAACTGAGCACTCTCTCTGGAACTTTGCAGCTTTATAGTGATCAAACAGGAAGTGATGTCAGGAGGTGTGGCAGAAGGGATGCAATTTCTGTCTATAACAGGAAGCACTCCAGTGCTGCCATTTTGATGTAAGGATGCCATCAAACATGTGCAAGAGGCTTCACTATTTTCATGCGGGAAAGTGATAGGACACAAGTCACTGACAAGAGTGCCAAGTACCGACATGCTGCGAGTGCGCGGACCCCCGCGATTGATACAGGTCAGTTGAGAATTGTGACAGCAGGAGAACTGATCGGTCCTGAAATATCACTTCTATCGGACTTTGAGAGTGCGATCTCACATTCCACAAAGTCAAATAGAAGTGACATTTCAGGACCGATCAGCTGTTCCAGGGCAGATCGGTTCTCCTGCACATACCATCTGTGTTGCCGATCTGCCCGGGAACAGCTGAGAAAACGTTGGAATTCTTCACCTTTTGGCAGTCACACATTCCAACGTCGAAAAACTGGGCGGGATTACGTTAAAATGTATGATCACGCGACCGGTCACACATTCCACCTAGGGTTGCACAGATACCAAGTACAGTACTCGGTACGAGTACATGTACCGATACTTTTGAGCTCCAAGACTAGACTAGAGAAAAATTCAAAAATTAGGAGGCAGCTGTCATTTGTAAGGAGCACACGGAGCTCCTGGGATTTGTACATCTCTGTTTTAATGTACAATTTTGTTTTTATAAATAAAGGGATGCACAGATACCAGTTTTGCGAGTACGAGTACTGGTACTTGCTGAGTACTTACAAGTACTGATACATTTTTGTTTATTGTCATGTGACAGTTTTTCTAAAACAATACAGACTAATGATTTCAGGACAGTGGTGGAGCGCCAGAGCCAGGTCCCAGCTGCAACCTCTGCAACCCTGGTAGTTCTCATGAAAATGCCAAGTATCGGGACTGGTACTCGAAAAGTATCTGTGCATCCCTAATTCCACCCTAGTCACAAACTATGATAGAACACCGGGAAGGATCCCGACAATATTGTCACGATCCACCCAGCTGTTGGGTTGACAGCTGGCTCCGCCTCTTTAGATCCAGAGCCAGCTGTGCCCGCCCCCTTACCTAGCTGTGCTAGAAGAACAGAGAGAGGGGAGGAGGGAATCCCTGTAGGGAGCGGTCAATGGCAGTCACCACTGTGTGCAAGGAGAAGCTGTGAGTTGATTGTTCAGCTCTCGGTATATAGAGCCGGTGTGCGACAGCTCCAGGGTCATATGCCGGATCTAAGTTTTGGGAAGAGTATATTTTGCTCTTCCAAAAGTTCTCCTTTAACCTCACTTAATACAAAGTTATACAAGCTATAAAGTACTAACAAAAGTTTATCCAAAAAATGTCTCACCTACTTACAACTTGGCAGAATCTGCCATATACCAGCTATTTCAGCACAAGCTGGTTGAGAGAAAAACAAAAAAAAGACCCATGATTCCCCCATCTATGCTAAATGGTGTGGATGGGGGAATGTCCCAAGCTGGCTATTGCATTCTGACAGTCACCACCCACGGCTGTCATAAATCCCCAACAGTGACTGCATCTGACTGGCTGCAGTCACTGTTTCCCCAAGTCCACCTAACACGTTCGACAAAAGGCATTTAGAAAAAAAGCATTGACTTGTTGATCCAGGTGGTGCTGGCAGGACCACTCATGGATTGAGTTTCAGTTGATTTGATACAAATATAGCCAGCCTAACTCAAAACATTTAAAAATAAAATAATTAATTGAAAATGAAAAGAATGAAAAATTCTAATAAGAGCGCAAATTCAAATTACTTTCTATGAAATAGGAAAGCACCTAACTTGACCTGACATCCTTTAAAGCCATGTCCTCATGTGTCCACCTCTTCCGCAGCATCAGACAGGAAACAACCTATAGTTTAATGTGAAACTAAAAGGGAAACAACTGAATACAACTGAAATACACGTTTAATATTTTACTGGTGAACGGAATAAGAAGTGTGTGCAGCCGCTCTCATCTTTTGATTTACACACACATCTGGCTCACTGCACAGCCAGGCAGGTCACACACTTATTTTCCAATTCAGTAATCCAGCTTCCCAGGTCACCTCTACACCTCCAGCCTGCTAACTAGTATATGAATCCTCATCATCACCTCTGTCCAACTCACAGGGAGGCCATTCCAGAAGTAAGAAGGCTGAACCAGAAGTAGTAGAGCATTCAGCCTGGCTGCGGATAGTGGCAGAAATGTGTACATATCAAGACTGGATGCACAGAATTAAAAATCCTTCAGCAGGCAAAACAGTATTTCAGCCTTGTATTGAAATATTGGCCTGGGGTTCCACTGAAATGTGAAAAGCAGTGAGCTAGATCCTAGAAGATAAGCGCAGCACCCCTAGGGCCTTGGATCTCAACTGGTGGGTCATGACCCAAAAGTGGGTCGCGATTCTGTTTTCAGTGGGTCGCCGCGTGCCTTCAACTTTTCTAGGTGAGAGGCTCCTCAGCCTTCCCCTAGCGCATCAATATCAGTTCTCGAGCTGAGCAGCCATTCAGAATATGCTGCCTGGCGCTGAGTGTCAGCTTGAGGTGGGGTGGGGTGGGATGGAGCTATGGCTGCGAGGGAGCTCCATCCATACATGCATTGCTTACAGCTCCCTCATATGCCCTGTCGAGATGCCTTGACCGGAGTGATATCACATTCTGGCTCCTAGCACCTCTACATGGCACGCAAGGGAGCTGTACAAGCAATGCATGTATGGATGGCGTCCTGTCACAGCACAGAATCCTAGCACTGGACCCCAGGCGGAGGATCCACTCCAGTTCTCAAAAGGTAGGAAGACTGGGTGGATCTTTAAAAAAAACCAAAACATTTTTGGGAGTGTGTGAGATTGTACCCCAAACACACCTCCCGCCCACAGTTCAATCACCCGCACCAGAATGCAGGGTACCGCAATGCCATGCATTCCACTGCAGTGTGACTTGGGTCGCCACTTAATAACCAAGGACAAATGTGGGTCCTGAGGTTACACAGGTTGAGAACCGCTGCTCAAGGCTTATACACATGTTTAGTGGATTTTCAGAGCACCCCAGTGCCCCAAAAACATAGAAGCACTCTTTTGTGCAAACTGCAACAAGCCTCCCATGGTCGCTCTGTGGTTTGTCTCTTCCCACTCTCCTTACCTCTTTACCAGACATGGAGGCTGCTCATGAAACCTTGTGGCCAACTGGATGTTCCTACATTATCACTGTAAATGACACCATAAGTGTTCAGCTTTCTGGTTTAGACCTTCTCAGCCGCCTAGGTGGAGAAGTGGCCTCACAAAAAAGGAACAAAAAAGGGTTTTGTATTCAGCAACATGCTTGTGGTTCTGCAATGATACTATATATACACATTTATGATATTACAGGTGAAACTCGAATAATTAGAATATCGTGCAAAAGTAATTGCAGTAATTGCTGCAAAAGGGGCCCAAACCAAGTACTGAGTACATATGCATGCTTGTACTTTTCAGAGGTCCGATATTGTTCTATGTACAATCCTTGTTTTATTGATTGCACGTAATAATCTACTTTTTTGAGGTTGTGGATTTGGGGTTCTTGGGGTTTTCATGAGCTGTAAGCCATAATCATCACAATTATGACAAATCACAGCTTGAATTATCTTGCTTTGCGTGTAATGAGTCTATCTCATATATTAGTTTCACCTTTTAAGTTGCATTAGTGAAATAAATGAACTTTGCACGATATTCTAATTATTCGAGTTTCACCTGTATATGGCAGAGGAAAACGTCAACCCCCCGCTGCTGTGGAACTACAAATCTCATGGAGACATTGCAAGACTGACTCCCAGAGGCAGATGCATGATGGGATTTGTAGTTTCACCACAGCTGGAGGGTACCCTTGCCATATGGTCTAACAGAGTTCTTTAAAGTGAATCTGGCAGACAGCTAAGATAGCAAAGCTGACATAAGAAGTTACGTTTGTTTCCATTTCCAGGGAACTGCAACATTCAGCTACAAAATCAGAGCTCTGGAACACCCCCATCCCATAATGCAATGCTTCCTGTCCCCCACCCCCCCAACCCTCAATGCAATGTCCACACGTTACCCGATCTATAAACACGTACATACTTTCCAAGGAAGCCTGCCAGAGCTGCTTCTTGTGACCGCAAAGTCTCAACTTGTATACTGGGTAACCTTCAGTTGAGGGTGTCCAGGAAGACAAAGCAAATAGAGACCAGAAAGCAGATGACGGCCTCTAAAGAACAACCAACAAGTGAAAGCAAGCAGGCAATCCTAATGACATCCAGCAAACAATGAAGTTGTGCTAAAGTCAGAGCAACCACTCAAATTTCCTAATCTCAGCTCTCTGTCAGCCTCTAGAGCCAGAATGACTGCTTGTACCCGTTCTCCTTCCTGACAGCTGTCACAGGAGGCTGAGCCGGTGGTGCGGGGAGGAGAGCTCAGTCTATTTTGACAGCAGACTCCCCCCCCCTCCCCGCCAGCTCAGCCTCCTGTGACAGCACACAGCTGTCTCCACCCCAACACCTCTCTCCATCCTGATTGGTCAGAGGAGGCTGAGGGCGGTGCAGGAGGAGAGCCCGGCCTCCTGTGACATGCCGGGTGCCCACATCGCTCTCCACACCCGCACCGCTCGGCCTCCTCTGACAATTTCTCTTCTCCCTGCTGGAAGCTGTGCTGTGTCAAAGGAGACAGAGAGCAGGGGCATGCACCAGCAATTTCGACCGAAAGATGGTACTTTCCGCATTTTGCCAAATGTGCCATTTTCGGCCAATGGGTTTCAGCGGCCGATGTGTTTCTGCGGCCGATATTTCCCTGGTATAAATGTCTCTCCGTAACATTCTTTCTCCTTTTGTGTCACTAATCAGATTCTTATTAATTGGTGTATCTGTAAAGAATAAGCCAAGGCAACTGGACTTGCTGTATTTTTCCTGAAGAGGTTTCACTGGTCATCCAACCAGCTTTTTCAATTCAGAATTGAGAAAGCTGGTTGGATGACCAGTGAAACCTTTTCAGAAAAAATACAGCAAGTCTAGTTGCCTTGGCTTATTCTTTACAGATATACCATGACCTGGATGAATGAGAACCTTTCACAGACTTATTAATTGGCGATTATAAGAGACGTCCTAACCCTCACACTTTGTGATATCATACAGTTGGTATGGGATGGACAGTATTGATGGTGCAGTGAGCGAACACTTTCCGATCATCTCCCTGCATAGAAAGGTGACTGTCAGTCATCGCTCCCCGCAGGGATATCCCCCTCCCCTCTCCGATCCTCCAGCGCTGATTGGAGGAACAGACAGGGGAGGGGGCATGCACAGCTGGCTCTGCCTCTAGATAGGCAGAGCCTGCTGTCATCAGCCAGCTGGGTGGATCCAGACAGTATTGTCGGGATCCGTCACGGCTGTGGCTCTCTCAGCATATACATCGCTATATACTGAGCTTTGGGTCACCAGAGGACACAGTATATGTCCGGCCATGACCCTAAAGAGAACTATGGGATAAAAAGGTTACCCCATAGTTCTCTTTTAATTATTAACAAAAATGTATCTTATACGTGTATCACTCCCCTGTAGATCATCAAATCATCTCTGAATTGGTGCTGACACTGTCCTTCCTTCTGGAGGGTGACTACTCTTGTTCCCCCAGGATCACTGTGTGTATTGTAAAGTAGCCATCGCTCCAAGCTCACTCTCGTGATGGGATTACAATCTCAATAGAAATTAGTAAACTAAACATGAGATTGTAGTCCATCACGGGAGTGAGCTTGAAGCGGTGACTACTTTACAACACACACAGGGACCATGGGGAACAAAAGTAGCCACCCTCCAGAACGAAGGACAGTGTCAGCACCAATTCAGAGATGATTTGAGGATCTACAGCCGAGTGATACACAAATAAGATGCATTTTTGTTAATAGTTAAGGTACTTGAATGCAGTTTTAAGATTTAACTCCTGAGTTTTGTGTCACTTTAAAGTAGAATTAAAGGAGAAGTGCTTTTCACTCACCTAGCAATGAAACTGTCACAGGCCGGCTCAGTAGATCGGGAGGTGAGGGAACACATACCGGCGTTCGCTCACCTCTCGATCCTGTCACTGCTCTCTGCCGTGACAGGGGAGTGGCTGGATTCCCCCCTCCAGGAACTATGGGGAAAAGCCCTAACCCCATAGTTCTCCTTTAAAGTCTCACTTTTCTTGAATATATCTATTGTTAGTAAACAGTAGATATATGCCACAACATTAAAAAAAAAAGTTGCCAAACGGGTAAATACTTACCCCTGTCTGCGCCATTCGCTCCTGGCTGCAGTACACAGATCCTAACTGCTGTGCAGGAGGATGATGTGGGCAGGCGCATGCGCAATCCATGTCTCCAGTGGGGAGAGGAGGAGAGACACTGCCAGTGAACACACGCAACTGGGAGCGTGCATGCTGGGCAGACTCCATGGGACACAGAAGTCTGTGCTGGATCAGAGGAAGGAAGAAGATGATCGCAGCAAGAGACATCACATAAGGTAAGTATTAAAAGCAGAATTACAATGGCGGAGGGAAAAAAATGTGACTTTAATGTCACTTTAAACTCGGTGCACGGCCGGGGTGATGACATAAATACAGGTTTCCTTTGGTAAATCAATCCCTTTAGTTATTGACAGAAAATATTTCAACACCAAGTATTTGTAAATATACTCTCATACGCTGCATGTGTTACTGATATATTATTACCTTACTTGTTCATGGGTGTTAGTCCATTTGACGACATAACTTAGTACGGAGGGCTAAGTTTACAAACTGCTTGTTGGGATATTTAACAAGTAAATAATCTGCGATGAGATGGGGGAGCGAGTGTTGCTGCTCTCATACACAAACTGATATAAATGATACCACAGAACTGCCAACGCTTTCAATGCAACCACAACTACGATAAGCGGAGATCGCAAACCTCTTCACCAGCGGAGTTGCATAACATAACATGTAGGCATAACATATACCTCAGTTACCGACTATGAGACCAAACTATGGCACAAGAAATTGCTTAGGTGGATTGATGGAGTGAAGTGACAAATAAATAAAAATTGTCACCCGCAATACAGTCAAGCCACATGTAGAACAAAAACAGGAACTAAAAGCAGCATTATATAGTACTACTGAGAGTGTCACTGTAGCTGCGAGCCTGTTATGTGGTCATTGTGTCATTTTAGCACTTGTATGTAGGACAGAAATCAGACTCTGTAAAGTGATATAAAGTACAAGTTTATGTAAAACCCAAACTATTTTTTAATACGTATATGTATTTTAAGTTCGTATTAGAGAACTGAATGGTTAAAACCCCCATCCAGATCTGTGTCCGAGATGCCACATGAAATATCTACAAAGTAAGGAGAATTGATTGAAACCGAGCCTTCCCTTATCCTTTGTGTAGGTGACAACTGTAAAATATTTTGTTATGCTCACTTTCTGCTTCAGTGCCAGTGGTCACCAGGACAAACAGAGAGGGCGGATCTCCCCACAGCAATAATGACTTGCCAAACATTCTAATCCTTACCCACCCTGTCCAAACTTTTTTGGCTATATTTAAACTTATTATAGAATCTGTAAAGCGCCACTCACACAGGCAAACGGAGCCATGCGTCTGTGCAGGGAGCTGAGTTAATGCACAAGGGGAGGCAAAGGTGTTCCCTGTTAAAACTAATAACATGCTGCAGCTGCTTGGATCCTCCCGCACATCCCAGTGTTTACATCAGTACAGGGATGGATGCATGGCTCTGTACAGATGTAAACATCGGGATGTGCATGAAGAAATATGCAGCCAAATTTTGACCTGCAGCTACATGATCGCCTGTGCCTCCTCAGGTGCTCTGACACGACCCCCTGCATGGATGTACTGATCCATGAATGAGGCCTAAAGAAAAGAAAAGTGACACAATGATAATGATACATTGGAATGACAGAGGTTTATAAAATACGTAATGCAGGTCACAGAGTGACCACCTTTCTGACTGATATAACAAAGGCCTCAGGCCTCATTCACACAGGAAGTGACATACGTTTATAGGGCATTTGTAAATGCATGCCAAGGATGTTAAATGGTGTAATTCACACTACATTTACCTGCGTTTTTTTAAATTCCATTGAGATAGAATTCTGTTTTGTCTGGGGGCAGATTAGATCATCTAAACGTGTCTAAACGCAAGGGAAAGTGATCTAGGAAGCATAAAGTTTGTTCATACTTCCCAAATCAGTTCTTCTGCGTTTAAAGGATAATTCCACTTTCACAGACGAATTTGGGAAAATGGAATTGCCCCCACCAATCTGCTCCCTCTCCCCAGTCCTACTGCTCTTATCTTTGCATGAATGCTGCTTCCTCTCCACGGCTCCCGATGCACGATCCGTATCGTTGCAGCCCTGTGCTAGGCATTTCAAATTATGTTTGCAAATGGTGAGAATGTATTAGGCAGCGCAGTCACCTGACCATGTTGAACAATGAGAAGCACTTCTTGCTAAGCGCTTCTCAGTCACCATTTGCGATTGTAATTTGAAATACATAGTGCAGGGCTGCGATGCGCTGTACAAGGGACAGATTGTACACCGGCAGCCGCGGAGGGGTAGCAGCATTCATACTAAGGTGGGAGGGGGTAATTCCATTTTCTCAAATCACTGGAAAAGTGGAATTACCCTTTAAAGAATACAAACACAGAAGGTCAGTGTGAACCACATTCACTGTTAGAATTTCACTCGTTCGAAAATGATTAATTTGACTCCATTAGCTATTAGAAAATAGAACAAACATTCTGAAAACATATTTTTTCCAAATTAAATTCTACTGATGTATGGAGTTAAAGTGACATTAAACTCAGGAGGTAAATCTTAAAAATACATTCAAGAACCTTAACTATTAATAAAAATGTATCTTATTTGTGTATCACTCGGCTGTAGATCCTCAAATCATCTCTGAATTGGTGCTGACACTGTCCTTCCTTCTGGAGGGGGGCTACTTTTTGTTCCCCATGGTCCCTCTGTGTGTTGTAAAGTAGTCACCGCTCCAAGCTCACGCCTGTGATGGACTACAATCTCAATACAAATTAGTATAGGAAATTTGAGATTGTAGTCCATCACAGGAATGAGCTTGGAGAGGTGACTACTTTACAACACACACAGGGACCATGGGGAACAAAAGTAGCCACCCTCCAGACGGAAGGACAGAGTCAGCACCAATTCAGAGATGATTTGAGGATCTACAGTCGAGTGATACACAAATAAGATACATTTTTGTTAATAGTTGAGGTTCTTGAATGTATTGTTAAGATTCAACTCCTGAGTTAAGTGTCACTTTAAGGATCCTTTCATGTCTGAACATAGAAGATGGAAACATGGTTATTAGTAGGACAACTAAATCTGAGGCATTGCTCCAAGAGAAAGTCCAGCATGAGGAAAGCCGGAGGCCACGGCCATTGTTTATTTGGAGAGGTAACCGGCTACATCTCCAACATGATCATACATGTACGCGTTTGATAGTTAAAAGGCTGAGATACTATCTGTCTGTCTGTAAAAGCAAGGATCAAGAAAAATGTGTTGGCAGCAGCACATCGCTGGTACTATAAACCAGGGCTGGACAAATCCAAGGAGCCATGTCGCCAGTGCTCCATAAAAATGACAGCCGGCGCCTAACTTTTGAGGTTTTCTCTAGTTGTTGTCAATGGAGCTGGCTCCTGGATTGGACAGACCAGCTCCTGAATTCCATATTCATCTGTCCACCTCTGATATAAGGTGCTTTGGGACCATTCGAATAATCTCACACAAATATCACATATTTTAGCGTATAGAAACATAAAAAGAACACTTGCGACATATAGGACGGAATACTTGATGGTAATAAGACCAATATGACCAATGACTAGAAATAAAAAACATATGCAGCATTCCACAATCATAATGCCATGGGGTCAGGGGTGTATGTACCTGTTCAATCGTATCCAAGTGTGGGCGATCGCATGGAACGGCATTCTGGGCACCACTGCAGACGCGCTTTGAAGGCCAAATAATTTTCTTGGCCTTCTTTTTTTTTAAAAGGTAGATCGCCAAGTGCTCCTTCAACACACCCCAATTGCTTGGCTTGGGATGGGCATGTAGAATGTGATGGTCGCAGTACATACATACATACGAGGGCCGATTTAGACAGGAGCCAATTGACCGATTAGCATAGCTTTGGAGTGTGGGAGGAAACCGGGGTACCCGGAGAGAAAATGCAAACTCCATGCAGAGAGTATTACAGGTGGCATTGGCACCAGTGACCCCAGTGCTGCTAACACGGATGTGGGAGTCACTATGGCACTGTGCAACCCCATAGGGTCATACGCATAATCGGAAGATAGTGTACAACTGATTGGGATGCAACATCCAGCCAAATAGCAACAATGTCAGGAACTATATTTCCATGAATAATCACATGCTGACAAAGTAACACTATGCTGACACTGTCACGTGTGCCCCCCTTATCCAGGCCCATCCCCTCCCCCCTGTATCAATGGAAGAGAGGTGCTCCAGCTCGGCTCACCTGGGGATGGTGATGCATTTGGTGCTGATGCTCTGGGTAGCCAGTGCTTTCTCCAGCTCGTCCAGCTGTCCAGTCTTCTTCAGCTTTTTCACCAGGCTTTTCACCGCCTTCTCACACCACTTCTCCTCCTGGCCATTCTGCTCACCTTTCTTCCAGCCCAGCAGCCGCTTTACAATTGGGGGAGTGAAGGGCAGAATGGAGGACATGGCAGCCACCACCTCCTCCCCCCCAAAACAAAGTTAACAGAGCAGAGAGAGTGGGAAGAAGGATGGATGGAGGGTGAGGAGGGGCTCCCTGTCACACAGACACACTAATCTCACACAGACTGGACCTGTCACTGAGCCTTGGAGTGCTGTCACTAGCTGCACTCCCTGTGTCACCCCTAGCACTGCACTCCCTGTGTCACCCCCCTCTCCCTGCAATCCCTGCGTCACCCCTACACTCCTAGTGCCCCCCCTTTCCCTGCAACCCCCCTTCTCTCCCTGTGTCCCCCCTCTTCCAGCACTCCCTATGTCACCTCAGCACTCTCTATTACCCCCCCTCTTGCAGAACTCCTTGTGTCACCCCAGCACTGCCAGTGTCCCCCCCCCCTTTTCCAGCACCCCTTGTGGCACCCCAGCACTGCCAGTGTCCCCCCTCTTCCAGCACTCCCGGTGTCTCCGGTTCCCCTCACTTTCTCCCCTTCTCGCCCTCTTCTAACTTTTCATCCTCACTCAGCCTCAGCCGCGTCACCTCCCCTCCCTATGCTGGTGTTCCTCCGCCCATGACATCGGCCACTCCCACCTTGTCCCGTAGACACCCCGTGTAGCCCCGCCCCCTCCCGGTGACGCCCCTCTTCCCTGCACATCATAGGCCAGGGGCTACGGGATGTTTAAAGGGCGGGGCTGACGATGATTGACAAGGCGCGGCGGATTGATCCGCCCGGTGACGCGGCTCTGTGGTCACTTTCCTGTGCGTGGGTGGAAACGTGTGGTGTGTGTGTGGTTGGCCCGGCGTGTTCTCTTCGCAGACTTTCTTCGCTGATGAGTGTAGAGCAGAAATGAGGGAGAGCGGCGATGTGTCAGGCTTTCCTTATCATAGTGAATGATATAAAGAGACACTTCACCCTCAACAAGGGGAAAAAATCACTTTTATAAAAGAGAATTCCTCTCTGGGAGCGTCTCAGGAACAAGTGCCCCATTGGAGGATATACCCTCACCTGTTGCTATGGTGGCAACTCTAAGCCCGCATGCACACCATGGTGTTATTGAAACATGTGTCATGTTCGTGTGCTGCGTTTGCCGAGCATTCCCATTGAATTTAATGGGGCCCTGAGTTATTTTAGGGCTGCGCGTGCTCTTCCCCAGGGCTGCGCGTGCTCTCCGGTGGACTGTGCGGCCCCACAGGTGGGCTGTGCACACTCTCAGATGGACTCTGAGGGCTCTCAGGTGGGTTGTGCACAATCTCAGACGGACTCTGAGGGCTCTCAGGTGGTCTATGTGGACTCTCGGGTGTAAAAGGTGGACTAACCCTTTAAGCAGTTAGAAATTAATTTGTCAGGAGGACATAAAAACATGGCCGCCGATAGGGGAGTACAGCCAGCCCTCCCGTACAAGGACCGAGCCCCTATAAGGAAAGCAGGGGCTGACCACACAGCTTCTCCAAACGAGAGCTCCCTGCGACACCTCTGCAGCTTGTCAAGTACAAATAATCTGGGGGACTGTACAGCCTGCCAGGAGGGCTGAAGGGGGCCCTATGATTCCTAATGGTGGCCCGGTATAAAAATATTGGGGGGAATTCAGTAAAGCATTTGTGACACTTTTCTGTCGTTATAGCCGTATTAGAAAGTCCTGCGTGGAGGGTTATAACCCCTGTCAGCTTTTTTTGCCATCTGTGTAGGGAGATTTCCCTTCCTGTTTGATACCCACAGGATGTGAGAGAAAGTCCTTCCAAAGTGAGGGAAATCTTTGGTGGGACCAAAACTAGTGCTCCCATTGGAAGATTTCACATCTTTTGCTGTTCTGGAGACAACCCATAAAACGGTCACCAGACAAACGGGGACACAGACAGCAAGAAAAAAAAACTGACAGGAGTTCTAATCCCTCTCCACTATATCCAAAAAAAAAAGTGTTGGCTTCATTAGCACTTTAAAGAAGAACTCCGGAAATTTTAAAAACTTTGCCTTGCAGTGGGGCAACCCCTGCTCTTCAAGGGTTAAGTGCTCGTTTTGTCTAGGGGGGCTCAAATAAAGCAGATGTACTCACCTGATCCTCGGTCCACCAGGAGTTGGCACTCGCCTCTCTCCATCTTCGCTCTGGCTGTGAAATATTCCTTGGCATCCTCACATCTAATGCAAGTCAATGGACCTGCATAAGACGTGATGATGTCAGCGGTCCGGCCACTGGAGCCCAGGGAGAAGAGGCTGCAGGGACGGGTCTCCCAGCCAGGTGGAAACGAGGCTCAGGTGAGTAGATCTGCTTAATTTGAGCCCCCTAAACAAAATGAGCACCCACTGCAAGGGTACGTTTTTTCAATTCCCGGGCGTTCTTCTTGAAGTATTTGCCAAGAGTTGAGTTGTAGCCTATACAAGCTGTTGTGTGGTACTGTAATTAGAAACTATAATAAAACATGTTCTATGTCAGCGTTTCCCAACATATATTCAGTCACGGCATCCTTTAAAAGTATGCAAAATCTCGAGGCACCCAGGTAAATGTGAAATGTATGTGTTGTCTGTCCAAACTCCACAACAGATCCTTATTTAAGATAGAAGGTCCGGTATGGATTTATGTTAGGAGCCTCCTTCACATGAGAGCCCCCCTTTACATCAGGAGTCCCCCTATCACACTAGGAGCCCCTTTTCATATCACAAACGTCCTCTTTCACATCAGGAACTCCCTCTTCACATCAGAGGCATAGACATATGTGAATGTTTCGAGGCACCCTGGAGGAGGCCAGAAGGCACCTCAGGTTGCCACGGCACCCTGGTTGAGAAAGGCTGTTCTGGGACAGGGCTCTTAAAAGCAGTGTAATTGGTAAGGTCTCGGGGCCCCCCTGTGCAATTGGTACCTTCCTGAGTACGTGCAGGAAGATTTGGGGGGGTTTCAGGGGGTGGAGCTTTTTTTTTTTACCCGACAAGAGAGAGACACCGACTGACGTTGGGGAGGGGGGGAGAGACACCGACGCTGGGGGGGGAAACACCCGGAGTCACGTAAAAAAAATTCTCGGGTGAAAAGGGGTCACGAGTGGAAAAAGTTTAAGAGGGCCTGTTCTAGGACACTTCATTTAATATGTTACACACACGGAGATTACATTGTAACTAAATAAATAATGCAGCTATGTTGGTTACACTAGGTGTGTACTGCTGTAGAAAATGCAGCCATGTTGGTTAACACAGATGTAAAGCGCCTTTTTGACATCCCCCTAGAGGAGGAATTTCACAGCTGATACCGCATAGTGCTCAGCAATGTTACCAGCATCAAACCCAATAAAGATAATACATATGGCCTCACTTACTACAGGGTGATAGAGGAATATGGCTGGAATATCTAAAGTGTCAAGTAGGTGAAAATCTCTCCACTTCTGACTTACAGATAACGCCGCATCTGACTGGTGAAGTTTACCAAAGACTCATTTTCAGAGATGCACATCCATAGTTATCAGAGCTGCATATCAGGGTGTTTGCACTTTGATGCTTTGTAGAAATTCGGGCGAAATCTCTGAGATTTGGATGTCACAGGCCTCATCTTCTGCCCCACAGGCCCATCTTCTTCTGCCACAGGCTTTATCTTCTGCCACAGGCCCATCTTCTTCTGCCACAGGCTTTATCTTCTGCCACAGGCCCATCTTCTTCTGCCACAGGCTTTATCTTCTGCCACAGGCCCATCTTCTTCTGCCACAGGCTTTATCTTCTGCCACAGGCCCATCTTCTTCTGCCACAGGCTTTATCTTCTGCCACAGGCCCATCTTCTTCTGCCACAGGCTTTATCTTCTGCCACAGGCCCATCTTCTTCTGCCACAGGCTTTATCTTCTGCCACAGGCCCATCTTCTTCTGCCACAGGCTTTATCTTCTGCCACAGGCCCATCTTCTTCTGCCACAGGCTTTATCTTCTGCCACAGGCCCATCTTCTTCTGCCACAGGCTTTATCTTCTGCCACAGGCCCATCTTCTTCTGCCACAGGCTTTATCTTCTGCCACAGGCCCATCTTCTTCTGCCACAGGCTTTATCTTCTGCCACAGGCCCATCTTCTTCTGCCACAGGCTTTATCTTCTGCCACAGGCCCATCTTCTTCTGCCACAGGCTTTATCTTCTGCCACAGGCCCATCTTCTTCTGCCACAGGCTTTATCTTCTGCCACAGGCCCATCTTCTTCTGCCACAGGCTTTATCTTCTGCCACAGGCCCATCTTCTTCTGCCACAGGCTTTATCTTCTGCCACAGGCCCATCTTCTTCTGCCACAGGCTTTATCTTCTGCCACAGGCCCATCTTCTTCTGCCACAGGCTTTATCTTCTGCCACAGGCCCATCTTCTTCTGCCACAGGCTTTATCTTCTGCCACAGGCCCATCTTCTTCTGCCACAGGCTTTATCTTCTGCCACAGGCCCATCTTCTTCAGCCACAGGCCTCATCTTCTGCCACAGGCCCATCTTCTGCCACGCCGCGCATTCGTGATGACTTCCTAGCTGGGTGTCTCCCGGCAGCCGCTCCGGGTAACACCATGGCTGGGGACGCCCCTGGTCGCTAGATGATCTGAGGACAATTGTTGTATTTCTCGCCTGGTCTGATGGTTGAGGTGACTGATTCCTACTCATATTCTATACAATTTGTTCTTTAGGATTCCATAGATATTTATTTATAAACGTCAGAGTCATGATCTCACTTACCATGCATTTGTAATGCCGTGGTACTATTGTGCACTAACATTGTCTTCTACTAGAGAGCAATGGTTCTATTGAAGGACACCTCTAGCTTGAGAAATATGTTCTCTGCAATAGCTGACCTTCGGAAAATGCTAGGAGCCTGGCTGTCTCTAGCTTTAACCAGTTGACATCCGCGGTGTTAAACCCCCTTCCCATCCAGGCACTTGAAATTTGAACATATGTGCAATTGTTCCGGATCAGTAACTCAGAAATCATTGTAGCCAGAGAATCAGCATTATAGCCATTGCCATGTCTGAAAATCAGCAATGACAGTCTCCATAATTCTCTTATTAACATTTTCCCAGCACCGCATCAAACAATCAAACTGACACGGAACCAGACAGTAATATGGTCATTTAATATGATTGTGTTCTGTCTGTTTTCCAGAAGATGAAATCTTACAGTAATGTTATCTACGCCATGACAATTCTGTATAATATTACTATTGTACTTTTCTGGTTTTGTGCTGATTATCAGATGTAGCAGTGTGTGTGCTGAATGCATTAAAGTGAACTCCAGACACATACAAAAGATACAAATTAATGCCGCTAAGTATTTAATAAAAAAAAGAACTCTGGCAAAAGTGTTCCTAACCCATGCAGTGCAGGGGTAGTTCTTAACCCTTAAAGGAGAATTATGAGGCGAGTGAAAATCACTCAGCCTCATAGTTCTAGCCAACCTGTGACAATGAGACTGACAGGTCGGCTTAATAGATCAGGAAGTGAGCGAACACATACCGTCACTCGCTTACTTCTCGATCTATCCCTGCAGAGAGCCGTGACTGTCACTCACGGCTCCCTGCAGGGATTTCCCCTCCTCCCCTGTCCGATCCTCCAACGCTGACTGGTGGAACGGACGCGGGAGGGGGAGGGCACAGATAGGCAGAGCCAGCTGTCAATCCCGCAGCTGGGTGAATCTTGACAGTAATGTCGGGATCCGTCCCGGCTGCGGCGTCTCAGTATACTGAGCTTAGGGTGACGGGAGGACTCTAGTTTGTGTCCTCCCGTTACCCTTAGGAGAACTATGGGGAAACGCCCTGAACCCATAGTTCTCCTTTTAAGTGCTCATTTTTGTCTTGGTGCTAGGAAAAAAAGTAATACTCATATGAACCGTCAACTGGCTGCTACTCCGGTTTCTGAAGCCTTTCTACTCCTCCGCTGCAGAATTGAAATGTTACTCAGCATCCCCACGTCTATACATTGTGTATAGAACTATCTTAGACCGCTGCAGCGGAGGGGGAGAGAGGCTCCAGGGACCAGTCTAAGAGCAAGGCGGCTTGGAGGATCAGGTAAGTATAACGTCTTTTTTTTTTTTTTTACCTAGACAGAAAGGAGCACTTAACTCTTGCAGTGTGGGGTTATTACAAATTCTGTCTGGAGTTCTGCTTTAATATTTGTGTGTAAAAAAAAAATCAGATGTAGCAGTGTGTGTGCTGAATGCATTAAAGTGAACTCCAGACACATACAAAAGATACAAATTAATGCCGCTAAGTATTTAATAAAAAAAAGAACTCTGGCAAAAGTGTTCCTAACCCATGCAGTGCAGGGGTAGTTCTTAACCCTTAAAGGAGAATTATGAGGCGAGTGAAAATCACTCAGCCTCATAGTTCTAGCCAACCTGTGACAATGAGACTGACAGGTCGGCTTAATAGATCAGGAAGTGAGCGAACACATACCGTCACTCGCTTACTTCTCGATCTATCCCTGCAGAGAGCCGTGACTGTCACTCACGGCTCCCTGCAGGGATTTCCCCTCCTCCCCTGTCCGATCCTCCAACGCTGACTGGTGGAACGGACGCGGGAGGGGGAGGGCACAGATAGGCAGAGCCAGCTGTCAATCCCGCAGCTGGGTGAATCTTGACAGTAATGTCGGGATCCGTCCCGGCTGCGGCGTCTCAGTATACTGAGCTTAGGGTGACGGGAGGACTCTAGTTTGTGTCCTCCCGTTACCCTTAGGAGAACTATGGGGAAACGCCCTGAACCCATAGTTCTCCTTTTAAGTGCTCATTTTTGTCTTGGTGCTAGGAAAAAAAGTAATACTCATATGAACCGTCAACTGGCTGCTACTCCGGTTTCTGAAGCCTTTCTACTCCTCCGCTGCAGAATTGAAATGTTACTCAGCATTCCCACGTCTATACATTGTGTATAGAACTATCTTAGACCGCTGCAGCGGAGGGGGAGAGAGGCTCCAGGGACCAGTCTAAGAGCAAGGCGGCTTGGTAAGTATAACGTCTTTTTTTTACCTAGACAGAAAGGAGCACTTAACTCTTGCAGTGTGGGGTTATTACAAATTCTGTCTGGAGTTCTGCTTTAATATTTGTGTGTAAAAAAAAATAAAATGTAAAAAATATCTAAAGCCAACATCTTTTTTTTTTTTTAAGAGTAGACAATGGTTAATTTCCCGTTATTTGTAGACTGTGTCCCATCAGCAGCCCACCTGAAATGATGGCAGATATCAAAGAAGCTGTTTTTTTTTGGCTGCTGTCAGAATAAAGGGGGGGGGGGGCAGCATAGGAATGATTAGCTAGATTGCTATTGGCTATTTAAATGTGCAATAGCCAATAGCAAGCTTGCTATTGCACCCGCCCTCTGCTGCTGTCAATCAGCAGAGGGAGGACCTGATGGAGAACTTCAGTTCCACCTCTGCTGATTGACAGCAGCAGTGGGCGAGTGCAATAGCTAGTCTGCTATTGGCTATTGCAAATTAAAATAGCCAATAGAAGCCTAACTATTCATTCCTATGCTGGGTTTTTTTTCCCCTCTGACAGCGGCAAGCGGCCCAGATGTCAGAAAAAAAAAAAAACAACCAGATAGTAGGGACATTTTCACTCTACTAGATAGAGCAGAGTAAACCTTTCCAGGTTTACTAATTTGTACTGAGATTGTAGTCCATCACAGGAGTGAGCTTGGAGCGGTGACTACTTTACAACACACACAGGGACCATAGGGAACAAAAGTAGCCCCCCTCCAGAAGGAAGGACAGTGTCAGCACCAATTCAGAGATGATTTGAGGATCTACAGCCCAGTGATACACAAATTAGATACATTTTTGTTAATAGTTGAGGTACTTGAATGTATTTTTAATATTTACCTCCTGAGTTTAGTGTCACTTTAAGGATCCTTTCATGTCTAAACACAGAAGGTTCAAACATGGTTATTAGTAGGACAGCTAAATCTGAGGCATCGCTCCAAGAGAAAGTCCAGCATGAGGAAAGCCGGAGGCCACGGCCATTGTTTACGTGGAGAGTTAACCGACTACGTTTCCAACATGATCATACATGTACGTGTTTGATAGTTAAGCTGAGATACAATCTGTCTGTCTGTAAAAGCAAGGATCAAGAAAAAGTTCATGTTGGCAGCAGCACATGGCTGTTACTATAAATCCCAGGAGCCAGGTCGCCAATACTCCTTAAAAGCGGCGCCTAACTTTTGAGGTTTTCTCTAGTTGTTGTCAATGGAGCTGGCTCCTAAATAAACCTGCTGGCTCCTGGATTGGACAGACTGGCTCCTGAATTCCATATTCATCTGTCCACATCTGATATAAGGTGCTTCGGGACCATTTGAATAATCTCACACAAATATCACATATTTTAGCGTATAGAAACATAAAAAGAACGCTTATGACATATAGGACGGAATCAGGGGCGGATTGACAACACATGGGGCCTCCGGGCAATACAAGATTATGGGGCCCCCTTGTGCTCCGCCCATATACAAGTCCCTCCCTCACGCCCCACCTGCATAGACATTCTTGTGTCACAGACATTTTTTCTCCACATTATTTTTCAAATAGTGGGCCAATTGAATTGCCGGGGAACTGGTGGGCGAATTTCAAAATCTAGACCAATATAGACAATTTGAAAGTGAGCTAAATGGCAGAATGCATGGAAGACCTCAGACCTTAACCAATACACGTCACAACCTAATCGAACACGAAAATTTTAATCATTACCAGCCCTACTTTATGGTGATGAGACGTATATGACCAATGACTAGAAATAATAACACGCGCGTGGTGACATCATCGCGCACGCACGTGGTGACATCACGCGCATCCGCGGTGACGCTGCAGACCCCCAAACAATTATATATTTTCTGAAAGCAGAGGCCCTGTAGAATAAAAACATGCTAGTTGCAATTTTATATGTCGCAAATGTTTATCAGACAAGTATTTATAGGATGAAATACACTAAAACGAAATTTAGTCCACAGAAACCGAATATAATACCCAATTTTTTGGGTAAAATATAAAAGATGGGGTCATGTAAGGTAAATAGATACCAAACATGTCAATTCTTAAAAATGTGTGCGTCCGTGACCGTGAAACCGCAAAAATGACAATAATCTAAATTTCCCATAGGCGACGCTTTAAACGCTTTTACTGCTCATCAGTTTAGTGTTAACAGTGATTGATAGAATTATTGCTCTCACTCCGACACTCGCGACGATATGTAACATGTGTGGTGCGTTTTTGCACGTAGGCGCATCTGACACATGTTTGTGTTGTATGTGCGTGCACATGGGTGGCGGGGATGTTTACAAATTATTATTTTTTGCATTTTAACTTTTTTGTTACTTTTGTTTTTTTTACAATTTTTATTATTTCTTTTTTTACATTCAACTTTATTGCTATCACATAATAGCAAATATAATGTGACAGGTCCTTTTTATGGAGACATCAGAGGTCTTTCAGACCTCCTAGAGATGTCACCTAGAGATCTGCTTCACCAGCTTCTTTTTCTGACTCTAGGAGCCAGAGACACCGGAGTGATGTAATGCATATCACTTCCGGGTCCAGTGATCGGAGGAGAGAACAGCGGTTGGAAGCCTGCTGATCTCCCTCCGATCCATCAGGGGAGACCCACCATGCTGGTCCCCGGCTCGCACCAGGCACGGCACCCTTGTATTTAAATAATCGTCTACTGTTTAAAAAGGTACCAAGAACACGCCGTAACCACTTCCAGCGGATGATGTGTATTATTAGTATTATACAGGATTTATACAGTATAGCGCCAACAGTTTGTGCAGCGCTGTACAATATAAGGAAGACATTACAATCACAATACAATTCAAGACAAGATGGTAAGGAGGGCCCTGCCCCTCAGGGCTTACAATCTAAATTTACGTGAACCCGCTGGAAGTGGTTAAATCTCCATTCTATCCCCTTTTCATTTTCGAGTTTATGAACTATTTATTAAAGGTCACCCAGCCCCCCCTACAACAGCCAAAAGACATGAAACCTGACTGGTTGGTTAGTGCCACATTTGTGCTGGTTTGTGCGGTAAAAAATTAAAACCTTTTGACCTTTGGTGACCTATGGTTTTAAGACAATTGCTGTTATCTTAAAAATAAAAACAGCACAATCGTTAATTTTTATGGCACACACCAGCACAAACGTGGCACTAACCAACCAGTCAGGTTTCATGTCTTTTGGCTGTTGTAGGGGGGCTGGGTGACCTTTGGTGACCTTTAATAAATAGTTAATAACTTGAAAAAGAAAGGAGATAGAATGGAGATTTAAACGGCAAAAATAAAAGCAGCACAAAAGTAGCCGCTCTCCAGAGGGAAGGACAGTTGGAGCACTTGAATGCATTTTTAAGATTTAACTCTTGAGTTTAGTTTCACTTTAATATTTACTAGTCCAAAAAGGAAAATGTGTTACATGGGTGTTAAAGCAATGTTCTCCAATCTAACATAAACAGGATGATATGTCAAGAACTAAACGTTTTTCCTGTAACTCCACAAGATACTCCAAGAGAAAGAGAAGAATCTAAGAACATACACTTTAATTGATGTATTTTTTAAAACGTAACTAGAGTAACCAAGTCTGATGCAATCTTCTCCAGCACTCAGACTAGGAGAAGGGACTTGATTGGGAGCCAATCAGGTGTGCTGCATGCAAATATGTTAATAAGGAACATGTTGATAGCAGATTGAGCAGAGGGATGACCTTATCATCCTGCTGCTTCTCTTTCACCTTATAGTCAGAAGACTAGGAGTAGAGAATGGACACCACTATATTGCTGTACAGTAAGAGTTGTCATCCACCTGGCTGTACTGTGTGAGGGGGCTATGTTATTCTCAGGACTATATAAGCAGAAATACAAATACTTTGGAAGCTAAAACGGCTCCCTTATACACTGCCTGGCCAAAAAAGTCACACTGTAATATTTTGTTGAACCTCCTTTAGCGTTGATTACGGCACGCATATATATGGAATATATATGGAATACATATATGGAATAATTTCAATGAGCTTATGTAATGTCACAATATTTATTTCCTTCCAGTTTTGCATAATTTCTTACCGAGGTCTTGTAGTGATGATTGGAGGGTCGGACCACCAAGTAAAGTCTTCTCCAGGACATCCCAAAGATTCTCAATGGGGTTAAGGTCTGGACTCTGTGGTGCCAATCCATGCGTGAAACTGATGTCTCATGTTGCCTGAACGGGGGCGGCGGGGGTGCCGGGGGACGGCGCCTCGCCTCGGCCGGCGCCTAGCAGGTGACTTAGAACTGGTGCGGACCAGGGGAACCAGGGGAATCCGACTGTTTAATTAAAACAAAGCATCGCGAAGGCCCGAGGCGGGTGTTGACGCGATGTGATTTCTGCCCAGTGCTCTGAATGTCAAAGTGAAGAAATTCAATGAAGCGCGGGTAAACGGCGGGAGTAATCCTGGCATTGTTATTTTGGAGTATACCCAATATGCCATCAGGGAAGAAAAAATCCATTGATGGTAAAACCTGGTCATTCAGTATATTCCGGTATGATGACCTCATTTTTTGGGCACATAACATTGCTGAACCTATAACTGACCAACTGAAGCAACCTCTATAGCTCTTGCCTATTTGCTCAGCAAAATCCAGGTGGTGATTTTTTTTCAGCCAAGCAGTGTATGCACAGTCTTATATTTTTATATGTGGATGTTTGCCTGGAGTTTAGCTTTGATGTTCTCCCTGTGATTGTCCTCATTTCTGGTTGGAGAAATGTTATTCTCTTCTAAAAGAAGACCTCAGATTCTTACTAGCTAACATTTCTAACATTATCAAAATTAATCTTCTCATGGAAATTGGATTTGTGTGGATATGTCATTATGGCATTCATCATGTTGGCAGATGTGTTTTTTTTTTGGGCAACAAACAAGTCCTTACTCACAGTCTTATCATAGTCAGTGGTTCACTGAACAATGATAGAGCTGATAAACAAGTTTTGTTTACCTCATCTCATAATATCACAGAAAAATGGTTCAGAGCTTGCAGCATGCACATCTGTTCTGTATATCATATTGTATAGTATCAGCCAGATCTGGAAAGTAGTCTTATTACATATACAGTAATGCGCCATTGTAATCTCGGTTTGTTCTTGGCATTGAGTGGTGTTTACGCTTGTTATGGATTGTTAGGGTCACATGTCATTTTGGAAGAATGTGGAGGACAACCATAAAGCATTTCTTATTGTTGGTCTCTTACCATTCAATATTCTTTGGTCTGACTGCACTAAAGTGATGGAAGTTGTTTTCTGATTGGTTGTTATAAATTATGGCAGATTTCCTTATCTTCAGCCTGCAAGAACTCAAAGTCATGTTTGGAGGCTTCCAGATCAAGCAGCAGTGATTACAAGCCCATGAGGAGTACTGGATACATCACCTGTGCAAGGAGAAAGAAATCCCAAAGACATGATCTGTTAGGACATACTTTAGGCCTGATTTGGAAAAATATGGGTTACTGCACTTTCTCAAAGAGGTGCACCAAAATGAAAATTTCAAAACCGAAATGAAACCAAAATAAAAAAAATGTCAGACCGAAACCGAAAATGTTTTTTATTTTAACTTTTTCAAATGTTTTTAATATTTTTTTTATAAACTTTTTATTTTTTTAAATTTTTATTTATGTATTCATTTTTTATTAAATATTTTTATTTTTTACTTTACTTTTAGGGGCTTTGGGAAAATATTAGGGGTCTAAACAGCCCCCTGATATTTCCCTTTAAAAATAGAAAAAGAGATTGAGAACACAGAGTCCTCAATCTCTTTTTCTGCAGCCCCTGTTATAAATGAACAGGAATCCCCTGTACTGAGTGTTCCTTCATAACATGAGGACAGAGTATGTTTACTATAACCACAATCATGAATGAACAGGAGGTCATGTAGATCACTTCCCCTTCATTCATAATTGAGGACACAGTAAACATACTATGTCCTCAATTATTTAAAAACACTCAGCGATCACTGATCACTGACTGCTTGTACTTGTTCTCCTTCCTGACAGCTGTCACAGGAGGCTGAGGGTGCGGAGCTCAGCCTCATTTGCAATTTACAAAAAAGGAAAACACTTCAATTTAATCACTTTTTTAAATGTGAAATATTTTTATAAATGTAAAACAAAGTTAACCTTTATTAGTGCATTCATCATGTGCATTTTCAGGTGGATTTGAAATATTTCCAAAGTACACTGTCCCGTTATCACTGCAGAACCAGGAATTTAGAATATACTTTGATATCTGTGTGCTAGACAAATTGTTCCTTTTCACCAAATAAAATGTCTCTACATACTGTAGAGCATTGTTCCCCAACCCCCGGTCCGCGAACCGGTACCAGACCGCGGATCAAATGGTACCGGGCCGCACAGTCTCAGTGCGGTCCGGTCATGCAATATATGGCAGTGCACGGTCCCGGTGTTCGAACATCGGGGCCCCGCACTGCCGACGGGCTTCACAGTGAGGGGGCGGGTCCTGTGACTCACCTCCCCTCCCGGCCGCGTCCATAGTAACAGGTGGCGGGAGGGGAGGTGAGTCACAGGAGGCGTATGTGTCACACGTCCCGCCCCGCCCCCTGCAGTGCACACTGTAACATCATGGACTGGGACGGCAGTGGAATGTGGGACCGATGACTTAGTCCCACATTCTAACGTACCCCGCCCTAACTCCGCCCACTTTCACAGCGGCGGTACAATGTGGGACCGCGTCATCAGTCCCACATTTCAACGCTGTGTCTGTCGGTTGTAGCAGGGCAGATCGGCTCACTGAGCAAGCGCAGGGGACCCGATCAGCCTATGCCTGGAACTACTGCAATCGTTAACATATATATCATAAATCATTCACTTTTCCAAAAAATAAATACATTTAACCAGTTGACATGCGCGGTGTTAAACCCCCTTCCCATCCAGGCCATTTTTCAGTATTCAGCGCTGCGGTACTTTGACTGACATTTATTCCGTCATGCAGCGCTGTACTGAAATTAATTTTATACCCTTTTTTGGGGACAGATAGAGCTTTCTTTTGGTGGTATTTATTCACCACTGGGGTTTTTATTTTTTTACTATATTAAGGAAAAATTACCGAAATTTAAAAAAAAAAAAAGCACTGCTGTAGAGGACTAGAAGAACATTCTTTTATTTTGTAATTGGTATGACAAAAGTATTTGAAGGGGCTGTGGAAAGAAAATTGCATATGTTATAATACTTACTACGTTCAAAAACATGATTCCATTCCACTACTTGGTATAAATCACCCTCTCTGTCTTAAAAGGGTTCTAAAGTCCCAGCATATCCTATCCTGCACCACCCCCGGCATGATCTGAAGCCGGGTTCTAAGGTTTTTTATTGTATTTTTGGCAACTGTTTTTGCACCTTTCCTTATACAGGTGGTGCAGAAGCTGCATTAACCTAACTTTTTAATCAGCAGTTCACATTAAAGGAGTTGTAAAGTCCCAGCATCCTCTCCTGTTATAACATCAGCATTGTAATAGGAATACATACTAGAGTTGTTTTTGGTAATACAATCAAAGTTTACTTGAAAAAATCCCTTTTATGTAGTGAGTGCTGCCTTCTGTCTGCCCATCACTTGGACACAACTTCCTGGATTCCCAGCATGCTTTGCATCTCTTTCCCTGCTGCTTGATGAGGTGCAATCTTAATTTCTCAAGACTACATATGACTACATATCCCATCATGCATTGCTTCCAGCAAACAATGATAATGTTACATTGTTCAAACACTGAGTTGTAGTTCAGAAGGCAGCCTCTGTAAAAGTTGTGACACAAGGAAGTGCATATAGACAGGTATGACTGAAATTGTGTCAGTGCACTGAGGAAGTATGTGATCTGAGTGCACTAAGGCATCACAATGGGGGGGTTGCGGGGGGGTGCAGCCCGCACCAGGTGACACCATCGGAGGGGGTGACACTAAAATGATTGATAGTCATTTTGTAGAGAGAGAGAACACAAATCTCTGAAAAGTCAGGCACTCGGTCATGGACTGAGAGCCTGACAGTTGCACGAGAGAAGAGGGGACCCGTCGGAATACCTTATCCCGCCAGGTGAACGTCCCCTCTTCTCTTTGTCGGCGTCCATCACCAAGACGGCCGCTGGCAGGTAAGTGCATGTGATATCATTATGCGCGTGCGTGATGATGTTCCATTCCGCTCTGGGGGACACCATGCCTGTGAACGCCCCTGATCCTATGGGCATCTTCAATAAGTAGATTTACAGACTTCTAGATGGATCTGGTTATTAGGAGTGGGATAGAACTTATGGAAATTCAATATAGAAATACAGATTTATTTTCAGTTTTTCGACCATAGATGCCCTTTAATTTAACAAAATGTTCTAATAAGCCTTTTGAACCAATGCCCCAATATAATAAAAGACAATGTTATTCCTAAATGGTAACTATGTCCAGCAACTTATGGTAACCTGTTACCATGACACATCCCATCAGGGGAGATCAAGGAATGAGGAATACACATGGCTCATGGTAGAGAGAGAACACAAATATGAACAAAGAATAAAGGAAGATAGATCAATGGGACACAATACCATCAGAGGTGAATATTGCTATTTTATAAAATATCCCCAAGACAAATAATGAGATCATACCAGCTCAGACTTTATATCACGATGACTTACTACATCAAAGTCTGTTTATGCTCTACTGATAGTAAGGAGCTTACATGTACCTGCCATACAGCATTTTTAATTGACTTTTACGTGCTGACACTGTACAGGTATGTAATCGCACCCTGACTGTTGACATCATATCACTAGATTGAAATGATAAGTTGTCCTTTCAAATAATGCTTTTGACCTTCATATGTGATAATTAGTACTTTGTGGAAATAGCTGTTTGTGTATGGAAGTGTGATACTTTAATTGTGATCTAGGCGAAGTGTTCTTATTAAATCCTTTGAAGACAATACGGAGTTTTTTCTATTTTCATGTACAAAGAAAATGGTAAAAAATACTGCTAGAAGGTCATGTATGCAAGGAGAACTAAAATGTGATTTAGCCAGTGAACTAGTGACAGGTGCCCTTTATTTCAGTATACAGCAGTCGGGCTTGAAAGGTTTTCAAGCTGTGGAAATCTGTGATTCGAGGAGAGAAGTTCTGGGTAAAGAGATGAAGGCCAGGCAGTGGGGAACCTTGCAGCATAAAAAGATGCAGAGTTACCTTGTAAAGAGAAAAGATATGTAGCGCTTTGTGGGTAGAGTGTTTCTATTGTTCAAACTTTTGTTGTTGTATTTTGCATAGAGAAGGAAATTGTCAGAACCCTAGTTAGGTTTTTGTTTTTTTTTGCTCCCTGTGCCCAATTGGGGGTATTTAGTGCACTTCCTGTCTTGGAAACACAACATTAAAAAATAAATATTCACATAGTGAAGGGTAAAAGTGCTCCTAATGAAATACACTATATTGTCAAAAGTATTGGGACGCCGGCCTTTACACGCACATGAACTTTAATGGCATCCCAGCCTTAGTCCGTAGGGTTCAGTATTGAGTTGGCCCACCCTTCGTGGCTGAGTTGCTGTTGTTCCCAGTTGCTTCCACTTTGTTATAATACCACTAACAGGTGACCGTGGAGTATTTAGTAGCAAGGAAATTCCACAGAACACCTGAATCCAATGATTTGGAGGGGTGTCCCAATACTTCTGGGAATATAGTGTATTTGTCAACACCACCTATTTGGGTGACAACTTTGAAATTTGGGATTTCCTATCAGTTTTATGATTCCATGACCATGGCCAACAGGACAAATAGAGATAGAGGGAGTGAATCTCCTTAACAGACACAAAGACAGCAATAAAAAAATTGGATGCCTCCCTAATCCATTGATACTTTGGCTATAACTACACTTTATGCAAGCTCATGTGGGGCACTCATGCCAGTAGAAAACCTATGTGTTACCTGTACTGCAAGGCCCTAGCCAGTCCATGTTGGAAGAGCATTAGAACCATGCTTCCCAGCAAAATGCAGTGGGGTTAGAGCTGGGATGGGCAAACTCCAGGCCTCCAGCTGTGGTGAAACTACAAATCCCATCATCTGTCTCTGGGAGTCATGCCTGTGGTTGTGAGAATCTTGCAATGCCTCCTGGGATTTGTAATTCTGCAACAGTTGGAGTGTGCCCAATCTCTGGGTTAGAGGCCTGCTTCGTGAAGTCTGTCCAAGGCTGATTCATTGGGAGAGCCAATAACAGTGGAAAAACCCCCTTGAGGTGGAACCTAGAAAGGAGCAGGAGTGGTGTCATCTGGCTTTGCCAGGACTTGGGCTTTAATTTATAGAGATTGAGTTTCAGAAATGATGTGTACAGATTAGTACTTGCCTTAGTGACGCTGGCCACAGCCTGTCATGGTTTGCCACAAAACCTTAAACCCTGGGTCTGTGTTGATGTAACACCACCTATTTTCCTTCTGTTGGTGTGCTCCTCATAACTAAAGTATGGCCAAAATAAGATGTGGGTGCTTTTCAGTTTAAATCAAGATGGTAGGAGTAGGAAAAGGAGTGGGTAATGAAACCAGTAAAAGAAAGCATATGCAGACATGAGAGGGTGTACAGTAAATATGGGGTTTGGACTCCGAGCTTAGCCTCAAAATAAAGGTTTGGGTAACTGTAAATAAATGATATGTGGTATTACAAGTCTTCCATGTAGCATTGACATTGGGATATGTCCTGGAGTCTTCTCTGTCACAGGGAGCAGTATCAGGACACTGTATTCACTGATAGGTCTCATCAGGGCCGTCCCTAGCCTTTTCATTGCCTGGGGCTGAGGGGTTGTCGTTGCTGGTGGTGCACACTACGGAGGAGAAGATGTGCTGCTGGTGCACGCTACGGGGGTAGAGGATGTGCTGGTGGTGCTTGCTACAGGGGGATGCGGGGCCTCTGCATTTTCTCCCCGCCCCGCTCTGGCTCCGGCTGGCATTGTGCCCAATTATGTCACTTGTTGCCATGAACTGGACGGGACACCAGCCAGAGCATCCCAGTTTGGTAAGAGCTGGGCAGGGAAATGTGTATGGCTCTTAGCAAAGTTGGACGCTCTGGCAGGAAAGGAGGCAGCAGGAACACTGCAAACACTGTCCAGCCTTGCACACTGCACATTGTAACCCCCCCCCCATGTGACCCAAAGAGATGATGCCTCATATATAGGGACTCATTCACATTGGATTCACATGACCATCTGTTTACTTAAGCTGGCCATACACTGAGTGAATTTGGATCAGTTCTTGACACTCAGTGGGTGGTTCTGTTGGCAGCCTCACACCCGACATCCTTACATCAGAAAATTGAAGAAAATTGAGCATAAAATTCTCAGCCGAACAGTCACTACAGCCAATTTTCTGCAGACACTGTTCCTGGAATCAGACAGCGCCACACCCGACGGAGTCAAATTAAGGGAACTGTCAACAGGCTTTGTTCGCCTCAAGCGGCTGTTGTATCTCTAAACATGTCTATGGAAATGTAAAACCTGCTTGAAGAAAGTCAAATGCAGGTCAAAAGGAGGCCAACTGCAGGTCATATACACATGGTAATGTTTTTGGAATACTCTCAGTGGAATCTCAAACTGATGACATTGACACAAGCCCAAAGCCCATTGCACAGTTTGACATATGTTGTCAAAGAAGAATGAGCAAAGATGGCTAACAATACACAGAGTACTGTATACAATGCAATAGAGATAGTTTTTGTTATAACATCTTTCAGGTCTTTGTATTTTGACATGTTTGGATCCAAATGATCCAGTCTATAGAATATAAACAGTTACCACAGACAACTTCAGGGCTCCTATGCCAGAGAAATGTAAAATGTTCAGCTAATAGCTAAGTATTCTAAAGTGTTGGTTTAGAGATAAGTCGGATTCCTTTGTTCACAGGGCAGGATACTGTCAATCATACAGTATATATGTGTTATTAATTCCTATGACCTGTTACGCAGTGCAGGCAATTGTAAGTAGGTGCAGACAGATTAGATGTAGTCATATCTGTGCAAAGTGTTATTGACATGAAAGTTTAATCATGTTTCTGAGACCGGCAAGAGTTGAAGACTCCCTTATGTGTTACTGTACAGTGTTTACCACTTTTGCAGCCAAATTGGGATAACACCTATTTTCTATTTGTTCCATGTTTCTCATTCACATAGCATAACTTAACGTGACACTACACTTAAAAATACATTCAAGTACCTTAACTATTTAAAAAAATGTATCTTATTTGTGTATCACTTGGCTGTAGATCCTCAAATCATCTCTGAATTGTTGCTGACACTGTCTTTCCTTCTGGAGGGTGGCTACTTTTTGTTCCCCATGGTCTCTGTGTGTGGTGTAAAGTAGTCACCGTTCCAAGCTCGCTCCTGTGGTGGACTACAATCTCACGTTTCGTTTACTCAATTGTATTGAGATTGTAGTCCTTCATAGAAGTGAGCTTGGAGTGGTGGCTACTTCACAACACACTCCCTGGAGTTCTTCTGTCAAGGGTAATGCCACTTTCCCAGCTAAATTTTGCGAAACTTGCCAAAATTCGACTGGGGAAGTGGAATTATCCTTTAACATTTTAAGTTAAAAAAACACAAGATATTGTTGATCTACAGAATTGCCTTAGTGGATCAGGAAGAAATTATTTTCCCCTGTTGGAGCAAATTGAACCATGCTTTATAAGGGTTTTTTCCTTTCCACTGGATCAACTGTGGGTAACCTGACCATCAATGTAACTATGTGACAAATATACAGAGGGGTTTTCCCACATTCACCTGTAAAAGTGGAAATGCACTTTAAGACCAAAGGGCAACAATACAAGGATTAGCTTTCCCCATAACGGTTTCAGGAGCTCATGTATAACTGTCTATACACTACTCTGTTATTCTTCACTAGTTATTGTTGTTTAACCAGTTTAATAGATGATGTCCTTGCAGGTTGTGCCTTGGGGCGAATGAATCACTGGTAGAATGCATGAGTCACACCAATTGCTTCATAACTTGTTTGCTGTGTCAACATTCATCTCCTCACTCTTACTCATAAAAGGAAATTCAGGTTCAGGGGCAAGGCAGCTAAAACAAGTCCTGTAGATCCATATCTTAAGTAGTAGAACTTCTCTTAAAAATAAGAAGTCCTTAACCTGACTGGGTATTTGAAGTGAGAATTGGTGGGATTTGAGATAATATTAAAGAGGACCTTCACTCAAAAAAGAAAACGTTCCCCCATTGCATTCTTTCCCCTTCCAAAAAGTAAAACCTTTAACATTTTTGGCCCACCCCAAATTCAGCCCACTCCCTGCCTCCATTCTTGCCCAGGTCAGATTGACTTGTCTCTACCCATGAAGCCTCCTGTGATATACACGTCACATATTCCAGGAGACTTTGGCTTCTACACCGCATTGGAGGAGGACAGATGCAGTGCTGGAGTAGGGTGGGCCTGGTGCACCACATAGGGGGCTGGCTGCCTGAACGAAGAAGACTGGAAGACTGCGTATGTAAATTTAGGATAAAGTGTAAGAAATAACTTAAAAATGCATCAACACAGGGGGACATGGGGACCGTGTGAAGTTTCTCTTTAATCACTTGAAGACCGGGGTGTTAAACCCCCTTCCTGTCCAGGCCATTTTTCAGTATTCAGCGCTGCGGTCATTTGACTGACATTTATTGTGTCATCCAACGGTGTACTGAAATGAATTGTATGCCATTTTTGGGGACACTTAAAGCTTTCTTTCTTTTTAACCATATAATATAAAGAAATGCACAAGTTTTTAGAGATGAGACACCGGCACTCCAAATGCACATCACTTCCGCATTAAGTGATCAGGAGGGAGGTCAACTGGTGGAAGTGTGCTGATCTCCCTCCAATCTCAGTGCAGAGACCCGCCGTGATGATCCTGGGCCCACACTGAGGACAATGGAGCTTGGGATAGCCAGCTGCGGCGGCTGAGGGGAGGGGGCGCACACTTCCATGCACCATACAAGCAATCGGGCAGCTCTATTGCCGCCCAATCACTTGTATGAGACAGCTACACACCGGCTATAAACAATGTTTGTTTCCTGCTCCCGCTCGCACGCTGGGGGGGCACGCGCAAGTGGATAACGCTGTATATGTATGACAACCCTCTACAAGGAAACTGCTGTCTGGCGTTTTAGTAACAATGGCCGGATGGCAAGTAGTTAAAGAGATTTCCTTTTGCTTTCTGCGTGGTCACTGGGTCAGGAAGTGAGTGCAAGCCTCTCTAAATGTAACGACACAATACAATCTGATTGTACAATATATAGTTGCTGAATCTAATGGAGATTGGAGTCTCCAGTGTAGTCCTCAGTTCACCAGTTTGTGTTGTGGATGCTTACTGGCGTACAGGCCATGTGTTCCTCTCAGGTCACTTTAAAAATAATTTATCTCGGTTGTCAGTGCGACCTGCATTGTGGAGCAATTCACCCTCAAAGTTCACTGTAGAAACACCAAAGCCATTCTTTCAGCATCTCAGTTCTCTCAATTACTTTACCTTTAATTGAAATATATTCTTTAATAGCCACCAAATATATAGATCCACTTTGTGTGCACCCAATGTCTTTATAAACCCAGATATTGCCTTGTTAAAGAAGACGTGACATCATCACTGTTATGCGCATAACCTGTGCAGAGAGGAGAGCTATAGGAGGGACCCATCAGGCCCCACCCACTACAGGCAGCCTGCAGAGAACTACAGGAGGGGGCGGAGACAAGACCAGTCACCCTGCACATGGAGATAGAGCAGCAGTGACCGGTCTTTATTACAGGAGGGGGCAGAGACAAGACCAGCCACCCTGCACAAGGAGAGAGAGCAACAGTGACTGGTCTTTATTACAGGAGGGGGCGGAGACAAGACCAACCACCCTGCACAAGGAGAGAGAGCAGCAGTGACTGGTCTTTATTATAGGAAGTGTCACACTGGATTACTGCGCAGATCTGGAAGAAATACACAAAGCACGCCAAAGCACGCCAAGACTACACATGGCTCCTGTATTTAGGAAATATTTGCTTAGGATTTTTAGGTCTGTTTAGGATTTATCATACATATTTTTAACTGAAGTGTTTACACTTTGTCTGTTTTTTTTTTTTTTTAACCTGACCTACTAGAAGTTCATACCTATTTAGCCTTTCTGTACCCTCCATGCGTCACAGTGTTAAAGAATGTGACTCATAGTTTGTGGCTACCACTACAGGCTGAGCATATGATCATTGAGAAATTCTGACTGAGGGAAAATGATAAGCAGTGACAGCTATTATTGGGTTTTACATTCCAGCAGGGGAAAGGGGGTCACATAACCCTTGTGCAGCAGGAGAGAAACCAGGGCATGGACTAGAACAGGACCATCTACAGTGGCCTTTCTCAACTTTTTTAAGAGAGAGGAACCAAATAATTACTATATCTATAGCTCATGATTGGGAGCCCAGAGCATTGCATTCAAATTGCTGCAAACTCTTGCTACTCGCTCAGGGTTGCTACCTGTCCAGGATTCACCCGGACGGTCCAGGTTCTGAATACTGTGTCCGGGTTTCATGGCAGCTGAAACCCGGACACAAGATGTCAGGCAGACAGGGGCAACCAAAATTAAGACCGTGGCTACTGGCCCCCCACTGAAAATAGGCTTGACTGTGATATTTACATATGAATGGGTAGTATTATTTACATATAAATGGGCCATGGCTCATTTATATCTAAATATCGCAACCAATTGATATTCAAATTCTGCAACATGGCCATGGCTCATTTATATCTAAATATCGCAACCAATTGATATTCAAATTCTGCAACAGCCCCCCCCTCCATTGTAGAAGGCTGTACAGTCCAGGATTCTGGCAGTATCTCGGCGCTGGAAAAGTATTTCAGCTGTTCTTCTTGTATCTCCTGTATCTGTCAGTGTGTGTGGCTATCATTGTTGAATAGCTCTCTCACGCCTTTTTGCCGCCCTCCAACAGTTTAAATTACTTTGAATGGGACTACCTGGCTGCTTTATATTTTCTTACACAGTTTTGCAGCTAAAATTTCTGGAAAAGGACCCCTTTTAAACATAAAATATTGTAAGTTGGGATTTGTTTTATAATTACTTTCAAGCGGCATTGCAGGGAAAAAAAAGTGAAACAAATCGACTGTAATCCAGAAAATATTGCATCTCTGCTAAATCTCAATCATTTTAAGATAATTGCTCATCAGTGTCTATACCTCTGTTATTTTGTTGGTCAGTGTATATACCTCTGTTACATTGCTGGTCAGTGTATATGCCCCTGTTACATTGCTGGTCAGTGTATATATATCTCTGTTACATTGCTGGTCAGTGTATATGCCTCTGTTACATTGTTGGTCAGTGTATATGCTTCTGTTACATTGCTGGTCAGTGTATATACCTCTGTTGCAATGCTGGTCAGTGTGAATACCTCTGTTACAATGCTAGTCAGTGTGAATACCTCCCTTACATTGCTGGTCAGTGTATATACCTCTGTTACATTGGCGGTCACTGAGAATACCTCTGTTACATTAGCGTTCAATGTATGCCTCCTAACTAATTCTCTCCTCTTTCTCTCTCCTGTATATTCTCTAAGAAAAATGTCTGAGCCGTGCTAGAGTGTTCAGGTTTCGCTTGAAGAAAAGATTGCAACCCTATACTCGCTTCAGCTTGTAACCCATGGGGGACACTTCAGGGGTGGAACCAATAGAAAGAGACACAACACAACTGTGCAATTCTTTTCAGAAAATCTTTTATCAGTAGATTAAACAGTATAAAACAGAAAGGAATTACGACTCTTTTTACAGTCTTCTGCTTTCGGTTAGACAGTCCTGCTTTATAAGAAGACATTTTTAAATCATTGGAAAATGAAGCTTCACTTTCCCAGCACTGGGTACAACCTGGAAGTGCCTTCCTTTAACCCTTTCGCTGCCAAGCCCTCCGGAACATTTTTCAAGTCAGCTGGCCAAGCCATTTTTGAATTTTCTGCAATTTTTTCCTATTGATTTGATTTTCAACTGCTGCGTTGCTAGCGTTTGTAAAAGAGAATTCTGCTGTTCTGAAATGTAATCCAGGCACATGCGCATGGGAGTTACTTTATCTTGGCAAGCTGAGTCTGTGCATTAAGCTGCACATGCGCGACTCAGTGTACCAAAAAAATAAATTGCAGCTTTTATGGCAGAAGAGACTTACACAGTGCCATCTGTCCTATATAGCCTGCCGATCATTTTTTTTTTTCAACAACTTTACTTCCACTTTAAAGGGTATTTCCACGTTCGCAGCCAAATTTGGATAACATCTATTTTATATTTGTTAAATTTTTCTATTGACATATCATACACAAAAACAAATCTAAAAAATACTTCTTGCAGTTTAAATTGCTTTTAGTTGGGTTAGGGTTTTAAGGGTTAAAAAATTATTTTGCTTCTATTTCTTTGAAATATGAATGTTAGGAGGGGCTGTGAGGGGCATGAGGCGGCCTGTCCATTGTATGTTAACGAAGCTTATCAGATAAACATAATCCTCAAATGTCAGTCCCAAGTCTTTCCTTTTGGTACTGACCACTGTGAATGGCCTAAGAAAAACCTTGAAGCAGCATCTTGCCTGCTTTACTAAAACTTGTAAAAGGTAAGAAACACTTTTTAAAAGTGATTTTTTCAGTGTGCTGTGTGAGTAGGAAACATAACGAACATATGGAGTGGTTTTCCTAAATTTGACTGCAAAAGTGGAAATACACTTTAAGCTCCAAATTCCAGTGGCACTAGACCCTCTTTTCAGGTCACAGCCTCTCATTCTACTTTCTCCAATGTTTCCAGATTTCCAGTAGTAGGAACTACAGAAGATCATAGGATTCTTCTCTTCAATCTATGAGCCGAATGGGAGAGCCTTTTGTAGGTTTTCATTAAAAAAGGGGTTCTTTGTTCACTTCTTTCATATGCAACGTTCTAACAGTTCTATATTACAGTATTTGAGGTTGAATAAAGACACAGGTCCATCAAGTTCAACCTATTGTGTGTATGTATGTGATTCTGCATGTGTGTGCATGTGATCTTTTTTTTTTTTTTTAAGGGTACTCTAAGCTGATACCACTGCTTGTGGCAGTGAGTTCAAGACCCTAACTGTTCTAACTGAGAAGTAGCCCCTACGCCCCTTGTGCTTAAATCTTTTCTCCATGAAAAAACGAGAATTTTTTATATTGAAATGAAGAATTTTGCTTTTAAAAGGAAATCATTAGTGTGTCCAATCCTCTGTCCTTTGTATTCGTTTTGATCTTTATTGTTTCCCCTGAGATAAGGCGGGTTCCGGTGGTGTCTGCCTAATGCATAGACATGTATACTAACTCAATATAAGCATTCATGTCCATGTATTAGTGTGGGAAAAAATCATCAAATGAGACAGGTGGGGCACCTTCCCATATGACCATTTCTGCTTAAATACAATAAAAATCTTTTGCGCAACACTCTTTTCACCATTTGACATTCCTCAGCATGGTTCACTATCAGTTCACATCAAAGACATGAGGTAATCAAGGTCCTTCATTTCACCATAACATGTCTAGAAGAGAAAGATAAAGACAGTTTGTAAATATTACACAGAACATATTGGAAGATAAAGCACATTATAAAATGTCAGGGCTTTGTTGTGGAAGATTTCAGGCTACATTTTTGACTATAGATTTTTACAGTGCTTGAAATATGCTTGTAGCGGGTGCTTACCATGTGGCGGAGGTTGGAGGGGAACAGGAGACACAACTTCTCTTTTTAAGTTATTTACATAAGAGTAATCTGCAGTAACAACAACACAGAATTCTTATTATTATTCACACATTATGGCAAGCAAAAAGCAATGACGCAGGGCTTACAATGACGAAGGGTCTAATAACTCCTCTAGGATCTGGTCAGTGTTACCGATCTACAGCCACAGATTTCCACATCCTCATTGTAATTCATTAGCTCCTTCCCAGGTCCAGGGCTCCAACCCTCTTTGATTGAGGGGCAAGGCCTATCTGTCTCTAACAAGCAAGGTGCTGTCTCTACCTCCACTCTTCTCTACATTCAAGGGCCTCTCTGAGAAGCAGCAAGATGGCTGTTGAAATCTCAGGAGAACTCTATGCCTGATAAGACACCGGCTCTACCAAGATAGCACCTGGAGTCCATGGCAGAGGACACATTGGTTCTTTGCTGGACTCCCTATAGCGCCAGGAGTAAATAGCGGTCATGTGTCTGTAGTA